>NC_143259.1:53611566-53934521 GCF_984573655.1 Nuphar pumila
ACTGAAAATAATAGAAGAAAAACCCGAGCTGAAACTCGGATTTCCAAAAGAATGAAGGATTTCCAATGCGAGGATTGAATTCAAAAGGAAGTCCTGGTCGGAACTCAGAACTTCGACTGGAAATAATAAAAGAAAAACCAGAGCTGGAACTCGGATTTCCAAAGAGATGAAGGATTTCCAATGCGAGGATTGCATTCAAAAGGAAGTCCTCGTCGGAACTCAGAACTTCGACTAAAAATAATAGAAGAAAAACCCGAGCTGGAACTCAGATTTCCGAAGAAATGAAGGATTTCCAATGCGAGGATTGGATTCAAAAGGAAGTCCTGGTCGAAACTCAGAACTTCGACTAAAAATAATAAAAGAAAAACCCGATCTAGAACTCGGATTTCCGAAGAAATGAAGGATTTCCAATGCGAGGATTGGATTCAAAAGGAAGTCCTGGTCGGAACTCAGAACTTCGACTGAAAATAATAGAAGAAAAACCCGAGCTGGAACCGGATTTCCAAAACAATAAAGGATTTCCAATGCGAGGATTGGATTCAAAAGAAAGTCCTGGTCGGAACTCAGAACCTCGACTGAAAATAATAGAAGAAAAACTCGAGCTGGAACTCGGATTTCTAAAAGAATGAAGGATTTCCAATGCGAGGATTGGATTCAAAACGAAGCCCTGGTCGGAACTCAAAACTTAGACTGGAAATAATAGAAGAAAAACCCGAGCTGGAACTCGGATTTCCAAAGAAATGAAGGATTTTCAATGCAAGGATTAGATTCAAAAGAAAGTCCTGATCGGAACTCAGAACTTCGACTGAAAATAATAGAAGAAAAATCCGAGCTGGAACTCGGATTTCTAAAAGAATGAAGGATTTCCAATGCGAGGATTGGATTCAAAAGGAAGTCCTGGTCGGAACTCAGAACTTCGACTGGAAATAATAAAAGAAAAAAACCCGAGCTGGAACTCGGATTTCCGAAGAAATGAAGGATTTCCAATGCGAGGATTGAATTCAAAAGGAAGTCCTGGTCGGAACTCAGAACTTCGACTGAAAATAATAGAAGAAAAACCCGAGCTGGAACTCGGATTTCCAAAAGAATGAAGGATTTCCAATGCGAGGATTGGATTCAAAAGAAAGTCCTGGTCGGAACTCAGAACCTCGACTGAAAATAATAGAAGAAAAACCCGAGCTAGAACTCGGATTTCCAAAAGAATGAAGGATTTCCAATGCGAGGATTGGATTCAAAAGGAAGTCCTGGTCGGAACTCAGAACTTCGACTGAAAATAATAGAAGAAAAACCCGAGCTGGAACCGGATTTCCAAAACAATAAATTATTTCCAATGCGAGGATTGGATTCAAAAGAAAGTCCTGGTCGGAACTCAGAACCTCGACTGAAAATAATAGAAGAAAAACTCGAGCTAGAACTCGGATTTCCAAAAGAATGAAGGATTTTCAATGCGAGGATTGGATTCAAAAGGAAGTCCTGGTCGGAACTCAGAACTTCGACTGAAAATAATAGAAGAAAAACCCGAGCTGGAACTCGGATTTCCAAAGAAATAAAGGATTTCCAATGCGAGGATTGAATTCAAAAGGAAGTCCTTTTCGGAAATCAGAACTTCGACTGAAAATAATAGAAGAAAAAACCGAGCTGGAACTCGGATTTCTAAAAAAATGAAGGATTTCCAATGTGAGGATTGGATTCAAAAGGACGTCCTGGTCGGAACTCAGAACTTCGACTAAAAATAATAGAAGAAAAATCTGAGCTGAAACTCGGATTTCTAAAAGAATGAAGGATTTCCAATGCGAGGATTGGATTCAAAAGGAAGTCCTGGTCGGAACTAGGAACTTCGACTGAAAATAATAGAAGAAAAATCCGAGCTGGAACTCGGATTTCTAAAAGAATGAAGGATTTCCAATGCGAGGATTGGATTCAAAAGGAAGTCCTGGTCGGAACTCAGAACTTCGACTGGAAATAATAAAAGAAAAAAACCCGAGCTGGAACTCGGATTTCCGAAGAAATGAAGGATTTCCAATGCGAGGATTGAATTCAAAAGGAAGTCCTGGTCGGAACTCAGAACTTTGATTGAAAATAATAAAAGAAAAACCCAAGCTGGAACTTGGATTTCCAAAGAAATGAAGGATTTCCAATGCGAGGATTGGATTCAAAAGGCAGTCCTTGTCGAAACTCAGAACTTCGACTGGAAATAATAGAAGAAAAACCAGAGCTGGAACTCGGATTTCCAATAAGATGAAGGATTTCCAATGCGACGATTGGATTCAAAAGGAAGTTCTGGTCGGAACTCAGAACTTCGACTGAAAATAATAGAAGAAAAACCCGAGCTGAAACTCGGATTTCCAAAAGAATGAAGGATTTCCAATGCGAGGATTGAATTCAAAAGGAAGTCCTGGTCGGAACTCAGAACTTCGACTGGAAATAATAAAAGAAAAACCAGAGCTGGAACTCGTATTTCCAAAGAGATGAAGGATTTCCAATGCGAGGATTGCATTCAAAAGGAAGTCCTCGTCGGAACTCAGAACTTCGACTGAAAATAATAGAAGAAAAACCCGAGCTGGAACTCAGATTTCCGAAGAAATGAAGGATTTCAAATGCGAGGATTGGATTCAAAAGGAAGTCCTGGTCGAAACTCAGAACTTCGACTAAAAATAATAAAAGAAAAACCCGATCTAGAACTCGGATTTCCGAAGAAATGAAGGATTTCCAATGCGAGGATTGGATTCAAAAGGAAGTCCTGGTCGGAACTCAGAACTTCGACTGAAAATAATAGAAGAAAAACCCGAGCTGGAACCGGATTTCCAAAACAATAAAGGATTTCCAATGCGAGGATTGGATTCAAAAGAAAGTCCTGGTCGGAACTCAGAACCTCGACTGAAAATAATAGAAGAAAAACTCGAGCTGGAACTCGGATTTCTAAAAGAATGAAGGATTTCCAATGCGAGGATTGGATTCAAAAGGAAGCCCTGGTCGGAACTCAGAACTTAGACTGGAAATAATAGAAGAAAAACCCGAGCTGGAACTCGGATTTCCAAAGAAATGAAGGATTTTCAATGCAAGGATTAGATTCAAAAGAAAGTCCTGATCGGAACTCAGAACTTCGACTGAAAATAATAGAAGAAAAATCCGAGCTGGAACTCGGATTTCTAAAAGAATGAAGGATTTCCAATGCGAGGATTGGATTCAAAAGGAAGTCCTGGTCGGAACTCAGAACTTCGACTGGAAATAATAAAAGAAAAAAACCCGAGCTGGAACTCAGATTTCCGAAGAAATGAAGGATTTCCAATGCGAGGATTGAATTCAAAAGGAAGTCCTGGTCGGAACTCAGAACTTCGACTGAAAATAATAGAAGAAAAACCCGAGCTGGAACTCGGATTTCCAAAAGAATGAAGGATTTCCAATGCGAGGATTGGATTCAAAAGAAAGTCCTGGTCGGAACTCAGAACCTCGACTGAAAATAATAGAAGAAAAACCCGAGCTAGAACTCGGATTTCCAAAAGAATGAAGGATTTCCAATGCGAGGATTGGATTCAAAAGGAAGTTCTGGTCGGAACTCAGAACTTTGATTGAAAATAATAAAAAAAAAACCCAAGCTGGAACTTGGATTTTCAAAGAAATGAAGGATTTCCAATGCGAGGATTCGATTCAAAAGGCAGTCCTCGTCGAAACTCAAAACTTCGACTGGAAATAATAGAAGAAAAACCCGAGCTGGAACTCGGATTTCCAAAGAAATGAAGGATTTCTAATGCGAGGATTGGATTCAAAAGGAAGTCCTGGTCGAAACTAGGAACTTTGACTAAAAATAATAGAAGAAAAATCCGAGCTGGAACTCGGATTTCTAAAAGAATGAAGGATTTCCAATGCGAGGATTGGATTCAAAAGGAAGTCCTGGTCGGAACTCAGAACTTCGACTGGAAATAATAAAAGAAAAAAACCCGAGCTGGAACTCGGATTTCCGAAGAAATGAAGGATTTCCAATGCGAGGATTGAATTCAAAAGGAAGTCCTGGTCGGAACTCAGAACTTCGACTGAAAATAATAGAAGAAAAATCCGAGCTGGAACTCAGATTTCTAAAAGAATGAAGGATTTCCAATGCGAGGATTGGATTCAAAAGGAAGTCCTGGTCGGAACTCAGAACTTCGCTGGAAATAATAAAAGAAAAAAACCTGAGCTGGAACTCGGATTTCCGAAGAAATGAAGGATTTCCTATGCGAGGATTGAATTCAAAAGGAAGTCCTGGTCGGAACTCAGAACTTCGACTGAAAATAATAGAAGAAAAACCCGAGCTGGAACTCGGATTTCCAAAAGAATGAAGGATTTCCAATGCGAGGATTGGATTCAAAAGAAAGTCCTGGTCGGAACTCAGAACCTCGACTGAAAATAATAGAAGAAAATCCCGAGCTAGAACTCGGATTTCCAAAAGAATGAAGGATTTCCAATGCGAGGATTGGATTCAAAAGGAAGTCCTGGTCGGAACTCAGAACTTTGATTGAAAATAATAAAAGAAAAACCCAAGCTGGAACTTGGATTTCCAAAGAAATGAAGGGTTTCCAATGCGAGGATTGGATTCAAAAGGCAGTCCTCGTCGAAACTCAGAACTTCGACTAGAAATAATAGAAGAAAAACCCGAGCTGGAACTCGGATTTCCCAAAAGATGAAGGATTTCCAATGCGACGATTGGATTCAAAAGGAAGTTCTGGTCGGAACTCAGAACTTCGACTGAAAATAATAGAAGAAAAACCCGAGATGAAACTCGGATTTCCAAAAGAATGAAGGATTTCCAATGCGAGGATTGAATTCAAAAGGAAGTCCTGGTCGGAACTCAGAACTTCGACTGGAAATAATAAAAGAAAAACCAGAGCTGGAACTCGGATTTCCAAAGAGATGAAGGATTTCCAATGCGAGGATTGGATTCAAAAGGAAGTCCTCGTCGGAACTCAGAACTTCGACTGAAAATAATAGAAGAAAAACCCGAGCTGGAACTCAGATTTCCGAAGAAATGAAGGATTTCCAATGCGAGGATTGGATTCAAAAGGAAGTCCTGGTCGAAACTCAGAACTTTGACTAAAAATAATAAAAGAAAAACCCGATCTAGAACTCGGATTTCCGAAGAAATGAAGGATTTCCAATGCGAGGATTGGATTCAAAAGGAAGTCCTGGTCGGAACTCAGAACTTCGACTGAAAATAATAGAAGAAAAACCCGAGCTGGAACCGGATTTCCAAAACAATAAATTATTTCCAATGCGAGGATTGGATTCAAAAGAAAGTCTTGGTCGGAACTCAGAACCTCGACTGAAAATAATAGAAGAAAAACTCGAGCTAGAACTCGGATTTCCAAAAGAATGAAGGATTTCCAATGCGAGGATTGGATTCAAAAGGAAGTCCTGGTCGGAACTCAGAACTTCGACTGAAAATAATAGAAGAAAAACCCGAGCTGGAACTCGGATTTCCAAAGAAATAAAGGATTTCCAATGCGAGGATTGAATTCAAAAGGAAGTCCTTTTCGGAAATCAGAACTTCGACTGAAAATAATAGAAGAAAAAACCGAGCTGGAACTCGGATTTCTAAAAAAATGAAGGATTTCCAATGTGAGGATTGGATTCAAAAGGACGTCCTGGTCGGAACTCAGAACTTCAACTGAAAATAATAGAAGAAAAATCTGAGCTGAAACTCGGATTTCTAAAAGAATGAAGGATTTCCAATGCGAGGAATGGATTCAAAAGGAAGTCCTGGTCGGAACTAGGAACTTCGACTGAAAATACAAGAAGAAAAATCCGAGCTGGAACTCGGATTTCTAAAAGAATGAAGGATTTCCAATGCGAGGATTGGATTCAAAAGGAAGTCCTGGTCGGAACTCAGAACTTCGACTGGAAATAATAAAAGAAAAAAACCCGAGCTGGAACTCGGATTTCCGAAGAAATGAAGGATTTCCAATGCGAGGATTGAATTCAAAAGGAAGTCCTGGTCGGAACTCAGAACTTCGACTGAAAATAATAGAAGAAAAACCCGAGCTGGAACTCGGATTTCCAAAAGAATGAAGGATTTCCAATGCGAGGATTGGATTCAAAAGAAAGTCCTGGTCGGAACTCAGAACCTCGACTGAAAATAATAGAAGAAAAACCCGAGCTAGAACTCGGATTTCCAAAAGAATGAAGGATTTCCAATGCGAGGATTGGATTCAAAAGGAAGTCCTGGTCGGAACTCAGAACTTTGATTGAAAATAATAAAAGAAAAACCCAAGCTGGAACTTGGATTTCCAAAGAAATGAAGGATTTCCAATGCGAGGATTGGATTCAAAAGGCAGTCCTCGTCGAAACTCAGAACTTCGACTGGAAATAATAGAAGAAAAACCAGAGCTGGAACTCGGATTTCCAATAAGATGAAGGATTTCCAATGCGACGATTGGATTCAAAAGGAAGTTCTGGTCGGAACTCAGAACTTCGACTGAAAATAATAGAAGAAAAACCCGAGCTGAAACTCGGATTTCCAAAAGAATGAAGGATTTCCAATGCGAGGATTGAATTCAAAAGGAAGTCCTGGTCGGAACTCAGAACTTCGACTGGAAATAATAAAAGAAAAACCAGAGCTGGAACTCGGATTTCCAAAGAGATGAATGATTTCCAATGCGAGGATTGCATTCAAAAGGAAGTCCTCGTCGGAACTCAGAACTTCGACTAAAAATAATAGAAGAAAAACCCGAGCTGGAACTCAGATTTCCGAAGAAATGAAGGATTTCCAATGCGAGGATTGGATTCAAAAGGAAGTCCTGGTCGAAACTCAGAACTTCGACTAAAAATAATAAAAGAAAAACCCGATCTAGAACTCGGATTTCCGAAGAAATGAAGGATTTCCAATGCGAGGATTGGATTCAAAAGGAAGTCCTGGTCGGAACTCAGAACTTCGACTGAAAATAATAGAAGAAAAACCCGAGCTGGAACCGGATTTCCAAAACAATAAAGGATTTCCAATGCGAGGATTGGATTCAAAAGAAAGTCCTGGTCGGAACTCAGAACCTCGACTGAAAATAATAGAAGAAAAACTCGAGCTGGAACTCGGATTTCTAAAAGAATGAAGGATTTCCAATGCGAGGATTGGATTCAAAACGAAGCCCTGGTCGGAACTCAAAACTTAGACTGGAAATAATAGAAGAAAAACCCGAGCTGGAACTCGGATTTCCAAAGAAATGAAGGATTTTCAATGCAAGGATTAGATTCAAAAGAAAGTCCTGATCGGAACTCAGAACTTCGACTGAAAATAATAGAAGAAAAATCCGAGCTGGAACTCGGATTTCTAAAAGAATGAAGGATTTCCAATGCGAGGATTGGATTCAAAAGGAAGTCCTGGTCGGAACTCAGAACTTCGACTGGAAATAATAAAAGAAAAAAACCCGAGCTGGAACTCGGATTTCCGAAGAAATGAAGGATTTCCAATGCGAGGATTGAATTCAAAAGGAAGTCCTGGTCGGAACTCAGAACTTCGACTGAAAATAATAGAAGAAAAACCCGAGCTGGAACTCGGATTTCCAAAAGAATGAAGGATTTCCAATGCGAGGATTGGATTCAAAAGAAAGTCCTGGTCGGAACTCAGAACCTCGACTGAAAATAATAGAAGAAAAACCCGAGCTAGAACTCGGATTTCCAAAAGAATGAAGGATTTCCAATGCGAGGATTGGATTCAAAAGGAAGTCCTGGTCGGAACTCAGAACTTTGATTGAAAATAATAAAAAAAAAACCCAAGCTGAAACTTGGATTTCCAAAGAAATGAAGGATTTCCAATGCGAGGATTGGATTCAAAAGGCAGTCCTCGTCGAAACTCAGAACTTCGACTGGAAATAATAGAAGAAAAACCCGAGCTGGAACTCGGATTTCCAATAAGATGAAGGATTTCCAATGCGACGATTGGATTCAAAAGGAAGTTCTGGTCGGAACTCAGAACTTCGACTGAAAGTAATAGAAGAAAAACCGGAGATGAAACTCGGATTTCCAAAAGAATGAAGGATTTCCAATGCGAGGATTGAATTCAAAAGGAAGTCCTGGTCGGAACTCAGAACTTCGACTGGAAATAATAAAAGAAAAACCAGAGCTGGAACTCGGATTTCCAAAGAGATGAAGGATTTCCAATGCGAGGATTGGATTCAAAAGGAAGTCCTCGTCGGAACTCAGAACTTCGACTGAAAATAATAGAAGAAAAACCCGAGCTGGAACTCAGATTTCCGAAGAAATGAAGGATTTCCAATGCGAGGATTGGATTCAAAAAGAAGTCCTGGTCGAAACTCAGAACTTCGACTAAAAATAATAAAAGAAAAACCCGATCTAGAACTCGGATTTCCGAAGAAATGAAGGATTTCCAATGCGAGGATTGGATTCAAAATGAAGTCCTGGTCGGAACTCAGAACTTCGACTGAAAATAATAGAAGAAAAACCCGAGCTGGAACTCGGATTTCCAAAACAATAAAGGATTTCCAATGCGAGGATTGGATTCAAAAGAAAGTCCTGGTCGGAACTCAGAACATCGACTGAAAATAATAGAAGAAAAACTCGAGCTAGAACTCGGATTTCCAAAAGAATGAAGGATTTCCAATGCGAGGATTGGATTCAAAAGGAAGTCCTGGTCGGAACTCAGAACTTCGACTGAAAATAATAGAAGAAAAACCCGAGCTGGAACTCGGATTTCCAAAGAAATAAAGGATTTCCAATGCGAGGATTGAATTCAAAAGGAAGTCCTTTTCGGAAATCAGAACTTCGACTGAAAATAATAGAAGAAAAAACCGAGCTGGAACTCGGATTTCTAAAAAAATGAAGGATTTCCAATGTGAGGATTGGATTCAAAAGGACGTCCTGGTCGGAACTCAGAACTTCGACTGAAAATAATAGAAGAAAAATCTGAGCTGAAACTCGGATTTCTAAAAGAATGAAGGATTTCCAATGCGAGGATTGGATTCAAAAGGAAGTCCTGGTCGGAACTAGGAACTTCGACTGAAAATAATAGAAGAAAATCCTGAGCTGGAAGTCGGATTTTCGAAGAAATGAAGGATTTCCAATGTGAGGATTGGATTCAAAAGGAAGTCCTGGTCGGAACTCAGAACTTCGACTGAAAATAATAGAAGAAAAACCCGAGCTGGAACTCGGATTTCCAAAGAAATGAAGGATTTCCAATGCGAGGATTGGATTCAAAAGGAAGTCATTGTCGGAACTCAGAACTTCCACTGAAAATAATAGAAGAGAAATTCGAGCTGGAACTCGGATTTCTAAAAGAATGAAGGATTTCCAATGCGATGATTGGATTCAAAAGGAAGTCCTGGTCGGAACTCAGAACTTCGACTGGAAATAATAGAAGAAAAACCCGAGCTGGAACTCGGATTTCCAAAGAAATGAAGGATTTTCAATGCAAGGATTGGATTCAAAAGGAAGTCCTGATCGGAACTCAGAACTTCGACTGAAAATAATAGAAGAAAAATCCGAGCTGGAACTCGGATTTCTAAAAGAATGAAGGATTTCCAATGCGAGGATTGGATTCAAAAGGAAGTCCTGGTCGGAACTCAGAACTTCGACTGAAAATAATAAAAGAAAAAAACCCGAGCTGGAACTCGGATTTCCGAAGAAATGAAGGATTTCCAATGCGAGGATTGAATTCAAAAGGAAGTCCTGGTCGGAACTCAGAACTTCGACTGAAAATAATAGAAGAAAAACCCGAGCTGGAACTCGGATTTCCAAAAGAATGAAGGATTTCCAATGCGAGGATTGGATTCAAAAGAAAGTCCTGGTCGGAACTCAGAACCTCGACTGAAAATAATAGAAGAAAAACTCGAGCTAGAACTCGGATTTCCAAAAGAATGAAGGATTTCCAATGCGAGGATTGGATTCAAAAGGAAGTCCTGGTCGGAACTCAGAACTTCGACTGAAAATAATAGAAGAAAAACCCGAGCTGGAACTCGGATTTCCAAAGAAATAAAGGATTTCCAATGCGAGGATTGAATTCAAAAGGAAGTCCTTTTCGGAAATCAGAACTTCGACTGAAAATAATAGAAGAAAAAACCGAGCTGGAACTCGGATTTCTAAAAAAATGAAGGATTTCCAATGTGAGGATTGGATTCAAAAGGACGTCCTGGTCGGAACTCAGAACTTCGACTGAAAATAATAGAAGAAAAATCTGAGCTGAAACTCGGATTTCTAAAAGAATGAAGGATTTCCAATGCGAGGATTGGATTCAAAAGGAAGTCCTGGTCGGAACTAGGAACTTCGACTGAAAATAATAGAAGAAAATCCTGAGCTGGAAGTCGGATTTTCGAAGAAATGAAGGATTTCCAATGTGAGGATTGGATTCAAAAGGAAGTCCTGGTCGGAACTCAGAACTTCGACTGAAAATAATAGAAGAAAAACCCGAGCTGGAACTCGGATTTCCAAAGAAATGAAGGATTTCCAATGCGAGGATTGGATTCAAAAGGAAGTCATTGTCGGAACTCAGAACTTCCACTGAAAATAATAGAAGAGAAATTCGAGCTGGAACTCGGATTTCTAAAAGAATGAAGGATTTCCAATGCGATGATTGGATTCAAAAGGAAGTCCTGGTCGGAACTCAGAACTTCGACTGGAAATAATAGAAGAAAAACCCGAGCTGGAACTCGGATTTCCAAAGAAATGAAGGATTTTCAATGCAAGGATTGGATTCAAAAGGAAGTCCTGATCGGAACTCAGAACTTCGACTGAAAATAATAGAAGAAAAATCCGAGCTGGAACTCGGATTTCTAAAAGAATGAAGGATTTCCAATGCGAGGATTGGATTCAAAAGGAAGTCCTGGTCGGAACTCAGAACTTCGACTGAAAATAATAAAAGAAAAAAACCCGAGCTGGAACTCGGATTTCCGAAGAAATGAAGGATTTCCAATACGAGGATTGAATTCAAAAGGAAGTCCTGGTCGGAACTCAGAACTTCGACTAAAAATAATAGAAGAAAAACCCGAGCTGGAACTCGGATTTCCAAAAGAATGAAGGATTTCCAATGCGAGGATTGGATTCAAAAGAAAGTCCTGGTCGGAACTCAGAACCTCGACTGAAAATAATAGAAGAAAAACTCGAGCTAGAACTCGGATTTCCAAAAGAATGAAGGATTTCCAATGCGAGGATTGGATTCAAAAGGAAGTCCTGGTCGGAACTCAGAACTTTGATTGAAAATAATAAAAGAAAAACCCAAGCTGGAACTTGGATTTCCAAAGAAATGAAGGATTTCCAATGCGAGGATTGGATTCAAAAGGCAGTCCTCGTCGAAACTCAGAACTTCGACTGGAAATAATAGAAGAAAAACCTGAGCTGGAACTCGGATTTCCCAAAAGATGAAGGATTTCCAATGCGACGATTGGATTCAAAAGGAAGTTCTGGTCGGAACTCAGAACTTCGACTGAAAATAATAGAAGAAAAACCCGAGCTGAATCTCGGATTTCCAAAAGAATGAAGATTTCCAATGCGAGGGTTGAATTCAAAAGGAAGTCCTGGTCGGAACTCAGAACTTCGACTGGAAATAATAAAAGAAAAACCAGAGCTGGAACTCGGATTTCCAAAGAGATGAAGGATTTCCAATGCGAGGATTGGATTCAAAAGGAAGTCCTCGTCGGAACTCAGAACTTCGACTGAAAATAATAGAAGAAAAACCCGAGCTGGAACTCAGATTTCCGAAGAAATGAAGGATTTCCAATGCGAGGATTGGATTCAAAAGGAAGTCCTGGTCGAAACTCAGAACTTTGACTAAAAATAATAAAAGAAAAACCCGATCTAGAACTCGGATTTCCGAAGAAATGAAGGATTTCCAATGCGAGGATTGGATTCAAAAGGAAGTCCTGGTCGGAACTCAGAACTTCAACTGAAAATAATAGAAGAAAAACCCGAGCTGGAACCGGATTTCCAAAACAATAAAGGATTTCCAATGCGAGGATTGGATTCAAAAGAAAGTCCTGGTCGGAACTCAGAACCTCGACTGAAAATAATAGAAGAAAAACTCGAGCTGGAACTCGGATTTCTAAAAGAATGAAGGATTTCCAATGCGAGGATTGGATTCAAAAGGAAGCCCTGGTCGGAACTCAGAACTTAGACTGGAAATAATAGAAGAAAAACCCGAGCTGGAACTCGGATTTCCAAAGAAATGAAGGATTTTCAATGCAAGGATTAGATTCAAAAGAAAGTCCTGATCGGAACTCAGAACTTCGACTGAAAATAATAGAAGAAAAATCCGAGCTGGAACTCGGATTTCTAAAAGAATGAAGGATTTCCAATGCGAGGATTGGATTCAAAAGGAAGTCCTGGTCGGAACTCAGAACTTCGACTGGAAATAATAAAAGAAAAAAACCCGAGCTGGAACTCGGATTTCCGAAGAAATGAAGGATTTCCAATGCGAGGATTGAATTCAAAAGGAAGTCTTGGTCGGAACTCAGAACTTCGACTGAAAATAATAGAAGAAAAACCCGAGCTGGAACTCGGATTTCCAAAAGAATGAAGGATTTCCAATGCGAGGATTGGATTCAAAAGAAAGTCCTGGTCGGAACTCAGAACCTCGACTGAAAATAATAGAAGAAAAACCCGAGCTAGAACTCGGATTTCCAAAAGAATGAAGGATTTCCAATGCGAGGATTGGATTCAAAAGGAAGTCCTGGTCGGAACTCAGAACTTTGATTGAAAATAATAAAATAAAAACCCAAGCTGGAACTTGGATTTCCAAAGAAATGAAGGATTTCCAATGCGAGGATTGGATTCAAAAGGCAGTCCTCGTCGAAACTCAGAACTTCGACTGGAAATAATAGAAGAAAAACCAGAGCTGGAACTCGGATTTCCAATAAGATGAAGGATTTCCAATGCGACGATTGGATTCAAAAGGAAGTTCTGGTCGGAACTCAGAACTTCGACTGAAAATAATAGAAGAAAAATCCGAGCTGAAACTCGGATTTCTAAAAGAATGAAGGATTTCCAATGCGAGGATTGGATTCAAAAGGCAGTCCTCGTCGAAACTCAGAACTTCGACTGGAAATAATAGAAGAAAAACCAGAGCTGGAACTCGGATTTCCAATAAGATGAAGGATTTCCAATGCGACGATTGGATTCAAAAGGAAGTTCTGGTCGGAACTCAGAACTTCGACTGAAAATAATAGAAGAAAAACCCGAGCTGAAACTCGGATTTCCAAAAGAATGAAGGATTTTCAATGCGAGGATTGAATTCAAAAGGAAGTCCTGGTCGGAACTCAGAACTTCGACTGGAAATAATAAAAGAAAAACCAGAGCTGGAACTCGGATTTCCAAAGAGATGAAGGATTTCCAATGCGAGGATTGCATTCAAAAGGAAGTCCTCGTCGGAACTCAGAACTTCGACTAAAAATAATAGAAGAAAAACCCGAGCTGGAACTCAGATTTCCGAAGAAATGAAGGATTTCCAATGCGAGGATTGGATTCAAAAGGAAGTCCTGGTCGAAACTCAGAACTTCGACTAAAAATAATAAAAGAAAAACCCGATCTAGAACTCGGATTTCCGAAGAAATGAAGGATTTCCAATGCGAGGATTGGATTCAAAAGGAAGTCCTGGTCGGAACTCAGAACTTCGACTGAAAATAATAGAAGAAAAACCCGAGCTGGAACCGGATTTCCAAAACAATAAATTATTTCCAATGCGAGGATTGGATTCAAAAGAAAGTCCTGGTCGGAACTCAGAACCTCGACTGAAAATAATAGAAGAAAAACTCGAGCTAGAACTCGGATTTCCAAAAGAATGAAGGATTTCCAATGCGATGATTGGATTCAAAAGGAAGTCCTGGTCGGAACACAGAACTTCGACTGAAAATAATAGAAGAAAAACCCGAGCTGGAACTCGGATTTCCAAAGAAATAAAGGATTTCCAATGCGAGGATTGAATTCAAAAGGAAGTCCTTTTAGGAAATCAGAACTTCGACTGAAAATAATAGAAGAAAAAACCGAGCTGGAACTCGGATTTCTAAAAAAATGAAGGATTTCCAATGTGAGGATTGGATTCAAAAGGACGTCCTGGTCGGAACTCAGAACTTCAACTGAAAATAATAGAAGAAAAATCTGAGCTGAAACTCGGATTTCTAAAAGAATGAAGGATTTCCAATGCGAGGATTGGATTCAAAAGGAAGTCCTGGTCGGAACTAGGAACTTCGACTGAAAATAATAGAAGAAAAATCCGAGCTGGAACTCGGATTTCTAAAAGAATGAAGGATTTCCAATGCGAGGATTGGATTCAAAAGGAAGTCCTGGTCGGAACTCAGAACTTCGACTGAAAATAATAAAAGAAAAAAACCCGAGCTGGAACTCGGATTTCCGAAGAAATGAAGGATTTCCAATGCGAGGATTGAATTCAAAAGGAAGTCCTGGTCGGAACTCAGAACTTCGACTGAAAATAATAGAAGAAAAACCCGAGCTGGAACTCGGATTTCCAAAAGAATGAAGGATTTCCAATGCGAGGATTGGATTCAAAAGAAAGTCCTGGTCGGAACTCAGAACCTCGACTGAAAATAATAGAAGAAAAACCCGAGCTAGAACTCGGATTTCCAAAAGAATGAAGGATTTCCAATGCGAGGATTGGATTCAAAAGGAAGTCCTGGTCGGAACTCAGAACTTTGATTGAAAATAATAAAATAAAAACCCAAGCTGGAACTTGGATTTCCAAAGAAATGAAGGATTTCCAATGCGAGGATTGGATTCAAAAGGCAGTCCTCGTCGAAACTCAGAACTTCGACTGGAAATAATAGAAGAAAAACCAGAGCTGGAACTCGGATTTCCAATAAGATGAAGGATTTCCAATGCGACGATTGGATTCAAAAGGAAGTTCTGGTCGGAACTCAGAACTTCGACTGAAAATAATAGAAGAAAAATCCGAGCTGGAACTCGGATTTCTAAAAGAATGAAGGATTTCCAATGCGAGGATTGGATTCAAAAGGCAGTCCTCGTCGAAACTCAGAACTTCGACTGGAAATAATAGAAGAAAAACCAGAGCTGGAACTCGGATTTCCAATAAGATGAAGGATTTCCAATGCGACGATTGGATTCAAAAGGAAGTTCTGGTCGAAACTCAGAACTTCGACTGAAAATAATAGAAGAAAAACCCGAGCTGAAACTCGGATTTCCAAAACAATGAAGGATTTCCAATGCGAGGATTGAATTCAAAAGGAAGTCCTGGTCGGAACTCAGAACTTCGACTGGAAATAATAAAAGAAAAACCAGAGCTGGAACTCGGATTTCCAAAGACATGAAGGATTTCCAATGCGAGGATTGCATTCAAAAGGAAGTCCTCGTCGGAACTCAGAACTTCGACTAAAAATAATAGAAGAAAAACCCGAGCTGGAACTCAGATTTCCGAAGAAATGAAGGATTTCCAATGCGAGGATTGGATTCAAAAGGAAGTCCTGGTCGAAACTTAGAACTTCGACTAAAAATAATAAAAGAAAAACCCGATCTAGAACTCGGATTTCCGAAGAAATGAAGGATTTCCAATGCGAGGATTGGATTCAAAAGGAAGTCCTGGTCTGAACTCAGAACTTCGACTGAAAATAATAGAAGAAAAACCCGAGCTGGAACCGGATTTCCAAAACAATAAAGGATTTCCAATGCGAGGATTGGATTCAAAAGAAAGTCCTGGTCGGAACTCAGAACCTCGACTGAAAATAATAGAAGAAAAACTCGAGCTGGAACTCGGATTTCTAAAAGAATGAAGGATTTCCAATGCGAGGATTGGATTCAAAAGGAAGCCCTGGTCGGAACTCAAAACTTAGACTGGAAATAATAGAAGAAAAACCCGAGCTGGAACTCGGATTTCCAAAGAAATGAAGGATTTTCAATGCAAGGATTAGATTCAAAAGAAAGTCCTGATCGGAACTCAGAACTTCGACTGAAAATAATAGAAGAAAAATCCGAGCTGGAACTCGGATTTCTAAAAGAATGAAGGATTTCCAATGCGAGGATTGGATTCAAAAGGAAGTCCTGGTCGGAACTCAAAACTTCGACTGGAAATAATAAAAGAAAAAAACATGAGCTGGAACTCGGATTTCCGAAGAAATGAAGGATTTCCAATGCGAGGATTGAATTCAAAAGGAAGTCCTGGTCGGAACTCAGAACTTCGACTGAAAATAATAGAAGAAAAACCCGAGCTGGAACTCGGATTTCCAAAAGAATGAAGGATTTCCAATGCGAGGATTGGATTCAAAAGAAAGTCCTGGTCGGAACTCAGAACCTCGACTGAAAATAATAGAAGAAAAACCCGAGCTAGAACTCGGATTTCCAAAAGAATGAAGGATTTCCAATGCGAGGATTGGATTCAAAAGGAAGTCCTGGTCGGAACTCAGAACTTTGATTGAAAATAATAAAAAAAAACCAAGCTGGAACTCAGATTTCCGAAGAAATGAAGGATTTCCAATGCGAGGATTGGATTCAAAAGGAAGTCCTGGTCGAAACTCAGAACTTTGACTAAAAATAATAAAAGAAAAACCCGATCTAGAACTCGGATTTCCGAAGAAATGAAGGATTTCCAATGCGAGGATTGGATTCAAAAGGAAGTCCTGGTCGGAACTCAGAACTTCGACTGAAAATAATAGAAGAAAAACCCGAGCTGGAACCGGATTTCCAAAACAATAAATTATTTCCAATGCGAGGATTGGATTCAAAAGAAAGTCCTGGTCGGAACTCAGAACCTCGACTGAAAATAATAGAAGAAAAACTCGAGCTAGAACTCGGATTTCCAAAAGAATGAAGGATTTCCAATGCGAGGATTGGATTCAAAAGGAAGTCCTGGTCGGAACTCAGAACTTCGACTGAAAATAATAGAAGAAAAACCCGAGCTGGAACTCGGATTTCCAAAGAAATAAAGGATTTCCAATGCGAGGATTGAATTCAAAAGGAAGTCCTTTTCGGAAATCAGAACTTCGACTGAAAATAATAGAAGAAAAAACCGAGCTGGAACTCGGATTTCTAAAAAAATGAAGGATTTCCAATGTGAGGATTGGATTCAAAAGGACGTCCTGGTCGGAACTCAGAACTTCGACTGAAAATAATAGAAGAAAAATCTGAGCTGAAACTCGGATTTCTAAAAGAATGAAGGATTTCCAATGCGAGGATTGGATTCAAAAGGAAGTCCTGGTCGGAACTAGGAACTTCGACTGAAAATAATAGAAGAAAATCCTGAGCTGGAAGTCGGATTTTCGAAGAAATGAAGGATTTCCAATGTGAGGATTGGATTCAAAAGGAAGTCCTGGTCGGAACTCAGAACTTCGACTGAAAATAATAGAAGAAAAACCCGAGCTGGAACTCGGATTTCCAAAGAAATGAAGGATTTCCAATGCGAGGATTGGATTCAAAAGGAAGTCATTGTCGGAACTCAGAACTTCCACTGAAAATAATAGAAGAGAAATTCGAGCTGGAACTCGGATTTCTAAAAGAATGAAGGATTTCCAATGCGATGATTGGATTCAAAAGGAAGTCCTGGTCGGAACTCAGAACTTCGACTGGAAATAATAGAAGAAAAACCCGAGCTGGAACTCGGATTTCCAAAGAAATGAAGGATTTTCAATGCAAGGATTGGATTCAAAAGGAAGTCCTGATCGGAACTCAGAACTTCGACTGAAAATAATAGAAGAAAAATCCGAGCTGGAACTCGGATTTCTAAAAGAATGAAGGATTTCCAATGCGAGGATTGGATTCAAAAGGAAGTCCTGGTCGGAACTCAGAACTTCGACTGAAAATAATAAAAGAAAAAAACCCGAGCTGGAACTCGGATTTCCGAAGAAATGAAGGATTTCCAATGCGAGGATTGAATTCAAAAGGAAGTCCTGGTCGGAACTCAGAACTTCGACTGAAAATAATAGAAGAAAAACCCGAGCTGGAACTCGGATTTCCAAAAGAATGAAGGATTTCCAATGCGAGGATTGGATTCAAAAGAAAGTCCTGGTCGGAACTCAGAACCTCGACTGAAAATAATAGAAGAAAAACTTGAGCTAGAACTCGGATTTCCAAAAGAATGAAGGATTTCCAATGCGAGGATTGGATTCAAAAGGAAGTCCTGGTCGGAACTCAGAACTTTGATTGAAAATAATAAAAGAAAAACCCAAGCTGGAACTTGGATTTCCAAAGAAATGAAGGATTTCCAATGCGAGGATTGGATTCAAAAGGCAGTCCTCGTCGAAACTCAGAACTTCGACTGGAAATAATAGAAGAAAAACCCGAGCTGGAACTCGGATTTCCCAAAAGATGAAGGATTTCCAATGCGACGATTGGATTCAAAAGGAAGTTCTGGTCGGAACTCAGAACTTCGACTGAAAATAATAGAAGAAAAACCCGAGCTGAATCTCGGATTTCCAAAAGAATGAAGATTTCCAATGCGAGGGTTGAATTCAAAAGGAAGTCCTGGTCGGAACTCAGAACTTCGACTGGAAATAATAAAAGAAAAACCAGAGCTGGAACTCGGATTTCCAAAGAGATGAAGGATTTCCAATGCGAGGATTGGATTCAAAAGGAAGTCCTCGTCGGAACTCAGAACTTCGACTGAAAATAATAGAAGAAAAAACCCGAGCTGGAACTCAGATTTCCGAAGAAATGAAGGATTTCCAATGCGAGGATTGGATTCAAAAGGAAGTCCTGGTCGAAACTCAGAACTTTGACTAAAAATAATAAAAGAAAAACCCGATCTAGAACTCGGATTTCCGAAGAAATGAAGGATTTCCAATGCGAGGATTGGATTCAAAAGGAAGTCCTGGTCGGAACTCAGAACTTCGACTGAAAATAATAGAAGAAAAACCCGAGCTGGAACCGGATTTCCAAAACAATAAAGGATTTCCAATGCGAGGATTGGATTCAAAAGAAAGTCCTGGTCGGAACTCAGAACCTCGACTGAAAATAATAGAAGAAAAACTCGAGCTGGAACTCGGATTTCTAAAAGAATGAAGGATTTCCAATGCGAGGATTGGATTCAAAAGGAAGCCCTGGTCGGAACTCAGAACTTAGACTGGAAATAATAGAAGAAAAACCCGAGCTGGAACTCGGATTTCCAAAGAAATGAAGGATTTTCAATGCAAGGATTAGATTCAAAAGAAAGTCCTGATCGGAACTCAGAACTTCGACTGAAAATAATAGAAGAAAAATCCGAGCTGGAACTCGGATTTCTAAAAGAATGAAGGATTTCCAATGCGAGGATTGGATTCAAAAGGAAGTCCTGGTCGGAACTCAGAACTTCGACTGGAAATAATAAAAGAAAAAAACCCGAGCTGGAACTCGGATTTCCGAAGAAATGAAGGATTTCCAATGCGAGGATTGAATTCAAAAGGAAGTCTTGGTCGGAACTCAGAACTTCGACTGAAAATAATAGAAGAAAAACCCGAGCTGGAACTCGGATTTCCAAAAGAATGAAGGATTTCCAATGCGAGGATTGGATTCAAAAGAAAGTCCTGGTCGGAACTCAGAACCTCGACTGAAAATAATAGAAGAAAAACCCGAGCTAGAACTCGGATTTCCAAAAGAATGAAGGATTTCCAATGCGAGGATTGGATTCAAAAGGAAGTCCTGGTCGGAACTCAGAACTTTGATTGAAAATAATAAAATAAAAACCCAAGCTGGAACTTGGATTTCCAAAGAAATGAAGGATTTCCAATGCGAGGATTGGATTCAAAAGGCAGTCCTCGTCGAAACTCAGAACTTCGACTGGAAATAATAGAAGAAAAACCAGAGCTGGAACTCGGATTTCCAATAAGATGAAGGATTTCCAATGCGACGATTGGATTCAAAAGGAAGTTCTGGTCGGAACTCAGAACTTCGACTGAAAATAATAGAAGAAAAATCCGAGCTGAAACTCGGATTTCTAAAAGAATGAAGGATTTCCAATGCGAGGATTGGATTCAAAAGGCAGTCCTCGTCGAAACTCAGAACTTCGACTGGAAATAATAGAAGAAAAACCAGAGCTGGAACTCGGATTTCCAATAAGATGAAGGATTTCCAATGCGACGATTGGATTCAAAAGGAAGTTTTGGTCGGAACTCAGAACTTCGACTGAAAATAATAGAAGAAAAACCCGAGCTGAAACTCGGATTTCCAAAAGAATGAAGGATTTCCAATGCGAGGATTGAATTCAAAAGGAAGTCCTGGTCGGAACTCAGAACTTCGACTGGAAATAATAAAAGAAAAACCAGAGCTGGAACTCGGATTTCCAAAGAGATGAAGGATTTCCAATGCGAGGATTGCATTCAAAAGGAAGTCCTCGTCGGAACTCAGAACTTCGACTAAAAATAATAGAAGAAAAACCCGAGCTGGAACTCAGATTTCCGAAGAAATGAAGGATTTCCAATGCGAGGATTGGATTCAAAAGGAAGTCCTGGTCGAAACTCAGAACTTCGACTAAAAATAATAAAAGAAAAACCCGCTCTAGAACTCGGATTTCCGAAGAAATGAAGGATTTCCAATGCGAGGATTGGATTCAAAAGGAAGTCCTGGTCGGAACTCAGAACTTCGACTGAAAATAATAGAAGAAAAACCCGAGCTGGAACCGGATTTCCAAAACAATAAAGGATTTCCAATGCGAGGATTGGATTCAAAAGAAAGTCCTGGTCGGAACTCAGAACCTCGACTGAAAATAATAGAAGAAAAACTCGAGCTGGAACTCGGATTTCTAAAAGAATGAAGGATTTCCAATGCGAGGATTGGATTCAAAAGGAAGCCCTGGTCGGAACTCAAAACTTAGACTGGAAATAATAGAAGAAAAACCCGAGCTGGAACTCGGATTTCCAAAGAAATGAAGGATTTTCAATGCAAGGATTAGATTCAAAAGAAAGTCCTGATCGGAACTCAGAACTTCGACTGAAAATAATAGAAGAAAAATCCGAGCTGAAACTCGGATTTCTAAAAGAATGAAGGATTTCCAATGCGAGGATTGGATTCAAAAGGAAGTCCTGGTCGGAACTCAGAACTTCGACTGGAAATAATAAAAGAAAAAAACCCGAGCTGGAACTCGGATTTCCGAAGAAATGAAGGATTTCCAATGCGAGGATTGAATTCAAAAGGAAGTCCTGGTCGGAACTCAGAACTTCGACTGAAAATAATAGAAGAAAAACCCGAGCTGGAACTCGGATTTCCAAAAGAATGAAGGATTTCCAATGCGAGGATTGGATTCAAAAGAAAGTCCTGGTCGGAACTCAGAACCTCGACTGAAAAAAATAGAAGAAAAACCCGAGCTAGAACTCGGATTTCCAAAAGAATGAAGGATTTCCAATGCGAGGATTGGATTCAAAAGGAAGTCCTGGTCGGAACTCAGAACTTTGATTGAAAATAATAAAAAAAAACCCAAGCTGGAACTCAGATTTCCGAAGAAATGAAGGATTTCCAATGCGAGGATTGGATTCAAAAGGAAGTCCTGGTCGAAACTCAGAACTTTGACTAAAAATAATAAAAGAAAAACCCGATCTAGAACTCGGATTTCCGAAGAAATGAAGGATTTCCAATGCGAGGATTGGATTCAAAAGGAAGTCCTGGTCGGAACTCAGAACTTCGACTGAAAATAATAGAAGAAAAACCCGAGCTGGAACCGGATTTCCAAAACAATAAATTATTTCCAATGCGAGGATTGGATTCAAAAGAAAGTCCTGGTCGGAACTCAGAACCTCGACTGAAAATAATAGAAGAAAAACTCGAGCTAGAACTCGGATTTCCAAAAGAATGAAGGATTTCCAATGCGAGGATTGGATTCAAAAGGAAGTCCTGGTCGGAACACAAAACTTCGACTGAAAATAATAGAAGAAAAACCCGAGCTGGAACTCGGATTTCCAAAGAAATAAAGGATTTCCAATGCGAGGATTGAATTCAAAAGGAAGTCCTTTTCGGAAATCAGAACTTCGACTGAAAATAATAGAAGAAAAAACCGAGCTGGAACTCGGATTTCTAAAAAAATGAAGGATTTCCAATGTGAGGATTGGATTCAAAAGGACGTCCTGGTCGGAACTCAGAACTTCAACTGAAAATAATAGAAGAAAAATCTGAGCTGAAACTCGGATTTCTAAAAGAATGAAGGATTTCCAATGCGAGGATTGGATTCAAAAGGAAGTCCTGGTCGGAACTAGGAACTTCGACTGAAAATAATAGAAGAAAAATCCGAGCTGGAACTCGGATTTCTAAAAGAATGAAGGATTTCCAATGCGAGGATTGGATTCAAAAGGAAGTCCTGGTCGGAACTCAGAACTTCGACTGAAAATAATAAAAGAAAAAAACCCGAGCTGGAACTCGGATTTCCGAAGAAATGAAGGATTTCCAATGCGAGGATTGAATTCAAAAGGAAGTCCTGGTCGGAACTCAGAACTTCGACTGAAAATAATAGAAGAAAAACCCGAGCTGGAACTCGGATTTCCAAAAGAATGAAGGAGTTCCAATGCGAGGATTGGATTCAAAAGAAAGTCCTGGTCGGAACTCAGAACCTCGACTGAAAATAATAGAAGAAAAACCCGAGCTAGAACTCGGATTTCCAAAAGAATGAAGGATTTCCAATGCGAGGATTGGATTCAAAAGGAAGTCCTGGTCGGAACTCAGAACTTTGATTGAAAATAATAAAATAAAAACCCAAGCTGGAACTTGGATTTCCAAAGAAATGAAGGATTTCCAATGCGAGGATTGGATTCAAAAGGCAGTCCTCGTCGAAACTCAGAACTTCGACTGGAAATAATAGAAGAAAAACCAGAGCTGGAACTCGGATTTCCAATAAGATGAAGGATTTCCAATGCGACGATTGGATTCAAAAGGAAGTTCTGGTCGGAACTCAGAACTTCGACTGAAAATAATAGAAGAAAAATCCGAGCTGGAACTCGGATTTCTAAAAGAATGAAGGATTTCCAATGCGAGGATTGGATTCAAAAGGCAGTCCTCGTCGAAACTCAGAACTTCGACTGGAAATAATAGAAGAAAAACCAGAGCTGGAACTCGGATTTCCAATAAGATGAAGGATTTCCAATGCGACGATTGGATTCAAAAGGAAGTTCTGGTCGGAACTCAGAACTTCGACTGAAAATAATAGAAGAAAAACCCGAGCTGAAACTCGGATTTCCAAAACAATGAAGGATTTCCAATGCGAGGATTGAATTCAAAAGGAAGTCCTGGTCGGAACTCAGAACTTCGACTGGAAATAATAAAAGAAAAACCAGAGCTGGAACTCGGATTTCCAAAGAGATGAAGGATTTCCAATGCGAGGATTGCATTCAAAAGGAAGTCCTCGTCGGAACTCAGAACTTCGACTAAAAATAATAGAAGAAAAACCCGAGCTGGAACTCAGATTTCCGAAGAAATGAAGGATTTCCAATGCGAGGATTGGATTCAAAAGGAAGTCCTGGTCGAAACTCAGAACTTCGACTAAAAATAATAAAAGAAAAACCCGATCTAGAACTCGGATTTCCGAAGAAATGAAGGATTTCCAATGCGAGGATTGGATTCAAAAGGAAGTCCTGGGATGAACTCAGAACTTCGACTGAAAATAATAGAAGAAAAACCCGAGCTGGAACCGGATTTCCAAAACAATAAAGGATTTCCAATGCGAGGATTGGATTCAAAAGAAAGTCCTGGTCGGAACTCAGAACCTCGACTGAAAATAATAGAAGAAAAACTCGAGCTGGAACTCGGATTTCTAAAAGAATGAAGGATTTCCAATGCGAGGATTGGATTCAAAAGGAAGCCCTGGTCGGAACTCAAAACTTAGACTGGAAATAATAGAAGAAAAACCCGAGCTGGAACTCGGATTTCCAAAGAAATGAAGGATTTTCAATGCAAGGATTAGATTCAAAAGAAAGTCCTGATCGGAACTCAGAACTTCGACTGAAAATAATAGAAGAAAAATCCGAGCTGGAACTCGGATTTCTAAAAGAATGAAGGATTTCCAATGCGAGGATTGGATTCAAAAGGAAGTCCTGGTCGGAACTCAAAACTTCGACTGGAAATAATAAAAGAAAAAAACATGAGCTGGAACTCGGATTTCCGAAGAAATGAAGGATTTCCAATGCGAGGATTGAATTCAAAAGGAAGTCCTGGTCGGAACTCAGAACTTCGACTGAAAATAATAGAAGAAAAACCCGAGCTGGAACTCGGATTTCCAAAAGAATGAAGGATTTCCAATGCGAGGATTGGATTCAAAAGAAAGTCCTGGTCGGAACTCAGAACCTCGACTGAAAATAATAGAAGAAAAACCCGAGCTAGAACTCGGATTTCCAAAAGAATGAAGGATTTCCAATGCGAGGATTGGATTCAAAAGGAAGTCCTGGTCGGAACTCAGAACTTTGATTGAAAATAATAAAAAAAAACCAAGCTGGAACTCAGATTTCCGAAGAAATGAAGGATTTCCAATGCGAGGATTGGATTCAAAAGGAAGTCCTGGTCGAAACTCAGAACTTTGACTAAAAATAATAAAAGAAAAACCCGATCTAGAACTCGGATTTCCGTAGAAATGAAGGATTTCCAATGCGAGGATTGGATTCAAAAGGAAGTCCTGGTCGGAACTCAGAACTTCGACTGAAAATAATAGAAGAAAAACCCGAGCTGGAACCGGATTTCCAAAACAATAAATTATTTCCAATGCGAGGATTGGATTCAAAAGAAAGTCCTGGTCGGAACTCAGAACCTCGACTGAAAATAATAGAAGAAAAACTCGAGCTAGAACTCGGATTTCCAAAAGAATGAAGGATTTCCAATGCGAGGATTGGATTCAAAAGGAAGTCCTGGTCGGAACTCAGAACTTCGACTGAAAATAATAGAAGAAAAACCCGAACTGGAACTCGGATTTCCAAAGAAATAAAGGATTTCCAATGCGAGGATTGAATTCAAAAGGAAGTCCTTTTCGGAAATCAGAACTTCGACTGAAAATAATAGAAGAAAAAACCGAGCTGGAACTCGGATTTCTAAAAAAATGAAGGATTTCCAATGTGAGGATTGGATTCAAAAGGACGTCCTGGTCGGAACTCAGAACTTCAACTGAAAATAATAGAAGAAAAATCTGAGCTGAAACTCGGATTTCTAAAAGAATGAAGGATTTCCAATGCGAGGATTGGATTCAAAAGGAAGTCCTGGTCGGAACTAGGAACTTCGACTGAAAATAATAGAAGAAAAATCCGAGCTGGAACTCGGATTTCTAAAAGAATGAAGGATTTCCAATGCGAGGATTGGATTCAAAAGGAAGTCCTGGTCGGAACTCAGAACTTCGACTGAAAATAATAAAAGAAAAAAACCCGAGCTGGAACTCGGATTTCCGAAGAAATGAAGGATTTCCAATGCGAGGATTGAATTCAAAAGGAAGTCCTGGTCGGAACTCAGAACTTCGACTGAAAATAATAGAAGAAAAACCCGAGCTGGAACTCGGATTTCCAAAAGAATGAAGGATTTCCAATGCGAGGATTGGATTCAAAAGAAAGTCCTGGTCGGAACTCAGAACCTCGACTGAAAATAATAGAAGAAAAACCCGAGCTAGAACTCGGATTTCCAAAAGAATGAAGGATTTCCAATGCGAGGATTGGATTCAAAAGGAAGTCCTGGTCGGAACTCAGAACTTTGATTGAAAATAATAAAAGAAAAACCCAAGCTGGAACTTGGATTTCCAAAGAAATAAAGGATTTCCAATGCGAGGATTGGATTCAAAAGGCAGTCCTCGTTGAAACTCAGAACTTCGACTGGAAATAATAGAAGAAAAACCCGAGCTGGAACTCGGATTTCCAAAAGAATGAAGGATTTCCAATGCGAGGATTGGATTCAAAAGAAAGTCCTGGTCGGAACTCAGAACCTCGACTGAAAATAATAGAAGAAAAACCCGAGCTAGAACTCGGATTTCCAAAAGAATGAAGGATTTCCAATGCGAGGATTGGATTCAAAAGGAAGTCCTGGTCGGAACTCAGAACTTTGATTGAAAATAATAAAAGAAAAACCCAAGCTGGAACTTGGATTTCCAAAGAAATAAAGGATTTCCAATGCGAGGATTGGATTCAAAAGGCAGTCCTCGTCGAAACTCAGAACTTCGACTGGAAATAATAGAAGAAAAACCAGAGCTGGAACTCGGATTTCCAATAAGATGAAGGATTTCCAATGCGACGATTGGATTCAAAAGGAAGTTCTGGTCGGAACTCAGAACTTCGACTGAAAATAATAGAAGAAAAACCCGAGCTGAAACTCGGATTTCCAAAAGAATGAAGGATTTCCAATGCGAGGATTGAATTCAAAAGGAAGTCCTGGTCGAAACTCAGAACTTCGACTGGAAATAATAGAAGAAAAACCAGAGCTGGAACTCGGATTTCCAATAAGATGAAGGATTTCCAATGCGACGATTGGATTCAAAAGGAAGTTCTGGTCGGAACTCAGAACTTCGACTGAAAATAATAGAAGAAAAACCCGAGCTGAAACTCGGATTTCCAAAAGAATGGAGGATTTCCAATGCGAGGATTGAATTCAAAAGGAAGTCCTGGTCGGAACTCAGAACTTCGACTGGAAATAATAAAAGAAAAACCAGAGCTGGAACTCGGATTTCCAAAGAGATGAAGGATTTCCAATGCGAGGATTGCATTCAAAAGGAAGTCCTCGTCGGAACTCAGAACTTCGACTAAAAATAATAGAAGAAAAACCCGAGCTGGAACTCAGATTTCCGAAGAAATGAAGGATTTCCAATGCGAGGATTGGATTCAAAAGGAAGTCCTGGTCGAAACTCAGAACTTCGACTAAAAATAATAAAAGAAAAACCCGCTCTAGAACTCGGATTTCCGAAGAAATGAAGGATTTCCAATGCGAGGATTGGATTCAAAAGGAAGCCCTGGTCGGAACTCAGAACTTAGACTGGAAATAATAGAAGAAAAACCCGAGCTGGAACTCGGATTTCCAAAGAAATGAAGGATTTTCAATGCAAGGATTAGATTCAAAAGAAAGTCCTGATCGGAACTCAGAACTTCGACTGAAAATAATAGAAGAAAAATCCGAGCTGGAACTCGGATTTCTAAAAGAATGAAGGATTTCCAATGCGAGGATTGGATTCAAAAGGAAGTCCTGGTCGGAACTCAGAACTTCGACTGGAAATAATAAAAGAAAAAAACCCGAGCTGGAACTCGGATTTCCGAAGAAATGAAGGATTTCCAATGCGAGGATTGAATTCAAAAGGAAGTCCTGGTCGGAACTCAGAACTTCGACTGAAAATAATAGAAGAAAAACCCGAGCTGGAACTCGGATTTCCAAAAGAATGAAGGATTTCCAATGCGAGGATTGGATTCAAAAGAAAGTCCTGGTCGGAACTCAGAACCTCGACTGAAAATAATAGAAGAAAAACCCGAGCTAGAACTCTGATTTCCAAAAGAATGAAGGATTTCCAATGCGAGGATTGGATTCAAAAGGAAGTCCTGGTCGGAACTCAGAACTTTGATTGAAAATAATAAAAAAAAAACCCAAGCTGGAACTTGGATTTCCAAAGAAATGAAGGATTTCCAATGCGAGGATTCGATTCAAAAGGCAGTCCTCGTCGAAACTCAGAACTTCGACTGGAAATAATAGAAGAAAAACCCGAGCTGGAACTCGGATTTCCAAAAAGATGAAGGATTTCCAATGCGACGATTGGATTCAAAAGGAAGTTCTGGTCGGAACTCAGAACTTCGACTGAAAATAATAGAAGAAAAACCGGAGATGAAACTCGGATTTCCAAAAGAATGAAGGATTTCCAATGCGAGGATTGAATTCAAAAGGAAGTCCTGGTCGGAACTCAGAACTTCGACTGGAAATAATAAAAGAAAAACCAGAGCTGGAACTCGGATTTCCAAAGAGATGAAGGATTTCCAATGCGAGGATTGGATTCAAAAGGAAGTCCTCGTCGGAACTCAGAACTTCGACTGAAAATAATAGAAGAAAAACCCGAGCTGGAACTCAGATTTCCGAAGAAATGAAGGATTTCCAATGCGAGGATTGGATTCAAAAAGAAGTCCTGGTCGAAACTCAGAACTTCGACTAAAAATAATAAAAGAAAAACCCGATCTAGAACTCGGATTTCCGAAGAAATGAAGGATTTCCAATGCGAGGATTGGATTCAAAATGAAGTCCTGGTCGGAACTCAGAACTTTGACTGAAAATAATAGAAGAAAAACCCGAGCTGGAACTCGGATTTCCAAAACAATAAAGGATTTCCAATGCGAGGATTGGATTCAAAAGAAAGTCCTGGTCGGAACTCAGAACATCGACTGAAAATAATAGAATAAAAACTCGAGCTAGATTTCCAAAAGAATGAAGGATTTTCGATGCGAGGATTGGATTCAAAAGGAAGTCCTGGTCGGAACTCAGAACTTCGACTGAAAATAATAGAAGAAAAACCCGAGCTGGAACTCGGATTTCCAAAGAAATAAAGGATTTCCAATGCGAGGATTGAATTCAAAAGGAAGTCCTTTTCGGAAATCAGAACTTCGACTGAAAATAATAGAAGAAAAAACCGAGCTGGAACTCGGATTTCTAAAAAAATGAAGGATTTCCAATGTGAGGATTGGATTCAAAAGGACGTCCTGGTCGGAACTCAGAACTTCGACTGAAAATAATAGAAGAAAAATCTGAGCTGAAACTCGGATTTCTAAAAGAATGAAGGATTTCCAATGCGAGGATTGGATTCAAAAGGAAGTCCTGGTCGGAACTAGGAACTTCGACTGAAAATAATAGAAGAAAATCCTGAGCTGGAAGTCGGATTTTCGAAGAAATGAAGGATTTCCAATGTGAGGATTGGATTCAAAAGGAAGTCCTGGTCGGAACTCAGAACTTCGACTGAAAATAATAGAAGAAAAACCCGAGCTGGAACCGGATTTCCAAAACAATAAATTATTTCCAATGCGAGGATTGGATTCAAAAGAAAGTCCTGGTCGGAACTCAGAACCTCGACTGAAAATAATAGAAGAAAAACTCGAGCTAGAACTCGGATTTCCAAAAGAATGAAGGATTTCCAAGGCGAGGATTGGATTCAAAAGGAAGTCCTGGTCGGAACTCAGAACTTCGACTGAAAATAATAGAAGAAAAACCCGAGCTGGAACTCGGATTTCCAAAGAAATGAAGGATTTCCAATGCGAGGATTGGATTCAAAAGGAAGTCATTGTCGGAACTCAGAACTTCCACTGAAAATAATAGAAGAGAAATCCGAGCTGGAACTCGGATTTCTAAAAGAATGAAGGATTTCCAATGCGATGATTGGATTCAAAAGGAAGTCCTGGTCGGAACTCAGAACTTCGACTGGAAATAATAGAAGAAAAACCCGAGCTGGAACTCGGATTTCCAAAGAAATGAAGGATTTTCAATGCAAGGATTGGATTCAAAAGGAAGTCCTGATCGGAACTCAGAACTTCGACTGAAAATAATAGAAGAAAAATCCGAGCTGGAACTCGGATTTCTAAAAGAATGAAGGATTTCCAATGCGAGGATTGGATTCAAAAGGAAGTCCTGGTCGGAACTCAGAACTTCGACTGGAAATAATAAAAGAAAAAAACCCGAGCTGGAACTCGGATTTCCGAAGAAATGAAGGATTTCCAATGCGAGGATTGAATTCAAAAGGAAGTCCTGGTCGGAACTCAGAACTACGACTGAAAATAATAGAAGAAAAACCCGAGCTGGAACTCGGATTTCCAAAAGAATGAAGGATTTCCAATGCGAGGATTGGATTCAAAAGAAAGTCCTGGTCGGAACTCAGAACCTCGACTGAAAATAATAGAAGAAAAACCCGAGCTAGAACTCGGATTTCCAAAAGAATGAAGGATTTCCAATGCGAGGATTGGATTCAAAAGGAAGTCCTGGTCGGAACTCAGAACTTTGATTGAAAATAATAAAAGAAAAACCCAAGCTGGAACTTGGATTTCCAAAGAAATGAAGGATTTCCAATGCGAGGATTGGATTCAAAAGGCAGTCCTTGTCGAAACTCAGAACTTCGACTGGAAATAATAGAAGAAAAACCCGAGCTGGAACTCGGATTTCCCAAAAGATGAAGGATTTCCAATGCGACGATTGGATTCAAAAGGAAGTTCTGGTCGGAACTCATAACTTCGACTGAAAATAATAGAAGAAAAACCCGAGCTGAAACTCGGATTTCCAAAAGAATGAAGGATTTCCAATGCGAGGATTGAATTCAAAAGGAAGTCCTGGTCGGAACTCAGAACTTCGACTGGAAATAATAAAAGAAAAACCAGAGCTGGAACTCGGATTTCCAAAGAGATGAAGGATTTCCAATGCGAGGATTGGATTCAAAAGGAAGTCCTCGTCGGAACTCAGAACTTCGACTGAAAATAATAGAAGAAAAACCCGAGCTGGAACTCAGATTTCCGAAGAAATGAAGGATTTCCAATGCGAGGATTGGATTCAAAAGGAAGTCCTGGTCGAAACTCAGAACTTTGACTAAAAATAATAAAAGAAAAACCCGATCTAGAACTCGGATTTCCGAAGAAATGAAGGATTTCCAATGCGAGGATTGGATTCAAAAGGAAGTCCTGGTCGGAACTCAGAACTTCGACTGAAAATAATAGAAGAAAAACCCGAGCTGGAACCGGATTTCCAAAACAATAAATTATTTCCAATGCGAGGATTGGATTCAAAAGAAAGTCCTGGTCGGAACTCAGAACCTCGACTGAAAATAATAGAAGAAAAACTCGAGCTAGAACTCGGATTTCCAAAAGAATGAAGGATTTCCAATGCGAGGATTGGATTCAAAAGGAAGTCCTGGTCGGTACTCAGAACTTCGACTGAAAATAATAGAAGAAAAACCCGAGCTGGAACTCGGATTTCCAAAGAAATGAAGGATTTCCAATGCGAGGATTGGATTCAAAAGGAAGTCATTGTCGGAACTCAGAACTTCCACTGAAAATAATAGAAGAGAAATCCGAGCTGGAACTCGGATTTCTAAAAGAATGAAGGATTTCCAATGCGATGATTGGATTCAAAAGGAAGTCCTGGTCGGAACTCAGAACTTCGACTGGAAATAATAGAAGAAAAACCCGAGCTGGAACTGGGATTTCCAAAGAAATGAAGGATTTTCAATGCAAGGATTGGATTCAAAAGGAAGTCCTGATCGGAACTCAGAACTTCGACTGAAAATAATAGAAGAAAAATCTGAGCTGGAACTCGGATTTCTAAAAGAATGAAGGATTTCCAATGCGAGGATTGGATTCAAAAGGAAGTCCTGGTCGGAACTCAGAACTTCGACTGGAAATAATAAAAGAAAAAAACCCGAGCTGGAACTCGGATTTCCGAAGAAATGCAGGATTTCCAATGCGAGGATTGAATTCAAAAGGAAGTCCTGGTCGGAACTCAGAACTTCAACTGAAAATAATAGAAGAAAAACCCGAGCTGGAACTCGGATTTCCAAAAGAATGAAGGATTTCCAATGCGAGGATTGGATTCAAAAGAAAGTCCTGGTCGGAACTCAGAACCTCGACTGAAAATAATAGAAGAAAAACCCGAGCTAGAACTCGGATTTCCAAAAGAATGAAGGATTTCCAATGCGAGGATTGGATTCAAAAGGAAGTCCTGGTCGGAACTCAGAACTTTGATTGAAAATAATAAAAGAAAAACCCAAGCTGGAACTTGGATTTCCAAAGAAATGAAGGATTTCCAATGCGAGGATTGGATTCAAAAGGCAGTCCTCGTCGAAACTCAGAACTTCGACTGGAAATAATAGAAGAAAAACCAGAGCTGGAACTCGGATTTCCAATAAGATGAAGGATTTCCAATGCGACGATTGGATTCAAAAGGAAGTTCTGGTCGGAACTCAGAACTTCGACTGAAAATAATAGAAGAAAAACCCGAGCTGAAACTCGGATTTCCAAAAGAATGAAGGATTTCCAATGCGAGGATTGAATTCAAAAGGAAGTCCTGGTCGAAACTCAGAACTTCGACTGGAAATAATAGAAGAAAAACCAGAGCTGGAACTCGGATTTCCAATAAGATGAAGGATTTCCAATGCGACGATTGGATTCAAAAGGAAGTTCTGGTCGGAACTCAGAACTTCGACTGAAAATAATAGAAGAAAAACCCGAGCTGAAACTCGGATTTCCAAAAGAATGGAGGATTTCCAATGCGAGGATTGAATTCAAAAGGAAGTCCTGGTCGGAACTCAGAACTTCGACTGGAAATAATAAAAGAAAAACCAGAGCTGGAACTCGGATTTCCAAAGAGATGAAGGATTTCCAATGCGAGGATTGCATTCAAAAGGAAGTCCTCGTCGGAACTCAGAACTTCGACTAAAAATAATAGAAGAAAAACCCGAGCTGGAACTCAGATTTCCGAAGAAATGAAGGATTTCCAATGCGAGGATTGGATTCAAAAGGAAGTCCTGGTCGAAACTCAGAACTTCGACTAAAAATAATAAAAGAAAAACCCGCTCTAGAACTCGGATTTCCGAAGAAATGAAGGATTTCCAATGCGAGGATTGGATTCAAAAGGAAGCCCTGGTCGGAACTCAGAACTTAGACTGGAAATAATAGAAGAAAAACCCGAGCTGGAACTCGGATTTCCAAAGAAATGAAGGATTTTCAATGCAAGGATTAGATTCAAAAGAAAGTCCTGATCGGAACTCAGAACTTCGACTGAAAATAATAGAAGAAAAATCCGAGCTGGAACTCGGATTTCTAAAAGAATGAAGGATTTCCAATGCGAGGATTGGATTCAAAAGGAAGTCCTGGTCGGAACTCAGAACTTCGACTGGAAATAATAAAAGAAAAAAACCCGAGCTGGAACTCGGATTTCCGAAGAAATGAAGGATTTCCAATGCGAGGATTGAATTCAAAAGGAAGTCCTGGTCGGAACTCAGAACTTCGACTGAAAATAATAGAAGAAAAACCCGAGCTGGAACTCGGATTTCCAAAAGAATGAAGGATTTCCAATGCGAGGATTGGATTCAAAAGAAAGTCCTGGTCGGAACTCAGAACCTCGACTGAAAATAATAGAAGAAAAACCCGAGCTAGAACTCTGATTTCCAAAAGAATGAAGGATTTCCAATGCGAGGATTGGATTCAAAAGGAAGTCCTGGTCGGAACTCAGAACTTTGATTGAAAATAATAAAAAAAAAACCCAAGCTGGAACTTGGATTTCCAAAGAAATGAAGGATTTCCAATGCGAGGATTCGATTCAAAAGGCAGTCCTCGTCGAAACTCAGAACTTCGACTGGAAATAATAGAAGAAAAACCCGAGCTGGAACTCGGATTTCCAAAAAGATGAAGGATTTCCAATGCGACGATTGGATTCAAAAGGAAGTTCTGGTCGGAACTCAGAACTTCGACTGAAAATAATAGAAGAAAAACCGGAGATGAAACTCGGATTTCCAAAAGAATGAAGGATTTCCAATGCGAGGATTGAATTCAAAAGGAAGTCCTGGTCGGAACTCAGAACTTCGACTGGAAATAATAAAAGAAAAACCAGAGCTGGAACTCGGATTTCCAAAGAGATGAAGGATTTCCAATGCGAGGATTGGATTCAAAAGGAAGTCCTCGTCGGAACTCAGAACTTCGACTGAAAATAATAGAAGAAAAACCCGAGCTGGAACTCAGATTTCCGAAGAAATGAAGGATTTCCAATGCGAGGATTGGATTCAAAAAGAAGTCCTGGTCGAAACTCAGAACTTCGACTAAAAATAATAAAAGAAAAACCCGATCTAGAACTCGGATTTCCGAAGAAATGAAGGATTTCCAATGCGAGGATTGGATTCAAAATGAAGTCCTGGTCGGAACTCAGAACTTTGACTGAAAATAATAGAAGAAAAACCCGAGCTGGAACTCGGATTTCCAAAACAATAAAGGATTTCCAATGCGAGGATTGGATTCAAAAGAAAGTCCTGGTCGGAACTCAGAACATCGACTGAAAATAATAGAATAAAAACTCGAGCTAGATTTCCAAAAGAATGAAGGATTTTCGATGCGAGGATTGGATTCAAAAGGAAGTCCTGGTCGGAACTCAGAACTTCGACTGAAAATAATAGAAGAAAAACCCGAGCTGGAACTCGGATTTCCAAAGAAATAAAGGATTTCCAATGCGAGGATTGAATTCAAAAGGAAGTCCTTTTCGGAAATCAGAACTTCGACTGAAAATAATAGAAGAAAAAACCGAGCTGGAACTCGGATTTCTAAAAAAATGAAGGATTTCCAATGTGAGGATTGGATTCAAAAGGACGTCCTGGTCGGAACTCAGAACTTCGACTGAAAATAATAGAAGAAAAATCTGAGCTGAAACTCGGATTTCTAAAAGAATGAAGGATTTCCAATGCGAGGATTGGATTCAAAAGGAAGTCCTGGTCGGAACTAGGAACTTCGACTGAAAATAATAGAAGAAAATCCTGAGCTGGAAGTCGGATTTTCGAAGAAATGAAGGATTTCCAATGTGAGGATTGGATTCAAAAGGAAGTCCTGGTCGGAACTCAGAACTTCGACTGAAAATAATAGAAGAAAAACCCGAGCTGGAACCGGATTTCCAAAACAATAAATTATTTCCAATGCGAGGATTGGATTCAAAAGAAAGTCCTGGTCGGAACTCAGAACCTCGACTGAAAATAATAGAAGAAAAACTCGAGCTAGAACTCGGATTTCCAAAAGAATGAAGGATTTCCAAGGCGAGGATTGGATTCAAAAGGAAGTCCTGGTCGGAACTCAGAACTTCGACTGAAAATAATAGAAGAAAAACCCGAGCTGGAACTCGGATTTCCAAAGAAATGAAGGATTTCCAATGCGAGGATTGGATTCAAAAGGAAGTCATTGTCGGAACTCAGAACTTCCACTGAAAATAATAGAAGAGAAATCCGAGCTGGAACTCGGATTTCTAAAAGAATGAAGGATTTCCAATGCGATGATTGGATTCAAAAGGAAGTCCTGGTCGGAACTCAGAACTTCGACTGGAAATAATAGAAGAAAAACCCGAGCTGGAACTCGGATTTCCAAAGAAATGAAGGATTTTCAATGCAAGGATTGGATTCAAAAGGAAGTCCTGATCGGAACTCAGAACTTCGACTGAAAATAATAGAAGAAAAATCCGAGCTGGAACTCGGATTTCTAAAAGAATGAAGGATTTCCAATGCGAGGATTGGATTCAAAAGGAAGTCCTGGTCGGAACTCAGAACTTCGACTGGAAATAATAAAAGAAAAAAACCCGAGCTGGAACTCGGATTTCCGAAGAAATGAAGGATTTCCAATGCGAGGATTGAATTCAAAAGGAAGTCCTGGTCGGAACTCAGAACTACGACTGAAAATAATAGAAGAAAAACCCGAGCTGGAACTCGGATTTCCAAAAGAATGAAGGATTTCCAATGCGAGGATTGGATTCAAAAGAAAGTCCTGGTCGGAACTCAGAACCTCGACTGAAAATAATAGAAGAAAAACCCGAGCTAGAACTCGGATTTCCAAAAGAATGAAGGATTTCCAATGCGAGGATTGGATTCAAAAGGAAGTCCTGGTCGGAACTCAGAACTTTGATTGAAAATAATAAAAGAAAAACCCAAGCTGGAACTTGGATTTCCAAAGAAATGAAGGATTTCCAATGCGAGGATTGGATTCAAAAGGCAGTCCTTGTCGAAACTCAGAACTTCGACTGGAAATAATAGAAGAAAAACCCGAGCTGGAACTCGGATTTCCCAAAAGATGAAGGATTTCCAATGCGACGATTGGATTCAAAAGGAAGTTCTGGTCGGAACTCATAACTTCGACTGAAAATAATAGAAGAAAAACCCGAGCTGAAACTCGGATTTCCAAAAGAATGAAGGATTTCCAATGCGAGGATTGAATTCAAAAGGAAGTCCTGGTCGGAACTCAGAACTTCGACTGGAAATAATAAAAGAAAAACCAGAGCTGGAACTCGGATTTCCAAAGAGATGAAGGATTTCCAATGCGAGGATTGGATTCAAAAGGAAGTCCTCGTCGGAACTCAGAACTTCGACTGAAAATAATAGAAGAAAAACCCGAGCTGGAACTCAGATTTCCGAAGAAATGAAGGATTTCCAATGCGAGGATTGGATTCAAAAGGAAGTCCTGGTCGAAACTCAGAACTTTGACTAAAAATAATAAAAGAAAAACCCGATCTAGAACTCGGATTTCCGAAGAAATGAAGGATTTCCAATGCGAGGATTGGATTCAAAAGGAAGTCCTGGTCGGAACTCAGAACTTCGACTGAAAATAATAGAAGAAAAACCCGAGCTGGAACCGGATTTCCAAAACAATAAATTATTTCCAATGCGAGGATTGGATTCAAAAGAAAGTCCTGGTCGGAACTCAGAACCTCGACTGAAAATAATAGAAGAAAAACTCGAGCTAGAACTCGGATTTCCAAAAGAATGAAGGATTTCCAATGCGAGGATTGGATTCAAAAGGAAGTCCTGGTCGGTACTCAGAACTTCGACTGAAAATAATAGAAGAAAAACCCGAGCTGGAACTCGGATTTCCAAAGAAATGAAGGATTTCCAATGCGAGGATTGGATTCAAAAGGAAGTCATTGTCGGAACTCAGAACTTCCACTGAAAATAATAGAAGAGAAATCCGAGCTGGAACTCGGATTTCTAAAAGAATGAAGGATTTCCAATGCGATGATTGGATTCAAAAGGAAGTCCTGGTCGGAACTCAGAACTTCGACTGGAAATAATAGAAGAAAAACCCGAGCTGGAACTCGGATTTCCAAAGAAATGAAGGATTTTCAATGCAAGGATTGGATTCAAAAGGAAGTCCTGATCGGAACTCAGAACTTCGACTGAAAATAATAGAAGAAAAATCTGAGCTGGAACTCGGATTTCTAAAAGAATGAAGGATTTCCAATGCGAGGATTGGATTCAAAAGGAAGTCCTGGTCGGAACTCAGAACTTCGACTGGAAATAATAAAAGAAAAAAACCCGAGCTGGAACTCGGATTTCCGAAGAAATGCAGGATTTCCAATGCGAGGATTGAATTCAAAAGGAAGTCCTGGTCGGAACTCAGAACTTCAACTGAAAATAATAGAAGAAAAACCCGAGCTGGAACTCGGATTTCCAAAAGAATGAAGGATTTCCAATGCGAGGATTGGATTCAAAAGAAAGTCCTGGTCGGAACTCAGAACCTCGACTGAAAATAATAGAAGAAAAACCCGAGCTAGAACTCGGATTTCCAAAAGAATGAAGGATTTCCAATGCGAGGATTGGATTCAAAAGGAAGTCCTGGTCGGAACTCAGAACTTTGATTGAAAATAATAAAAGAAAAACCCAAGCTGGAACTTGGATTTCCAAAGAAATGAAGGATTTCCAATGCGAGGATTGGATTCAAAAGGCAGTCCTCGTCGAAACTCAGAACTTCGACTGGAAATAATAGAAGAAAAACCCGAGCTGGAACTCGGATTTCCCAAAAGATGAAGGATTTCCAATGCGACGATTGGATTCAAAAGGAAGTTCTGGTCGGAACTCAGAACTTCGACTGAAAATAATAGAAGAAAAACCCGAGCTGAAACTCGGATTTCCAAAAGAATGAAGGATTTCCAATGCGAGGATTGAATTCAAAAGGAAGTCCTGGTCGGAACTCAGAACTTCGACTGGAAATAATAAAAGAAAAACCAGAGCTGGAACTCGGATTTCCAAAGAGATGAAGGATTTCCAATGCGAGGATTGGATTCAAAAGGAAGTCCTCGTCGGAACTCAGAACTTCGACTGAAAATAATAGAAGAAAAATCTGAGCTGAAACTCGGATTTCTAAAAGAATGAAGGATTTCCAATGCGAGGATTGGATTCAAAAGGAAGTCCTGGTCGAAACTCAGAACTTTGACTAAAAATAATAAAAGAAAAACCCGATCTAGAACTCGGATTTCCGAAGAAATGAAGGATTTCCAATGCGAGGATTGGATTCAAAAGGAAGTCCTGGTCGGAACTCAGAACTTCGACTGAAAATAATAGAAGAAAAACCCGAGCTGGAACCGGATTTCCAAAACAATAAATTATTTCCAATGCGAGGATTGGATTCAAAAGAAAGTCCTAGTCGGAACTCAGAACCTCGACTGAAAATAATAGAAGAAAAACTCGAGCTAGAAGTCGGATTTCCAAAAGAATGAAGGATTTCCAATGCGAGGATTGGATTCAAAAGGAAGTCCTGGTCGGAACTCAGAACTTCGACTGAAAATAATAGAAGAAAAACCCGAGCTGGAACTCGGATTTCCAAAGAAATGAAGGATTTCCAATGCGAGGATTGGATTCAAAAGGAAGTCATTGTCGGAACTCAGAACTTCCACTGAAAATAATAGAAGAGAAATCCGAGCTGGAACTCGGATTTCTAAAAGAATGAAGGATTTCCAATGCGATGATTGGATTCAAAAGGAAGTCCTGGTCGGAACTCAGAACTTCGACTGGAAATAATAGAAGAAAAACCCGAGCTGGAACTCGGATTTCCAAAGAAATGAAGGATTTTCAATGCAAGGATTGGATTCAAAAGGAAGTCCTGATCGGAACTCAGAACTTCGACTGAAAATAATAGAAGAAAAATCCGAGCTGGAACTCGGATTTCTAAAAGAATGAAGGATTTCCAATGCGAGGATTGGATTCAAAAGGAAGTCCTGGTTGGAACTCAAAACTTCGACTGGAAATAATAAAAGAAAAAAACCCGAGCTGGAACTCGGTTTTCCGAAGAAATGAAGGATTTCCAATGCGAGGATTGAATTCAAAAGGAAGTCCTGGTCGGAACTCAGAACTTCGACTGAAAATAATAGAAGAAAAACCCGAGCTCGAACTCGGATTTCCAAAAGAATGAAGGATTTCCAATGCGAGGATTGGATTCAAAAGAAAGTCCTGGTCGGAACTCAGAACCTCGACTGAAAATAATAGAAGAAAAACCCGAGCTAGAACTCGGATTTCCAAAAGAATGAAGGATTTCCAATGCGAGGATTGGATTCAAAAGGAAGTCCTGGTCGGAACTCAGAACTTTGATTGAAAATAATAAAAGAAAAACCCAAGCTGGAACTTGGATTTCCAAAGAAATGAAGGATTTCCAATGCGAGGATTGGATTCAAAAGGCAGTCCTCGTCGAAACTCAGAACTTCGACTGGAAATAATAGAAGAAAAACCCGAGCTGGAACTCGGATTTCCCAAAAGATGAAGGATTTCCAATGCGACGATTGGATTCAAAAGGAAGTTCTGGTCGGAACTCAGAACTTCGACTGAAAATAATAGAAGAAAAACCCGAGCTGAAACTCGGATTTCCAAAAGAATGAAGGATTTCCAATGCGAGGATTGAATTCAAAAGGAAGTCCTGGTCGGAACTCAGAACTTCGACTGGAAATAATAAAAGAAAAACCAGAGCTGGAACTCGGATTTCCAAAGAGATGAAGGATTTCCAATGCGAGGATTGGATTCAAAAGGAAGTCCTCGTCGGAACTCAGAACTTCGACTGAAAATAATAGAAGAAAAACCCGAGCTGGAACTCAGATTTCTGAAGAAATGAAGGATTTCCAATGCGAGGATTGGATTCAAAAGGAAGTCCTGGTCGAAACTCAGAACTTTGACTAAAAATAATAAAAGAAAAACCCGATCTAGAACTCGGATTTCCGAAGAAATGAAGGATTTCCAATGCGAGGATTGGATTCAAAAGGAAGTCCTGGTCGGAACTCAGAACTTCGACTGAAAATAATAGAAGAAAAACCCGAGCTGGAACCGGATTTCCAAAACAATAAATTATTTCCAATGTGAGGATTGGATTCAAAAGAAAGTCCTGGTCGGAACTCAGAACCTCGACTGAAAATAATAGAAGAAAAACTCGAGCTAGAACTCGGATTTCCAAAAGAATGAAGGATTTCCAATGCGAGGATTGGATTCAAAAGGAAGTCCTGGTCGGAACTCAGAACTTCGACTGAAAATAATAGAAGAAAAACCCGAGCTGGAACTCGGATTTCCAAAGAAATAAAGGATTTCCAATGCGAGGATTGGATTGAAAAGGAAGTCATTGTCGGAACTCAGAACTTCCACTGAAAATAATAGAAGAGAAATCCGAGCTGGAACTCGGATTTCTAAAAGAATGAAGGATTTCCAATGCGATGATTGGATTCAAAAGGAAGTCCTGGTCGGAACTCAGAACTTCGACTGGAAATAATAGAAGAAAAACCCGAGCTGGAACTCGGATTTCCAAAGAAATGAAGGATTTTCAATGCAAGGATTGGATTCAAAAGGAAGTCCTGATCGGAACTCAGAACTTCGACTGAAAATAATAGAAGAAAAATCCGAGCTGGAACTCAGATTTCTAAAAGAATGAAGGATTTCCAATGCGAGGATTGGATTCAAAAGGAAGTCCTGGTCGGAACTCAGAACTTCGACTGGAAATAATAAAAGAAAAAAACCCGAGCTGGAACTCGGATTTCCGAAGAAATGAAGGATTTCCAATGCGAGGATTGAATTCAAAAGGAAGTCCTGGTCGGAACTCAGAACTTCGACTGAAAATAATAGAAGAAAAACCCGAGCTGGAACTCGGATTTCCAAAAGAATGAAGGATTTCCAATGCGAGGATTGGATTCAAAAGAAAGTCCTGGTCGGAACTCAGAACCTCGACTGAAAATAATAGAAGAAAAACCCGAGCTAGAACTCGGATTTCCAAAAGAATGAAGGATTTCTAATGCGAGGATTGGATTCAAAAGGAAGTCCTGGTCGGAACTCAGAACTTTGATTGAAAATAATAAAAGAAAAACCCAAGCTGGAACTTGGATTTCCAAAGAAATGAAGGATTTCCAATGCGAGGATTGGATTCAAAAGGCAGTCCTCGTCGAAACTCAGAACTTCGACTGGAAATAATAGAAGAAAAACCCGAGCTGGAACTCGGATTTCCCAAAAGATGAAGGATTTCCAATGCGACGATTGGATTCAAAAGGAAGTTCTGGTCGGAACTCAGAACTTCGACTGAAAATAATAGAAGAAAAACCCGAGCTGAAACTCGAATTTCCAAAAGAATGAAGGATTTCCAATGCGAGGATTGAATTCAAAAGGAAGTCCTGGTCGGAACTCAGAACTTCGACTGGAAATAATAAAAGAAAAACCAGAGCTGGAACTCGGATTTCCAAAGAGATGAAGGATTTCCAATGCGAGGATTGGATTCAAAAGGAAGTCCTCGTCGGAACTCAGAACTTCGACTGAAAATAATAGAAGAAAAACCCGAGCTGGAACTCAGATTTCCGAAGAAATGAAGGATTTCCAATGCGAGGATTGGATTCAAAAGGAAGTCCTGGTCGAAACTCAGAACTTTGACTAAAAATAATAAAAGAAAAACCCGATCTAGAACTCGGATTTCCGAAGAAATAAGGATTTCCAATGCGAGGATTGGATTCAAAAGGAAGTCCTGGTCGGAACTCAGAACTTCGACTGAAAATAATAGAAGAAAAACCCGAGCTGGAACCGGATTTCCAAAACAATAAATTATTTCCAATGCGAGGATTGGATTCAAAAGAAAGTCCTGGTCGGAACTCAGAACCTCGACTGAAAATAATAGAAGAAAAACTCGAGCTAGAACTCGGATTTCCAAAAGAATGAAGGATTTCCAATGCGAGGATTGGATTCAAAAGGAAGTCCTGGTCGGAACTCAGAACTTCGACTGAAAATAATAGAAGAAAAACCCGAGCTGGAACTCGGATTTCCAAAGAAATAAAGGATTTCCAATGCGAGGATTGAATTCAAAAGGAAGTCCTTTTCGGAAATCAGAACTTCGACTGAAAATAATAGAAGAAAAAACCGAGCTGGAACTCGGATTTCTAAAAAAATGAAGGATTTCCAATGTGAGGATTGGATTCAAAAGGACGTCCTGGTCGGAACTCAGAACTTCGACTGAAAATAATAGAAGAAAAATCTGAGCTGAAACTCGGATTTCTAAAAGAATGAAGGATTTCCAATGCGAGGATTGGATTCAAAAGGAAGTCCTGGTCGGAACTAGGAACTTCGACTGAAAATAATAGAAGAAAAATCCGAGCTGGAACTCGGATTTCTAAAAGAATGAAGGATTTCCAATGCGAGGATTGGATTCAAAAGGAAGTCCTGGTCGGAACTCAGAACTTCGACTGGAAATAATAAAAGAAAAAAACCCGAGCTGGAACTCGGATTTCCGAAGAAATGAAGGATTTCCAATGCGAGGATTGAATTCAAAAGGAAGTCCTGGTCGGAACTCAGAACTTCGACTGAAAATAATAGAAGAAAAACCCGAGCTGGAACTCGGATTTCCAAAAGAATGAAGGATTTCCAATGCGAGGATTGGATTCAAAAGAAAGTCCTGGTCGGAACTCAGAACCTCGACTGAAAATAATAGAAGAAAAACCCGAGCCAGAACTCGGATTTCCAAAAGAATGAAGGATTTCCAATGCGAGGATTGGATTCAAAAGGAAGTCCTGGTCGGAACTCAGAACTTTGATTGAAAATAATAAAAGAAAAACCCAAGCTGAAACTTGGATTTCCAAAGAAATGAAGGATTTCCAATGCGAGGATTGGATTCAAAAGGCAGTCCTCGTCGAAACTCAGAACTTCGACTGGAAATAATAGAAGAAAAACCAGAGCTGGAACTCGGATTTCCAAAAAGATGAAGGATTTCCAATAAGACGATTGGATTCAAAAGGAAGTTCTGGTCGGAACTCAGAACTTCGACTGAAAATAATAGAAGAAAAACCCGAGCTGAAACTCGGATTTCCAAAAGAATAAAGGATTTCCAATGCGAGGATTGAATTCAAAAGGAAGTCCTGGTCGGAACTCAGAACTTCGACTGGAAATAATAAAAGAAAAACCAGAGCTGGAACTCGGATTTCCAAAGAGATGAAGGATTTCCAATGCGAGGATTGCATTCAAAAGGAAGTCCTCGTCGAAACTCAGAACTTCGACTGAAAATAATAGAAGAAAAACCCGAGCTGGAACTCAGATTTCCGAAGAAATGAAGGATTTCCAATGCGAGGATTGGATTCAAAAGGAAGTCCTGGTCGAAACTCAGAACTTCGACTAAAAATAATAAAAGAAAAACCCGATCTAGAACTCGGATTTCCGAAGAAATGAAGGATTTCCAATGCGAGGATTGGATTCAAAAGGAAGTCCTGGTCGGAACTCAGAACTTCGACTGAAAATAATAGAAGAAAAACCCGAGCTGGAACCGGATTTTCAAAACAATAAAGGATTTCCAATGCGAGGATTGGATTCAAAAGAAAGTCCTGGTCGGAACTCAGAACCTCGACTAAAAATAATAGAAGAAAAACTCGAGCTAGAACTCGGATTTCCAAAAGAATGAAGGATTTCCAATGCGAGGATTGGATTCAAAAGGAAGTCCTAGTCGGAACTCAGAACTTCGACTGAAAATAATAGAAGAAAAACCCGAGCTGGAACTCGGATTTCCAAAGAAATAAAGGATTTCCAATGCGAGGATTGAATTCAAAAGGAAGTCCTTTTCGGAAATCAGAACTTCGACTGAAAATAATAGAAGAAAAAACTGAGCTGGAACTCGGATTTCTAAAAAAATGAAGGATTTCCAATGTGAGGATTGGATTCAAAAGGACGTCCTCGTCGGAACTCAGAACTTCGACTGAAAATAATAGAAGAAAACTCTGAGCTGAAACTCGGATTTCTAAAAGAATGAAGGATTTCCAATGCGACGATTGTATTCAAAAGGAAGTCCTGGTCGGAACTAGGAACTTCGACTGAAAATAATAGAAGAAAAACCTGAGCTGGAAGACGGATTTTCGAAGAAATAAAGGATTTCCAATGTGAGGATTGGATTCAAAAGGAAGTGCTGGTCGGAACTTAGAACTTCGACTGAAAATAATAGAAGAAAAACCCGAGCTGGAACTCGGATTTCTAAAAGAATGAAGGATTTCCAATGCGAGGATTGGATTCAAAAGGAAGTCCTGGTCGGAACTCAGAACTTCGACTGGAAATAATAGAAGAGAAATCCGAGCTGGAACTCGGATTTCTAAAAGAATGAAGGATTTCCAATGCGAGGATTGGATTCAAAAGGAAGTCCTGGTCGGAACTCAGAACTTAGACTGGAAATAATAGAAGAAAAACCCGAGCTGGAACTCGGATTTCCAAAGAAATGAAGGATTTTCAATGCAAGGATTGGATTCAAAAGAAAGTCCTGATCGGAACTCAGAACTTCGACTGAAAATAATAGAAGAAAAATCCGAGCTGGAACTCGGATTTCTAAAAGAATGAAGGATTTCCAATGCGAGGATTGGATTTAAAAGGAAGTCCTGGTCGGAACTCAGAACTTCGACTGGAAATAATAAAAGAAAAAAACCCGAGCTGGAACTCGGATTTCCGAAGAAATGAAGGATTTCCAATGCGAGGATTGAATTCATAAGGAAGTCCTGGTCGGAACTCAGAACTTCAACTGAAAATAATAGAAGAAAAACCCGAGCTGGAACTCGGATTTCCAAAAGAATGAAGGATTTCCAATGCGAGGATTGGATTCAAAAGAAAGTCCTGGTCGGAACTCAGAACCTCGACTGAAAATAATAGAAGAAAAACCCGAGCTAGAACTCGGATTTCCAAAAGAATGAAGGATTTCCAATGCGAGGATTGGATTCAAAAGGAAGTCCTGGTCGGAACTCAGAACTTTGATTGAAAATAATAAAAGAAAAACCCAAGCTGGAACTTGGATTTCCAAAGAAATGAAGGATTTCCAATGCGAGGATTGGATTCAAAAGGCAGTCCTCGTCGAAACTCAGAACTTCGACTGAAAATAATAGAAGAAAAACCCGAGCTGGAACTCGGATTTCCAAAAAGATGAAGGATTTCCAATGCGACGATTAGATTCAAAAGGAAGTTCTGGTCGGAACTCAGAACTTCGACTGAAAATAATAGAAGAAAAACCCGAGCTGAAACTCGGATTTCCAAAAGAATGAAGGATTTCCAATGCGAGGATTGAATTCAAAAGGAAGTCCTCGTCGGAACTCAGAACTTCGACTGGAAAATAGTAAAAGAAAAACCAGAGCTGGAACTCGGATTTCCAAAGAGATAAAGGATTTCCAATGCGAGGATTGGATTCAAAAGGAAGTCCTCGTCGGAACTCAGAACTTCGACTGAAAATAATAGAAGAAAAACCCGAGCTGGAACTCAGATTTCCGAAGAAATGAAGGATTTCCAATGCGAGGATTGGATTCAAAAGGAAGTCCTGGTCGAAACTCATAACTTCGACTAAAAATAATAAAAGAAAAACCCGATCTAGAACTCGGATTTCCGAAGAAATGAAGGATTTCCAATGCGAGGATTGGATTCAAAAGGAAGTCCTGGTCGGAACTCAGAACTTCGACTGAAAATAATAGAAGAAAAACCCGAGCTGGAACTCGGATTTCCAAAACAATAAAGGATTTCCAATGCGAGGATTGGATTCAAAAGAAAGTCCTGGTCGGAACTCAGAACCTCGACTGAAAATAATAGAAGAAAAACTCGAGCTAGAACTCGGATTTCCAAAAGAATGAAGGATTTCCAATGCGAGGATTGGATTCAAAAGGAAGTCCTGGTCGGAACTCAGAACTTCGACTGAAAATAATAGAAGAAAAACCCGAGCTGGAACTCGGATTTCCAAAGAAATAAAGGATTTCTAATGCGAGGATTGAATTCAAAAGGAAGTCCTTTTCGGAAATCAGAACTTCGACTGAAAATAATAGAAGAAAAAACCAAGCTGGAACTCGGATTTCTAAAAAAATGAAGGATTTCCAATGTGAGGATTGGATTCAAAAGGACGTCCTGGTCGGAACTTAGAACTTCGACTGAAAATAATAGAAGAAAAATCTGAGCTGAAACTCGGATTTCTAAAAGAATGAAGGATTTCCAATGCGAGGATTGGATTCAAAAGGAAGTCCTGGTCGGAACTAGGAACTTCGACTGAAAATAATAGAAGAAAAACCTGAGCTGGAAGTCGGATTTTCGAAGAAATGAAGGATTTCCAATGCGAGGATTGGATTCAAAAGGAAGTCCTGGTCGGAACTCAGAACTTCGATTGAAAATAATAGAAGAAAAACCCGAGCTGGAACTCGGATTTCCAAAGAAATGAAGGATTTCCAATGCGAGGATTGGATTCAAAAGGAAGTCATTGTCGGAACTCAGAACTTCGACTGAAAATAATAGAAGAGAATTCCGAGCTGGAACTCGGATTTCTAAAAGAATGAAGGATTTCCAATGCGAGGATTGGATTCAAAAGGAAGTCCTGGTCGGAACTCAGAACTTAGACTGGAAATAATAGAAGAAAAACCCGAGCTGGAACTCGGATTTCCAAAGAAATGAAGGATTTTCAATGCAAGGATTGGATTCAAAAGGAAGTCCTGATCGGAACTCAGAACTTCGACTGAAAATAATAGAAGAAAAATCCGAGCTGGAACTCGGATTTCTAAAAGAATGAAGGATTTCCAATGCGAGGATTGGATTCAAAAGGAAGTCCTGGTCGGAACTCAGAACTTCGACTGGAAATAATAAAAGAAAAAAACCCGAGCTGAAACTCGGATTTCCGAAGAAATGAAGGATTTCCAATGCGAGGATTGAATTCATAAGGAAGTCCTGGTCGGAACTCAGAACTTCGACTGAAAATAATAGAAGAAAAACCCGAGCTGGAACTCGGATTTCCAAAAGAATGAAGGATTTCCAATGCGAGGATTGGATTCAAAAGAAAGTCCTGGTCGGAACTCAGAACCTCGACTGAAAATAATAGAAGAAAAACCCGAGCTAGAACTCGGATTTCCAAAAGAATGAAGGATTTCCAATGCGAGGATTGGATTCAAAAGGAAGTCCTGGTCGGAACTCAGAACTTTGATTGAAAATAATAAAAGAAAAACCCAAGCTGGAACTTGGATTTCCAAAGAAATGAAGGATTTCCAATGCGAGGATTGGATTCAAAAGGCAGTCCTCGTCCAAACTCAAAACTTCGACTGGAAATAATAGAAGAAAAACCCGAGCTGGAACTCGGATTTCCAAAAGAATGAAGGATTTCCAATGCGAGGATTGAATTCAAAAGGAAGTCCTCGTCGGAACTCAGAACTTCGACTGGAAAATAGTAAAAGAAAAACCAGAGCTGGAACTCGGATTTCCAAAGAGATGAAGGATTTCCAATGCGAGGATTGGATTCAAAAGGAAGTCCTCGTCGGAACTCAGAACTTCGACTGAAAATAATAGAAGAAAAACCCGAGCTGGAACTCAGATTTCCGAAGAAATGAAGGATTTCCAATGCGAGGATTGGATTCAAAAGGAAGTCCTGGTCGAAACTCAGAACTTCGACTAAAAATAATAAAAGAAAAACCCGATCTAGAACTCGGATTTCCGAAGAAATGAAGGATTTCCAATGCGAGGATTGGATTCAAAAGGAAGTCCTGGTCGGAACTCAGAACTTCGACTCAAAATAATAGAAGAAAAACCCGAGCTGGAACTTGGATTTCCAAAACAATAAAGGATTTCCAATGCAAGGATTGGATTCAAAAGAAAGTCCTGGTCGGAACTCTGAACCTCGACTGAAAATAATAGAAGAAAAACTCGAGCTAGAACTCGGATTTCCAAAAGAATGAAGGATTTTCAATGCGAGGATTGGATTCAAAAGGAAGTCCTGGTCGGAACTCAGAACTTCGACTGAAAATAATAGAAGAAAAACCCGAGCTGGAACTCGGATTTCCAAAGAAATAAAGGATTTCCAATGCGAGGATTGAATTCAAAAGGAAGTCCTTTTCGGAAATCAGAACTTCGACTGAAAATAATAGAAGAAAAAACCAAGCTGGAACTCGGATTTCTAAAAAAATGAAGGATTTCCAATGTGAGGATTGGATTCAAAAGGACGTCCTGGTCGGAACTCAGAACTTCGACTGAAAATAATAGAAGAAAAATCTGAGCTGAAACTCGGATTTCTAAAAGAATGAAGGATTTCCAATGCGAGGATTGGATTCAAAAGGAAGTCCTGGTCGGAACTAGGAACTTCGACTGAAAATAATAGAAAAAAAACCTGAGCTGGAAGTCGGATTTTCGAAGAAATGAAGGATTTCCAATGCGAGGATTGGATTCAAAAGGAAGTCCTGGTCGGAACTCAGAACTTCGACTGAAAATAATAGAAGAAAAACCCGAGCTGGAACTCGGATTTCCAAAGAAATGAAGGATTTCCAATGCGAGGATTGGATTCAAAAGGAAGTCATTGTCGGAACTTAGAACTTCGACTGAAAATAATAGAAGAGAATTCCGAGCTGGAACTCGGATTTCTAAAAGAATGAAGGATTTCCAATGCGAGGATTGGATTCAAAAGGAAGTCCTGGTCGGAACTCAGAACTTAGACTGGAAATAATAGAAGAAAAACCCGAGCTGGAACTCAGATTTCCCAAAAGATGAAGGATTTCCAATGCGACGATTGGATTCAAAAGGAAGTTCTGGTCGGAACTCAGAACTTCGACTGAAAATAATAGAAGAAAAACCCGAGCTGAAACTCGAATTTCCAAAAGAATGAAGGATTTCCAATGCGAGGATTGAATTCAAAAGGAAGTCCTGGTCGGAACTCAGAACTTCGACTGGAAATAATAAAAGAAAAACCAGAGCTGGAACTCGGATTTCCAAAGAGATGAAGGATTTCCAATGCGAGGATTGGATTCAAAAGGAAGTCCTCGTCGGAACACAGAACTTTGACTGAAAATAATAGAAGAAAAACCCGAGCTGGAACTCAGATTTCCGAAGAAATGAAGGATTTCCAATGCGAGGATTGGATTCAAAAGGAAGTCCTGGTCGAAACTCAGAACTTTGACTAAAAATAATAAAAGAAAAACCCGATCTAGAACTCGGATTTCCGAAGAAATAACGATTTCCAATGCGAGGATTGGATTCAAAAGGAAGTCCTGGTCGGAACTCAGAACTTCGACTGAAAATAATAGAAGAAAAACCCGAGCTGGAACCGGATTTCCAAAACAATAAATTATTTCCAATGCGAGGATTGGATTCAAAAGAAAGTCCTGGTCGGAACTCAGAACCTCGACTGAAAATAATAGAAGAAAAACTCGAGCTAGAACTCGGATTTCCAAAAGAATGAAGGATTTCCAATGCGAGGATTAGATTCAAAAGGAAGTCCTGGTCGGAACTCAGAACTTCGACTGAAAATAATAGAAGAAAAACCCGAGCTGGAACTCGGATTTCCAAAGAAATAAAGGATTTCCAATGCGAGGATTGAATTCAAAAGGAAGTCCTTTTCGGAAATCAGAACTTCGACTGAAAATAATAGAAGAAAAAACCGAGCTGGAACTCGGATTTCTAAAAAAATGAAGGATTTCCAATGTGAGGATTGGATTCAAAAGGACGTCCTGGTCGAAACTCAGAACTTCGACTGAAAATAATAGAAGAAAAATCTGAGCTGAAACTCGGATTTCTAAAAGAATGAAGGATTTCCAATGCGAGGATTGGATTCAAAAGGAAGTCCTGGTCGGAACTAGGAACTTCGACTGAAAATAATAGAAGAAAAATCCGAGCTGGAACTCGGATTTCTAAAAGAATGAAGGATTTCCAATGCGAGGATTGGATTCAAAAGGAAGTCCTGGTCGGAACTCAGAACTTCGACTGGAAATAATAAAAGAAAAAAACCCGAGCTGGAACTCGGATTTCCGAAGAAATGAAGGATTTCCAATGCGAGGATTGAATTCAAAAGGAAGTCCTGGTCGGAACTCAGAACTTCGACTGAAAATAATAGAAGAAAAACCCGAGCTGGAACTCGGATTTCCAAAAAAATGAAGGATTTCCAATGCGAGGATTGGATTCAAAAGAAAGTCCTGGTCGGAACTCAGAACCTCGACTGAAAATAATAGAAGAAAAACCCGAGCTAGAACTCGGATTTCCAAAAGAATGAAGGATTTCCAATGCGAGGATTGGATTCAAAAGGAAGTCCTGGTCGGAACTCAGAACTTTGATTGAAAATAATAAAAGAAAAACCCAAGCTGAAACTTGGATTTCCAAAGAAATGAAGGATTTCCAATGCGAGGATTGGATTCAAAAGGCAGTCCTCGTCGAAACTCAGAACTTCGACTGGAAATAATAGAAGAAAAACCAGAGCTGGAACTCGGATTTCCAAAAAGATGAAGGATTTCCAATAAGACGATTGGATTCAAAAGGAAGTTCTGGTCGGAACTCAGAACTTCGACTGAAAATAATAGAAGAAAAACCCGAGCTGAAACTCGGATTTCCAAAAGAATAAAGGATTTCCAATGCGAGGATTGAATTCAAAAGGAAGTTCTGGTCGGAACTCAGAACTTCGACTGGAAATAATAAAAGAAAAACCAGAGCTGGAACTCGGATTTCCAAAGAGATGAAGGATTTCCAATGCGAGGATTGCATTCAAAAGGAAGTCCTCGTCGAAACTCAGAACTTCGACTGAAAATAATAGAAGAAAAACCCGAGCTGGAACTCAGATTTCCGAAGAAATGAAGGATTTCCAATGCGAGGATTGGATTCAAAAGGAAGTCCTGGTCGAAACTCAGAACTTCGACTAAAAATAATAAAAGAAAAACCCGATCTAGAACTCGGATTTCCGAAGAAATGAAGGATTTCCAATGCGAGGATTGGATTCAAAAGGAAGTCCTGGTCGGAACTCAGAACTTCGACTGAAAATAATAAAAGAAAAACCCGAGCTGGAACCGGATTTTCAAAACAATAAAGGATTTCCAATGCGAGGATTGGATTCAAAAGAAAGTCCTGGTCGGAACTCAGAACCTCGACTAAAAATAATAGAAGAAAAACTCGAGCTAGAACTCGGATTTCCAAAAGAATGAAGGATTTCCAATGCGAGGATTGGATTCAAAAGGAAGTCCTAGTCGGAACTCAGAACTTCGACTGAAAATAATAGAAGAAAAACCCGAGCTGGAACTCGGATTTCCAAAGAAATAAAGGATTTCCAATGCGAGGATTGAATTCAAAAGGAAGTCCTTTTCGGAAATCAGAACTTCGACTGAAAATAATAGAAGAAAAAACTGAGCTGGAACTCGGATTTCTAAAAAAATGAAGGATTTCCAATGTGAGGATTGGATTCAAAAGGACGTCCTCGTCGGAACTCAGAACTTCGACTGAAAATAATAGAAGAAAAATCTGAGCTGAAACTCGGATTTCTAAAAGAATGAAGGATTTCCAATGCGACGATTGTATTCAAAAGGAAGTCCTGGTCGGAACTAGGAACTTCGACTGAAAATAATAGAAGAAAAACCTGAGCTGGAAGACGGATTTTCGAAGAAATAAAGGATTTCCAATGCGAGGATTGGATTCAAAAGGAAGTGCTGGTCGGAACTCAGAACTTCGACTGAAAATAATAGAAGAAAAACCCGAGCTGGAACTCGGATTTCTAAAAGAATGAAGGATTTCCAATGCGAGGATTGGATTCAAAAGGAAGTCCTGGTCGGAACTCAGAACTTCGACTGGAAATAATAGAAGAGAAATCCGAGCTGGAACTCGGATTTCTAAAAGAATGAAGGATTTCCAATGCGAGGATTGGATTCAAAAGGAAGTCCTGGTCGGAACTCAGAACTTAGACTGGAAATAATAGAAGAAAAACCCGAGCTGGAACTCGGATTTCCAAAGAAATGAAGGATTTTCAATGCAAGGATTGGATTCAAAAGAAAGTCCTGATCGGAACTCAGAACTTCGACTGAAAATAATAGAAGAAAAATCCGAGCTGGAACTCGGATTTCTAAAAGAATGAAGGATTTCCAATGCGAGGATTGGATTCAAAAGGAAGTCCTGGTCGGAACTCAGAACTTCGACTGGAAATAATAAAAGAAAAAAACCCGAGCTGGAACTCGGATTTCCGAAGAAATGAAGGATTTCCAATGCGAGGATTGAATTCATAAGGAAGTCCTGGTCGGAACTCAGAACTTCAACTGAAAATAATAGAAGAAAAACCCGAGCTGGAACTCGGATTTCCAAAAGAATGAAGGATTTCCAATGCGAGGATTGGATTCAAAAGAAAGTCTTGGTCGGAACTCAGAACCTCGACTGAAAATAATAGAAGAAAAACCCGAGCTAGAACTCGGATTTCCAAAAGAATGAAGGATTTCCAATGCGAGGATTGGATTCAAAAGGAAGTCCTGGTCGGAACTCAGAACTTTGATTGAAAATAATAAAAGAAAAACCCAAGCTGGAACTTGGATTTCCAAAGAAATGAAGGATTTCCAATGCGAGGATTGGATTCAAAAGGCAGTCCTCGTCGAAACTCAGAACTTCGACTGAAAATAATAGAAGAAAAACCCGAGCTGGAACTCGGATTTCCAAAAAGATGAAGGATTTTCAATGCGACGATTAGATTCAAAAGGAAGTTCTGGTCGGAACTCAGAACTTCGACTGAAAATAATAGAAGAAAAACCCGAGCTGAAACTCGGATTTCCAAAAGAATGAAGGATTTCCAATGCGAGGATTGAATTCAAAAGGAAGTCCTCGTCGGAACTCAGAACTTCGACTGGAAAATAGTAAAAGAAAAACCAGAGCTGGAACTCGGATTTCCAAAGAGATGAAGGATTTCCAATGCGAGGATTGGATTCAAAAGGAAGTCCTCGTCGGAACTCAGAACTTCGACTGAAAATAATAGAAGAAAAACCCGAGCTGGAACTCAGATTTCCGAAGAAATGAAGGATTTCCAATGCGAGGATTGGATTCAAAAGGAAGTCCTGGTCGAAACTCAGAACTTCGACTAAAAATAATAAAAGAAAAACCTGATCTAGAACTCGAATTTCCGAAGAAATGAAGGATTTCCAATGCGAGGATTGGATTCAAAAGGAAGTCCTGGTCGGAACTCAGAACTTCGACTGAAAATAATAGAAGAAAAACCCGAGCTGGAACTCGGATTTCCAAAACAATAAAGGATTTCCAATGCGAGGATTGGATTCAAAAGAAAGTCCTGGTCGGAACTCAGAACCTCGACTGAAAATAATAGAAGAAAAACCCGAGCTAGAACTCGGATTTCCAAAAGAATGAAGGATTTCCAATGCGAGGATTGGATTCAAAAGGAAGTCCTGGTCGGAACTCAGAACTTTGATTGAAAATAATAAAAGAAAAACCCAAGCTGGAACTTGGATTTCCAAAGAAATGAAGGATTTCCAATGCGAGGATTGGATTCAAAAGGCAGTCCTCGTCGAAACTCAAAACTTCGACTGAAAATAATAGAAGAAAAACCCGAGCTGGAACTCGGATTTCCAAAAAGATGAAGGATTTCCAATGCGACGATTAGATTCAAAAGGAAGTTCTGGTCGGAACTCAGAACTTCGACTGAAAATAATAGAAGAAAAACCCGAGCTGAAACTCGGATTTCCAAAAGAATGAAGGATTTCCAATGCGAGGATTGAATTCAAAAGGAAGTCCTCGTCGGAACTCAGAACTTCGACTGGAAAATAGTAAAAGAAAAACCAGAGCTGGAACTCGGATTTCCAAAGAGATGAAGGATTTCCAATGCGAGGATTGGATTCAAAAGGAAGTCCTCGTCGGAACTCAGAACTTCGACTGAAAATAATAGAAGAAAAACCCGAGCTGGAACTCAGATTTCCGAAGAAATGAAGGATTTCCAATGCGAGGATTGGATTCAAAAGGAAGTCCTGGTCGAAACTCAGAACTTCGACTAAAAATAATAAAAGAAAAACCTGATCTAGAACTCGGATTTTCGAAGAAATGAAGGATTTCCAATGCGAGGATTGGATTCAAAAGGAAGTCCTGGTCGGAACTCAGAACTTCGACTCAAAATAATAGAAGAAAAACCCGAGCTGGAACTCGGATTTCCAAAACAATAAAGGATTTCCAATGCGAGGATTGGATTCAAAAGAAAGTCCTGGTCGGAACTCAGAACCTCGACTGAAAATAATAGAAGAAAAACTCGAGCTAGAACTCGGATTTCCAAAAGAATGAAGGATTTCCAATGCGAGGATTGGATTCAAAAGGAAGTCCTGGTCGGAACTCAGAACTTCGACTGAAAATAATAGAAGAAAAACCCGAGCTGGAACTCGGATTTCCAAAGAAATAAAGGATTTCCAATGCGAGGATTGAATTCAAAAGGAAGTCCTTTTCGGAAATCAGAACTTCGACTGAAAATAATAGAAGAAAAAACCAAGCTGGAACTCGGATTTCTAAAAAAATGAAGGATTTCCAATGTGAGGATTGGATTCAAAAGGACGTCCTGGTCGGAACTCAGAACTTCGACTGAAAATAATAGAAGAAAAATCTGAGCTGAAACTCGGATTTCTAAAAGAATGAAGGATTTCCAATGCGAGGATTGGATTCAAAAGGAAGTCCTGGTCGGAACTAGGAACTTCGACTGAAAATAATAGAAGAAAAACCTGAGCTGGAAGTCGGATTTTCGAAGAAATGAAGGATTTCCAATGCGAGGATTGGATTCAAAAGGAAGTCCTGGTCGGAACTCAGAACTTCGATTGAAAATAATAGAAGAAAAACCCGAGCTGGAACTCGGATTTCCAAAGAAATGAAGGATTTCTAATGCGAGGATTGGATTCAAAAGGAAGTCATTGTCGGAACTCAGAACTTCGACTGAAAATAATAGAAGAGAATTCCGAGCTGGAACTCGGATTTCTAAAAGAATGAAGGATTTCCAATGCGAGGATTGGATTCAAAAGGAAGTCCTGGTCGGAACTCAGAACTTAGACTGGAAATAATAGAAGAAAAACCCGAGCTGGAACTCGGATTTCCAAAGAAATGAAGGATTTTCAATGCAAGGATTGGATTCAAAAGGAAGTCCTGATCGGAACTCAGAACTTCGACTGAAAATAATAGAAGAAAAATCCGAGCTGGAACTCGGATTTCTAAAAGAATGAAGGATTTCCAATGCGAGGATTGGATTCAAAAGGAAGTCCTGGTCGGAACTCAGAACTTCGACTGGAAATAATAAAAGAAAAAAACCCGAGCTGAAACTCGGATTTCCGAAGAAATGAAGGATTTCCAATGCGAGGATTGAATTCATAAGGAAGTCCTGGTCGGAACTCAGAACTTCGACTGAAAATAATAGAAGAAAAACCCGAGCTGGAACTCGGATTTCCAAAAGAATGAAGGATTTCCAATGCGAGGATTGGATTCAAAAGAAAGTCCTGGTCGGAACTCAGAACCTCGACTGAAAATAATAGAAGAAAAACCCGAGCTAGAACTCGGATTTCCAAAAGAATGAAGGATTTCCAATGCGAGGATTGGATTCAAAAGGAAGTCCTGGTCGGAACTCAGAACTTTGATTGAAAATAATAAAAGAAAAACCCAAGCTGGAACTTGGATTTCCAAAGAAATGAAGGATTTCCAATGCGAGGATTGGATTCAAAAGGCAGTCCTCGTCGAAACTCAAAACTTCGACTGGAAATAATAGAAGAAAAACCCGAGCTGGAACTCGGATTTCCAAAAGAATGAAGGATTTCCAATGCGAGGATTGAATTCAAAAGAAAGTCCTCGTCGGAACTCAGAACTTCGACTGGAAAATAGTAAAAGAAAAACCAGAGCTGGAACTCGGATTTCCAAAGAGATGAAGGATTTCCAATGCGAGGATTGGATTCAAAAGGAAGTCCTCGTCGGAACTCAGAACTTCGACTGAAAATAATAGAAGAAAAACCCGAGCTGGAACTCAGATTTCCGAAGAAATGAAGGATTTCCAATGCGAGGATTGGATTCAAAAGGAAGTCCTGGTCGAAACTCAGAACTTCGACTAAAAATAATAAAAGAAAAACCCGATCTAGAACTCGGATTTCCGAAGAAATGAAGGATTTCCAATGCGAGGATTGGATTCAAAAGGAAGTCCTGGTCGGAACTCAGAACTTCGACTCAAAATAATAGAAGAAAAACCCGAGCTGGAACTCGGATTTCCAAAACAATAAAGGATTTCCAATGCGAGGATTGGATTCAAAAGAAAGTCCTGGTCGGAACTCAGAACCTCGACTGAAAATAATAGAAGAAAAACTCGAGCTAGAACTCGGATTTCCAAAAGAATGAAGGATTTCCAATGCGAGGATTGGATTCAAAAGGAAGTCCTGGTCGGAACTCAGAACTTCGACTGAAAATAATAGAAGAAAAACCCGAGCTGGAACTCGGATTTCCAAAGAAATAAAGGATTTCCAATGCGAGGATTGAATTCAAAAGGAAGTCCTTTTCGGAAATCAGAACTTCGACTGAAAATAATAGAAGAAAAAACCAAGCTGGAACTCGGATTTCTAAAAAAATGAAGGATTTCCAATGTGAGGATTGGATTCAAAAGGACGTCCTGGTCGGAACTCAGAACTTCGACTGAAAATAATAGAAGAAAAATCTGAGCTGAAACTCGGATTTCTAAAAGAATGAAGGATTTCCAATGCGAGGATTGGATTCAAAAGGAAGTCCTGGTCGGAACTAGGAACTTCGACTGAAAATAATAGAAGAAAAACCTGAGCTGGAAGTCGGATTTTCGAAGAAATGAAGGATTTCCAATGCGAGGATTGGATTCAAAAGGAAGTCCTGGTCGGAACTCAGAACTTCGACTGAAAATAATAGAAGAAAAACCCGAGCTGGAACTCGGATTTCCAAAGAAATGAAGGATTTCCAATGCGAGGATTGGATTCAAAAGGAAGTCATTGTCGGAACTCAGAACTTCGACTGAAAATAATAGAAGAGAATTCCGAGCTGGAACTCGGATTTCTAAAAGAATGAAGGATTTCCAATGCGAGGATTGGATTCAAAAGGAAGTCCTGGTCGGAACTCAGAACTTAGACTGGAAATAATAGAAGAAAAACCCGAGCTGGAACTCGGATTTCCAAAGAAATGAAGGATTTTCAATGCAAGGATTGGATTCAAAAGGAAGTCCTGATCGGAACTCAGAACTTCGACTGAAAATAATAGAAGAAAAATCCGAGCTGGAACTCGGATTTCTAAAAGAATGAAGGATTTCCAATGCGAGGATTGGATTCAAAAGGAAGTCCTGGTCGGAACTCAGAACTTCGACTGGAAATAATAAAAGAAAAAAACCCGAGCTGAAACTCGGATTTCCGAAGAAATGAAGGATTTCCAATGCGAGGATTGAATTCATAAGGAAGTCCTGGTCGGAACTCAGAACTTCGACTGAAAATAATAGAAGAAAAACCCGAGCTGGAACTCGGATTTCCAAAAGAATGAAGGATTTCCAATGCGAGGATTGGATTCAAAAGAAAGTCCTGGTCGGAACTCAGAACCTCGACTGAAATTAATAGAAGAAAAACCCGAGCTAGAACTCGGATTTCCAAAAGAATGAAGGATTTCCAATGCGAGGATTGGATTCAAAAGGAAGTCCTGGTCGGAACTCAGAACTTTGATTGAAAATAATAAAAGAAAAACCCAAGCTGGAACTTGGATTTCCAAAGAAATGAAGGATTTCCAATGCGAGGATTGGATTGAAAAGGCAGTCCTCGTCGAAACTCAGAACTTCAACTGGAAATAATAGAAGAAAAACCCGAGCTGGAACTCGGATTTCCAAAAAGATGAAGGATTTCCAATGCGACGATTGGATTCAAAAGGAAGTTCTGGTCGGAACTCAGAACTTCGACTGAAAATAATAGAAGAAAAACCCGAGCTGAAACTCGGATTTCCAAAAGAATGAAGAATTTCCAATGCGAGGATTGAATTCAAAAGGAAGTCCTGGTCGGAACTCAGAACTTCGACTGGAAATAATAAAAGAAAAACCAGAGCTGGAACTCGGATTTCCAAAGAGATGAAGGATTTCCAATGCGAGGATTGGATTCAAAAGGAAGTCCTCGTCGGAACTCAGAACTTCGACTGAAAATAATAGAAGAAAAACCCGAGCTGGAACTCAGATTTCCGAAGAAATGAAGGATTTCCAATGCGAGGATTGGATTCAAAAGGAAGTCCTGGTCGAAACTCAGAACTTCGACTAAAAATAATAAAAGAAAAACCCGATCTAGAACTCGGATTTCCGAAGAAATGAAGGATTTCCAATGCGAGGATTGGATTCAAAAGGAAGTCCTGGTCGGAACTCAGAACTTCGACTGAAAATAATAGAAGAAAAACCCGAGCTGGAACTCGGATTTCCAAAACAATATAGGATTTCCAATGCGAGGATTGGATTCAAAAGAAAGTCCTGGTCGGAACTCAGAACCTCGACTGAAAATAATAGAAGAAAAACTCGAGCTAGAACTCGGATTTCCAAAAGAATGAAGGATTTCCAATGCGAGGATTGGATTCAAAAGGAAGTCCTGGTCGGAACTCAGAACTTCGACTGAAAATAATAGAAGAAAAACCCGAGCTGGAACTCGGATTTCCAAAGAAATAAAGGATTTCCAATGCGAGGATTGAATTCAAAAGGAAGTCCTTTTCGGAAATCAGAACTTCGACTGAAAATAATAGAAGAAAAAACCGAGCTGGAACTCGGATTTCTAAAAAAATGAAGGATTTCCAATGTGAGGATTGGATTCAAAAGGACGTCCTGGTCGGAACTCAGAACTTCGACTGAAAATAATAGAAGAAAAATCTGAGCTGAAACTCGGATTTCTAAAAGAATGAAGGATTTCCAATGCGAGGATTGGATTCAAAAGGAAGTCCTGGTCGGAACTAGGAACTTCGACTGAAAATAATAGAAGAAAAACCTGAGCTGGAAGTCGGATTTTCGAAGAAATGAAGGATTTCCAATGCGAGGATTGGATTCAAAAGGAAGTCCTGGTCGGAACTCAGAACTTCGACTGAAAATAATAAAAGAAAAACCCGAGCTGGAACTCGGATTTCCAAAGAAATGAAGGATTTCCAATGCGAGGATTGGATTCAAAAGGAAGTCATTGTCGGAACTCAGAACTTCGACTGAAAATAATAGAAGAGAAATCCGAGCTGGAACTCGGATTTCTAAAAGAATGAAGGATTTCCAATGCGAGGATTGGATTCAAAAGGAAGTCCTGGTCGGAACTCAGAACTTTGACTGGAAATAATAGAAGAAAAACCCGAGCTGGAACTCGGATTTCCAAAGAAATGAAGTATTTTCAATGCAAGGATTGGATTCAAAAGGAAGTCCTGATCGGAACTCAGAACTTCGACTGAAAATAATACAAGAAAAATCCGAGCTGGAACTCGGATTTCTAAAAGAATGAAGGATTTCCAATGCGAGGATTGGATTCAAAAGGAAGTCCTGGTCGGAACTCAGAACTTCGACTGGAAATAATAAAAGAAAAAAACCCGAGCTGGAACTCGGATTTCCGAAGAAATGAAGGATTTCCAATGTGAGGATTGAATTCAAAAGGAAGTCCTGGTCGGAACTCAGAACTTCGACTGAAAATAATAGAAGAAAAACCCGAGCTGAAACTCGGATTTCCAAAAGAATGAAGGATTTCCAATGCGAGGATTGGATTCAAAAGAAAGTCCTGGTCGGAACTCAGAACCTCGACTGAAAATAATAGAAGAAAAACCCGAGCTAGAACTCGGATTTCCAAAAGAATGAAGGATTTCCAATGCGAGGATTGAATTCAAAAGGAAGTCCTGGTCGGAACTCAGAACTTTGATTGAAAATAATAAAAGAAAAACCCAAGCTGGAACTTGGATTTCCAAAGAAATGAAGGATTTCCAATGCGAGGATTGGATTCAAAAGGCAGTCCTCGTCGAAACTCAGAACTTCGACTGGAAATAATAGAAGAAAAACCTGAGCTGGAACTCGGATTTCCAAAAAGATGAAGGATTTCCAATGCGACGATTGGATTCAAAAGGAAGTTCTGGTCGGAACTCAGAACTTCGACTGAAAATAATAGAAGAAAAACCCGAGCTGAAACTCGGATTTCCAAAAGAATGAAGGATTTCTAATGCGAGGATTGAATTCAAAAGGAAGTCCTGGTCGGAACTCAGAACTTCGACTGGAAATAATAAAAGAAAAACCAGAGCTGGAACTCGGATTTCCAAAGAGATGAAGGATTTCCAATGCGAGGATTGGATTCAAAAGGAAGTCCTCGTCAGAACTCAGAACTTCGACTGAAAATAATAGAAGAAAAACCCGAGCTGGAACTCAGATTTCTGAAGAAATGAAGGATTTCCAATGCGAGGATTGGATTCAAAAGGAAGTCCTGGTCGAAACTCAGAACTTCGACTAAAAATAATAAAAGAAAAACCCGATCTAGAACTCGGATTTCCGAAGAAATGATGGATTTCCAATGCGAGGATTGGATTCAAAAGGAAGTCCTGGTCGGAACTCAGAACTTCGATTGAAAATAATAGAAGAAAAACCCGAGCTGGAACTCGGATTTCCAAAACAATAAAGGATTTCCAATGCGAGGATTGGATTCAAAAGAAAGTCCTGGTCGGAACTCAGAACCTCGACTGAAAATAATAGAAGAAAAACTCGAGCTAGAACTCGGATTTCCAAAAGAATGAAGGATTTCCAATGCGAGGATTGGATTCAAAAGGAAGTCCTGGTCGGAACTCAGAACTTCGACTGAAAATAATAGAAGAAAAACCCGAGCTGGAACTCGGATTTCCAAAGAAATAAAGGATTTCCAATGCGAGGATTGAATTCAAAAGGAAGTCCTTTTCGGAAATCAGAACTTCGACTGAAAATAATAGAAGAAAAAACCGAGCTGGAACTCGGATTTCTAAAAAAATGAAGGATTTCCAATGTGAGGATTGGATTCAAAAGGACGTCCTGGTCGGAACTCAGAACTTCGACTGAAAATAATAGAAGAAAAATCTGAGCTGAAACTCGGATTTCTAAAAGAATGAAGGATTTCCAATGCGAGGATTGGATTCAAAAGGAAGTCCTGGTCGGAACTAGGAACTTCGACTGAAAATAATAGAAGAAAAACCTGAGCTGGAAGTCGGATTTTCGAAGAAATGAAGGATTTCCAATGCGAGGATTGGATTCAAAAGGAAGTCCTGGTCGGAACTCAGAACTTCGACTGAAAATAATAGAAGAAAAACCCGAGCTGGAACTCGGATTTCCAAAGAAATGAAAGATTTCCAATGCGAGGATTGGATTCAAACGGAAGTCCTGGTCGGAACTCAGAACTTCGACTAAAAATAATAGAAGAAAAACTCGAGCTGGAACTCGGATTTCCAAAAGAATGAAGGATTTCCAATCCGAGGATTGGATTCAAAAGAAAGTCCTGGTCGGAACTCAGAACCTCGACTGGAAATAATAAAAGAAAAACCCGAGCTGGAACTCGGATTTCCAAAGAGATGAAGGATTTCCAATGCGAGGATTGGTTTCAAAATGAAGTCCTGGTCGGAACTCAGAACCTCGACTGGAAATAATAGAAGAAAAACCCTATCTGCAACTCGGATTTCTAAAAGAATGAAGGATTTCCAATGCGAGGATTGGATTCAAAAGGAAGTCCTGGTCGGAACTCAGAACCTCGACTGGAAATAATAAAAGAAAAACTCGAGCTGGAACTCGAATTTCCAAAGAGATGAAGGATTTCCTATGCGAGGATTGGATTCAAAAGGAAGTCCTGGTCGGAACTCAGAACCTCGACTAGAAATAATAGAAGAAAAACCCGAGCTGCAACTCGGATTTCTAAAAGAATGAAGGATTTCCAATGCGAGGATTGGATTCAAAAGGAAGTCCTGGTCGGAACTCAGAACCTCGACTGGAAATAATAAAAGAAAAACCCGAGCTGGAACTCGAATTTCCAAAGAGATAAAGGATTTCCAATGCGAGGATTGGATTCAAAAGGAAGTCCTGGTCGGAACTCAGAACCTTGACTGAAAATAATAGAAGAAAATACCGAGCTAGAACTCGGATTTCCAAAAGAATAAAGGATTTCCAATGCAAGTATTGGATTCAAAAGGAAGTCCTTGTCGGAACTCAGAACTTCGACTAAAAATAATAGAAGAAAAAACCGAGCTGGAACTCGGATTTCTAAAAGAATAAGGGATTTTCAATGCGAGGATTGGATTGAAAAGGAAGTCCTGGTCGGAACTCAGAACTTCGACTGAAAATAATAGAAGAAAAACCCGAGCTGGAACTCCGATTTCTAAAAGAATGAAGGATTTCCAATGCGAGCAATGGATTCAAAAGGAAGTCCTGGTCGGAACTCAAAACTTCGACTGAAAATAATAGAAGAAAAACCGCAGCTGGAACTCGAATTTCCGAAGAAATGAAGGATTTCCAATGCGAGGATTGGATTCAAAAGGAAGTCCTGGTCGGAACTCAGAACTTCGACTGAAAATAATAGAAGAAAAACCCGAGCTGGAACTCGGATTTCTAAAAGAATAAAGGATTTCCAATGCGAGAATTGGATTTAAAAGGAAGTCCTGGTCGGAACTCAGAACTTCGACTGAAAATAATAGAAGAAAAAAACCTGAGCTGAAACTCGGATTTCCGAAGAAATGATGGATTTCCAATGCGAGGATTGGATTCAAAAGGAAGTCCTGGTCGGAACTCAGAACTTCAACTGAAAATAATAGAAGAAAAACCCGAGCTGGAACTCGGATTTCCAAAGAAATGAAGGATTTCCAATGCGAGGATTGGATTCAAAAGGAAGTCCTGGTCGGAACTCAGAACTTCAACTAAAAATAATAGAAGAAAAACTCGAGCTGGAACTCGGATTTCCAAAAGAATGAAGGATTTCCAATGCGAGGATTGGATTCAAAAGAAAGTCCTGGTCGGAACTCAGAACCTCGACTGGAAATAATAAAAGAAAAACCCGAGCTGGAACTCGAATTTCCAAAGAGATGAAGGATTTCCAATGCGAGGATTGGATTCAAAAGGAAGTCCTGGTCGGAACTCAGAACCTCGACTGGAAATAATAGAAGAAAAACCCAAGCTGCAACTCGGATTTCTAAAAGAATGAAGGATTTCCAATGCGATGATTGGATTCAAAAGGAAGTCCTGGTCGGAACTCAGAACTTCGACTGAAATTAATAGAAGAAAAACCTGAGCTGGAACTCGGATTTCCAAAGAAATGAAGGACTTCCAATGCGAGGATTGAATTCAAAAGGAAGTCCTGGTCGGAACTCAGAACTTCGACTGAAAATAATATTAGAAAAACCCGAGTTGGAACTCGGATTTCCAAAAGAATGAAAGATTTCCAATGCGAGGATTGGATTCAAAAGGAAGTCCTGGTCGGAACTCAGAACTTCGACAGAAAATAATAGAAGAAAAACCCGAGCTTGAACTCGGATTTCCAAAAGAATGAAGGATTTTCAATGCGAGGATTGGATTTAAAAGGAAGTCCTGGTGGGAACTCAGAACTTCGACTGAAAATAATAGAAGAAAAACCCGAGCTGGAACTCGGATTTCTAAAAGAATAAAGGATTTCCAGTGCGAGGATTGGATTTAAAAGGAAGTCCTGGTCGGAACTCGGAACTTCGACAGAAAATAATAGAAGAAAAACCCGAGCTGAAACTCGGATTTCTAAAAGAATGAACGATTTCCAATGCGAGAATTGGATTCAAAAGGAAGTCCTGGTCGGAACTCAGAACTTCGACTGAAAATAATAGAATAAAAACCCGAGCTGGAACTCGGATTTCCGAAGAAATAAAGGATTTCCAATGAGAGGATTGGATTAAAAAGGAAGTCCTGGTCGGAACTCAGAACTTCGACTGAAAATAATAGAAGAAAAACCCGATCTGGAACTCGGATTTCCAAAGAAATGAAGGATTTGTAATGCGAGGATTGGATTCAAAAGGAAGTCCTGGTCGGAACTCAGAACTTCGACTAAAAATAATAGAAGAAAAACTCGAGCTGGAACTCGGATTTCCAAAAGAATGAAGGATTTCCAATGCGAGGATTGGATTCAAAAGAAAGTCCTGGTCGGAACTCAGAACCTCAACTGGAAATAATTAAAGAAAAACCCGAGCTGGAACTCGGACTTCCAAAGAGATGAAGGATTTCCAATGCGAGGATTGGATTCAAAAGGAAGTCCTCGTCGGAACTCAGAACCTCGACTGGAAATAATAGAAGAAAAACCCGAGCTGCAACTCGGATTTCTAAAAGAATGAAGGATTTCCAATGCGAGGATTGGATTCAAAAGGAAGTCTTGGTCAGAACTCAGAACTTCGACTGAAAATAATAGAAGAAAAATCCGATCTGGAACTCCGATTTCTAAAAGAATGAAGGATTTCCAATGCGAGGAATGGATTCAAAAGGAAGTCCTAGTCGGAACTCAGAACTTCGACTGAAAATAATGGAAGAAAAACCGCAGCTGGAACTCGGATTTCCGAAGAAATGAAGGATTTTCAATGCGAGGATTGGATACAAAAGGAAGTCCTGGTCGGAACTCAGAACTTCGACTGAAAATAATAGAAGAAAAACCCAAGCTGGAACTCGGATTTTTAAAAGAATAAAGGATTTCCAATGCGAGAATTGGATTTAAAAGGAAGTCCTGGTCGGAACTCAAAACTTCGACTGAAAATAATAGAAAAAAAAAACCTGAGCTGGAACTCGGATTTCCGAAGAAATGATGGATTTCCAATGCGAGGATTGGATTCAAAAGGAAGTCCTGGTCGGAACTCAGAACTTCGACTGAAAATAATAGAAGAAAAACCCGAGCTGGAACTCGGATTTCCAAAAAAAATGAAAGATTTCCAATGCGAGGATTGGATTCAAAAGGAAGTCCTGGTCGGAACTCAGAACTTCGACTAAAAATAATAGAAGAAAAACTCGAGCTGGAACTCGGATTTCCAAAAGAATGAAGGATTTCCAATGCGAGGATTGGATTCAAAAGAAAGTCCTGGTCGGAACTCAGAACCTCGACTGGAAATAATAAAAGAAAAACCCGAGCTGGAACTCGGATTTCCAAAGAGATGAAGGATTTCCAATGCGAGGATTGGATTCAAAAGAAAGTCCTGGTCGGAACTCAGAACCTCGACTGGAAATAATAGAAGAAAAACCCTAGCTGCAACTCGGATTTCTAAAAGAATGAATGATTTCCAATGCGAGGATTGGATTCAAAAGGAAGTCCTGGTCGGAACTCAGAACCTCGACTGGAAATAATAAAAGAAAAACCCGAGCTGGAACTCGAATTTCCAAAGAGATAAAGGATTTCCAATGCGATGATTGGATTCAAAAGGAAGTCCTGGTCGGAACTCAGAACCTCGACTAGAAATAATAGAAGAAAAACCCGAGCAGCAACTCGGATTTCTAAAAGAATAAAGGATTTCCAATGCGAGGATTGGATTCAAAAGGAAGTCCTGGTCGGAACTCAGAACCTCGACTGGAAAGAATAAAAGAAAAACCCGAGTTGGAACTTGGATTTCCAAAGAGATGAAGGATTTCCAATGCGAGGATTGGATTCAAAAGGAAGTCCTGGTCGGAACTCAGAACCTCGACTGGAAATAATAGAAGAAAATACCGAGTTAGAACTCGGATTTCCAAAAGAATAAAGGATTTCCAATGCGAGTATTGGATTCAAAAGGAAGTCCTTGTCGGAACTCAGAACTTCGACTAAAAATAATAGAAGAAAAAACCGAGCTGGAACTCGGATTTCTAAAAGAATAAGGGATTTTCAATGCGAGGATTGGATTTAAAAGGAAGTCCTGGTCGGAACTCAGAACTTCGACTGAAAATAATAGAAGAAAAACCCAGTCTGGAACTCCGATTTCTAATAGAATGAAGGATTTCCAATGCGAGGAATGGATTCAAAAGGAAGTCCTGGTCGGAACTCAGAACTTCGACTGAAAATAATAAAAGAAAAACCGCAGCTGGAACTCGGATTTCCGAAGAAATGAAGGATTTCTAATGCGAGGATTGGATTCAAAAGGAAGTCCTGGTCGGAACTCAGAACTTCGACTGAAAATAATAGAAGAAAAACCCGAGCTGGAACTCGGAGTTGTAAAAGAATAAAGGATTTCCAATGCGAGAATTGGATTTAAAAGGAAGTCCTGATCGGAACTCAGAACTTCGACTGAAAATAATAGAAGAAAAAAACCTGAGCTGGAACTCGGATTTCCGAAGAAATGATGGATTTCCAATGCGAGGATTGGATTCAAAAGGAAGTCCTAGTCGGAACTCAGAACTTCGACTGAAAATAATAGAAGAAAAACCCGAGCTGGAACTCCGATTTCTAAAAGAATGAAGGATTTCCAATGCGAGGAATGGATTCAAAAGGAAGTCCTGGTCGGAACTTAGAACTTCGACTGAAAATAATAGAAGAAAAACCGCAGCTGGAACTCGGATTTCCGAAGAAATGAAGGATTTCCAATGCGAGGATTGGATTCAAAAGGAAGTCCTGGTCGGAACTCAGAACTTCGACTGAAAATAATAAAAGAAAAACCCGAGCTGGAACTCGGAGTTGTAAAAGAATAAAGGATTTCCAATGCGAGAATTGGATTTAAAAGGAAGTCCTGGTCGGAACTCAGAACTTCGACTGAAAATAATAGAAGAAAAAAACCTGAGCTGGAACTCGGATTTCCGAAGAAATGATGGATTTCCAATGCGAGGATTGGATTCAAAAGGAAGTCCTGGTCGGAACTCAAAACTTCAACTGAAAATAATAGAAGAAAAACCCGAGCTGGAACTCGGATTTCCAAAGAAATGAAGGATTTGTAATGCGAGGATTGGATTCAAAAGGAAGTCCTGGTCGGAACTCAGAACTTCGATTAAAAATAATAGAAGAAAAACTCGAGCTGGAACTCGGATTTCCAAAAGAATGAAGGATTTCCAATGCGAGGATTGGATTCAAAAGAAAGTCCTGGTCGGAACTCAGAACCTCGACTGAAAATAATAAAAGAAAAACCCGAGCTAGAACTCGGATTTCCAAAGAGATGAAGGATTTCCAATGCGAGGATTGGATTCAAAAGGAAGTCCTGGTCGGAACTCAGAACCTCGACTGGAAATAATAGAAGAAAAACCCGAGCTGTAACTCGGATTTCTAAAAGAATGAAGGATTTCCAATGCGAGCATTGGATTCAAAAGGAAGTCCTGGTCGGAACTCAAAACCTCGACTGGAAATAATAAAAGAAAAATCCGAGCTGGAACTCGAATTTCCAAAGAGATGAAGGATTTCCAATGCGAGGATTGGATTCAAAAGGAAGTCCTGGTCGGAACTCAGAACCTCGACTAGAAGTAATAGAAGAAAAACCCGAGCTGCAACTCGGATTTCTAAAAGAATAAAGGATTTCCAATGCGAGGATTGGATTCAAAAGGAAGTCCTGGTCGGAACTCAGAACCTCGACTGGAAAGAATAAAAGAAAAACCCGAGCTGCAACTCGAATTTCCAAAGAGTTAAAGGATTTCCAATGCGAGGATTGGATTCAAAAGGAAGTCCTGGTCGGAATTCAGAACCTCGACTGAAAATAATAGAAGAAAATCCCGAGCTAGAACTCGGATTTCCAAAAGAATAAAGGATTTCCAATGCGAGTATTGGATTCAAAAGGAAGTCCTTGTGGGAACTCAGAACTTCGACTAAAAATAATAGAAGAAAAAACCGAGCTGGAACTCGGATTTCTAAAAGAATAAGGGATTTTCAATGCGAGGATTGGATTTAAAAGGAAGTCCTGGTCGGAACTCAGAACTTCGACTGAAAATAATAGAAGAAAAACCCAGTCTGGAACTCCGATTTCTAAAAGAATGAAGGATTTCCAATGCGAGGAATGGATTCAAAAGGAAGTCCTGGTCGGACCTCAGAACTTCGACTGAAAATAATAGAAGAAGAACCGCAGCTGGAACTCGGATTTCCGAAGAAATGAAGGATTTCTAATGCGAGGATTGGATTCAAAAGGAAGTCCTGGTCGGAACTCAGAACTTCGACTGAAAATAATAGAAGAAAAACCTGAGCTGGAACTCGGAGTTGTAAAAGAATAAAGGATTTCCAATGCGAGAATTGGATTTAAAAGGAAGTCCTGGTCGGAACTCAGAACTTCGACTGAAAATAATAGAAGAAAAAAACCTGAGCTGGAACTCGGATTTCCGAAGAAACGATGGATTTCCAATGCTAGGATTGGATTCAAAAGGAAGTCCTGGTCGGAACTCAAAACTTCAACTGAAAATAATAGACGAAAAACCCGAGCTGGAACTCGGATTTCCAAAGAAATGAAGGATTTGTAATGCGAGGATTGGATTCAAAAGGAAGTCCTGGTCGGAACTCAGAACTTCGACTAAAAATAATAGAAGAAAAAACTCGAGCTGGAACTCGGATTTCCAAAAGAATGAAGGATTTCCAATGCGAGGAATGAATTCAAAAGAAAGTCCTGGTCGGAACTCAGAACCTCGACTGGAAATAATAAAAGAAAAACCCGAGCTGGAACTCGGATTTCCAAAGAGATGAAGGATTTCCAATGCGAGGATTGGATTCAAAAGGAAGACCTGGTCGGAACTCAGAACCTCGACTGGAAATAATAGAAGAAAAACCCGAGCTGCAACTCGGATTTCTAAAAGAATGAAGGATTTCCAATGCGAGGATTGGATTCAAAAGGAAGTCCTGGTCCGAACTCAGAACTTCGACTGAAAATAATAGAAGAAAAACCTGAGCTGGAACTCGGAGTTGTAAAAGAATAAAGGATTTCCAATGCGAGAATTGGATTTAAAAGGAAGTCCTGGTCGGAACTCAGAACTTCGACTGAAAATAATAGAAGAAAAAAACCTGAGCTGGAACTCGGATTTCCGAAGAAATGATGGATTTCCAATGCTAGGATTGGATTCAAAAGGAAGTCCTGGTCGGAACTCAAAACTTCAACTGAAAATAATAGAAGAAAAACCCGAGCTGGAACTCGGATTTCCAAAGAAATGAAGGATTTGTAATGCGAGGATTGGATTCAAAAGGAAGTCCTGGTCGGAACTCAGAACTTCGACTAAAAATAATAGAAGAAAAAACTCGAGCTGGAACTCGGATTTCCAAAAGAATGAAGGATTTCCAATGCGAGGATTGAATTCAAAAGAAAGTCCTGGTCGGAACTCAGAACCTCGACTGGAAATAATAAAAGAAAAACCCGAGCTGGAACTCGGATTTCCAAAGAGATGAAGGATTTCCAATGCGAGGATTGGATTCAAAAGGAAGACCTGGTCGGAACTCAGAACCTCGACTGGAAATAATAGAAGAAAAACCCGAGCTGCAACTCGGATTTCTAAAAGAATGAAGGATTTCCAATGCGAGGATTGGATTCAAAAGGAAGTCCTGGTCGGAACTCAGAACTTCGACTGAAAATAATAGAAGAAAAATCCGAGCTGGAACTCCGATTTCTAAAAGAATGAAGGATTTCCAATGCGAGGAATGGATTCAAAAGGAAGTCCTGGTCGGAACTCAGAACTTCGACTGAAAATAATAGAAGAAAAATCGCAGTTGGAACTCGGATTTCCGAAGAAATGAAGGATTTCCAATGCGAGGATTGGATTCAAAAGGAAGTCCTGGTCGGAACTCAGAACTTCGACTGAAAATAATAGAAGAAAAACCCGAGCTGAAACTCGGATTTCTAAAAGAATAAAGGATTCCCAATGCGAGAATTGGATTTAAAAGGAAGTCCAGGTCGGAACTCAAAACTTCGACTGAAAATAATAGAAGAAAAAAACCTGAGCTGGAACTCGGATTTCCGAAGAAATGAAGGATTTCCAATGCGAGGATTGGATTTAAAAGGAAGTCCTGGTCGGAACTCAGAACTTCGACTGAAAATAATAGAAGAAAAACCCGAGCTGGAACTCGGATTTCCAAAGAAATGAAGGATTTCCAATGCGAGAATTGGATTTAAAAGGAAGTCCTGGTCGGAACTCAAAACTTCGACTGAAAATAATAGAAGAAAAAAACCTGAGCTGGAACTCTGATTTCCGAAGAAATGATGGATTTCCAATGCGAGGATTGGATTCAAAAGGAAGTCCTGGTCGGAACTCAGAACCTCGACTGAAAATAATAAAAGAAAAACCCGAGCTGGAACTCGGATTTCCAAAGAGATGAAGGATTTCCAATGCGAGGATTGGATTCAAAAGGAAGTCCTGGTCGGAACTCAGAACCTCGACTGGAAATAATAGAAGAAAAACCCTAGCTGCAACTCGGATTTCTAAAAGAATGAAGGATTTCCAATGCGAGGATTGGATTCAAAAGGAAGTCCTGGTCGGAACTCAGAACCTCGACTGGAAATAATAAAAGAAAAACCCGAGCTGGAACTCGAATTTCCAAAGAGATGAAGGATTTCCAATGCGAGGATTGGATTCAAAAGGAAGTCCTAGTCGGAACTCAGAACCTCGACTAGAAATAATAGAAGAAAAACCCGAGCTGCAACTCGGATTTCTAAAAGAATGAAGGATTTCCAATGCGAGGATTGGATTCAAAAGGAAGTCCTGGTCGGAACACAGAACCTCGACTGGAAATAATAAAAGAAAAACCCGAGCTGGAACTCGAATTTCCAAAGAGATAAAGGATTTCCAATGCGAGGATTGGATTCAAAAGGAAGTCCTGGTCGGAACTCAGAACCTCGACTGGAAATAATAGAAGAAAAACCCAAGCTGCAACTCGGATTTCTAAAAGAATGAAGGATTTCCAATGCGATGATTGGATTCAAAAGGAAGTCCAGGTCGGAACTCAGAACTTCGACTGAAATTAATAGAAGAAAAACCTGAGCTGGAACTCGGATTTCCAAAGAAATGAAGGATTTCCAATGCGAGTATTGAATTCAAAAGGAAGTCCTGGTCGGAACTCAGAACTTCGACTGAAAATAATATTAGAAAAACCCGAGTTGGAACTCGAATTTCCAAAAGAATGAAGGATTTCCAATGCGAGGATTGGATTCAAAAGGAAGTCCTGGTCGGAACTCAGAACTTCGACTGAAAATAATAGAAGAAAAACCCGAGCTTGAACTCGGATTTCCAAAAGAATGAAGGATTTCCAATGCGAGGATTGGATTTAAAAGGAAGTCCTGGTGGGAACTCAGAACTTCGACTGAAAATAATAGAAGAAAAACCCGAGCTGGAACTCGGATTTCTAAAAGAATAAAGGATTTCCAGTGCGAGGATTGGATTTAAAAGGAAGTCCTGGTCGGAACTCAGAACTTCGACTGAAAATAATCGAAGAAAAACCCGAGCTGAAACTCGGATTTCTAAAAGAATGAACGATTTCCAATGCGAGAATTGGATTCAAAAGGAAGTCCTGGTCGGAACTCAGAACTTCGACTGAAAATAATAGAATAAAAACCCGAGCTGGAACTCGGATTTCCGAAGAAATAAAGGATTTCCAATTAGAGGATTGGATTAAAAAGGAAGTCCTGGTCGGAACTCAGAACTTCGACTGAAAATAATAGAAGAAAAACCTGAGCTGGAACTCGAATTTCCAAAGAAATGAAGGATTTGTAATGCGAGGATTGGATTCAAAAGGAAGTCCTGGTCGGAACTGTGAACTTCGACTAAAAATAATAGAAGAAAAACTCGAGCTGGAACTCGGATTTCCAAAAGAATGAAGGATTTCCAATGCGAGGATTGGATTCAAAAGAAAGTCCTGGTCGGAACTCAGAACCTCGACTGGAAATAATAAAAGAAAAACCCGAGCTGGAACTCGGATTTCCAAAGAGATGAAGGATTTCCAATGCGAGGATTGGATTCAAAAGGAAGTCCTGGTCGGAACTCAGAACTTCGACTGAAAATAATAGAAGAAAAACCTGAGCTGGAACTCGGATTTCCAAAGAAATGAAGGATTTGTAATGCGAGGATTCGATTCAAAAGGAAGTCCTGGTCGGAACTCAGAACTTCGACTAAAAATAATAGAAGAAAAACTCGAGCTGGAACTCGGATTTCCAAAAGAATGAAGGATTTCCAATGCGAGGATTGGATTCAAAAGAAAGTCCTGGTCGGAACTCAGAACCTCGACTGGAAATAATAAAAGAAAAACCCGAGCTGGAACTCGGATTTCCAAAGAGATGAAGGATTTCCAATGCGAGGATTGGATTCAAAAGGAAGTCCTGGTCGGAACTCAGAACCTCGACTGGAAATAATAGAAGAAAAACCCGAGCTGCAACTCGAATTTCTAAAAGAATGAAGGATTTCCAATGCGAGGATTGGATTCAAAAGGAAGTCCTGGTCGGAACTCAGAACTTCGACTGAAAATAATAGAAGAAAAATCCGAGCTGGAACTCCGATTTCTAAAAGAATGAAGGATTTTCAATGCGAGGAATGGATTCAAAAGGAAGTCCTAGTCGGAACTCAGAACTTCGACTGAAAATAATAGAAGAAAAACCGCAGCTGGAACTCGGATTTCCGAAGAAATGAAGGATTTCCAATGCGAGGATTGGATTCAAAAGGAAGTCCTGGTCGGAACTCAGAACTTCGACTGAAAATAATAGATGAAAAACCCGAGCTGGAACTCGGATTTCTAAAAGAATAAAGGATTTCCAATGCGAGAATTGGATTTAAAAGGAAGTCCTGGTCGGAACTCAAAACTTCGACTGAAAATAATAGAAGAAAAAAACCTGAGCTGGAACTCGGATTTCCGAAGAAATGATGGATTTCCAATGCGAGGATTGGTTTCAAAAGGAAGTCCTGGTCGGAACTCAGAACTTCGACTGAAAATAATAGAAGAAAAACCCGAGCTGGAACTCGGATTTCCAAAGAAATGAATGATTTCCAATGCGAGGATTGTATTCAAAAGGAAGTCCTGGTCGGAACTCAGAACTTCGACTAAAAATAATAGAAGAAAAACTCGATCTGGAACTCGGATTTCCAAAAGAATGAAGGATTTCCAATGCGAGGATTGGATTCAAAAGAAAGTCCTGGTCGGAACTCAGAACCTCGACTGGAAATAATAGAAGAAAAACCCAAGCTAGAACTCGGATTTCCAAAGAAATGAAGGATTTGTAATGCAAGGATTGGATTCAAAAGGAAGTCCTGGTCGGAACTCAGAACTTCGACTAAAAATAATAGAAGAAAAACTCGAGCTGGAACTCGGATTTCCAAAAGAATGAAGGATTTCCAATGCGAGGATTGGATTCAAAAGAAAGTCCTGGTCGGAACTCAGAACCTCGACTGGAAATAATAAAAGAAAAACCCGAGCTGGAACTCGGATTTCCAAAGAGATGAAGGATTTCAAATGCGAGGATTGGATTCAAAAGGAAGTCCTGGTCGGAACTCAGAACCTCGACTGGAAATAATAGAAGAAAAACCCGAGCTGCAACTCGGATTTCTAAAAGAATAAAGGATTTCCAATGCGAGGATTGGATTCAAAAGGAAGTCCTGGTCGGAACTCAGAACCTCGACTGGAAAGAATAAAAGAAAAACCCGAGCTGCAACTCGAATTTCCAAAGAGATAAAGGATTTCCAATGCGAGGATTGGATTCAAAAGGAAGTCCTGGTCGGAACTCAGAACCTCGACTGAAAATAATAGAAGAAAATCCCGAGCTAGAACTCGGATTTCCAAAAGAATAAAGGATTTCCAATGAGAGTATTGGATTCAAAAGGAAGTCCTTGTCGGAACTCAGAACTTCGACTAAAAATAATAGAAGAAAAAACCGAGCTGGAACTCGGATTTCTAAAAGAATAAGGGATTTTCAATGCGAGGATTGGATTTAAAAGGAAGTCCTGGTCGGAACTCAGAACTTCGACTGAAAATAATAGAAGAAAAACCCAGTCTGGAACTCCGATTTCTAAAAGAATGAAGGATTTCCAATGCGAGGAATGGATTCAAAAGGAAGTCCTGGTCGGAACTTAGAACTTCGACTGAAAATAATAGAAGAAAAACCGCAGCTGGAACTCGGATTTCCGAAGAAATGAAGGATTTCTAATGCGAGGATTGGATTCAAAAGGAAGTCCTGGTCGGAACTCAGAACTTCGACTGAAAATAGTAGAAGAAAAACCCGAGCTGGAACTCGGAGTTGTAAAAGAATAAAGGATTTCCAATGCGAGAATTGGATTTAAAAGGAAGTCCTGGTCGAAACTCAGAACTTCGACTGAAAATAATAGAAGAAAAAAACCTGAGCTGAAACTCGGATTTCCGAAGAAATGATGGATTTCCAATGCGAGGATTGGATTCAAAAGGAAGTTCTGGTCGGAACTCAAAACTTCAACTGAAAATAATAGAAGAAAAATCCGAGCTGGAACTCGGATTTCCAAAGAAATGAAGGATTTGTAATGCGAGGATTGGATTCAAAAGGAAGTCCTGGTCGGAACTCAGAACTTCGACTAAAAATAATAGAAGAAAAACTCGAGCTGGAACTCGGATTTCCAAAAGAATGAAGGATTTCCAATGCGAGGATTGGATTCAAAAGAAAGTCCTGGTCGGAACTCAGAACCTCGACTGGAAATAATAAAAGAAAAACCCGAGCTGGAACTCGGATTTCCAATGCGAGGATTGGATTCAAAAGGAAGTCCTGGTCGGAACTCAGAACCTCGACTGGAAATAATAGAAGAAAAACCCGAGCTGCAACTCGGATTTCTAAAAGAATGAAGGATTTCCAAAGCGAGGATTGGATTCAAAAGCAAGTCCTGGTCGGAACTCAGAACTTCGACTGAAAATAATAGAAGAAAAATCCGAGCTGGAACTCCGATTTCTAAAAGAATGAAGGATTTCCAATGCGAGGAATGGATTCAAAAGGAAGTCCTGGTCGGAACTCAGAACTTCGACTGAAAATAATAGAAGAAAAACCGTAGTTGGAACTCGGATTTCCGAAGAAATGAAGGATTTCCAATGCGAGGATTGGATTCAAAAGGAAGTCCTGGTCGGAACTCAGAACTTCGACTGAAAATAATAGAAGAAAACCCGAGCTGAAACTCGGATTTCTAAAAGAATAAAGGATTTCCAATGCGAGAATTGGATTTAAAAGGAAGTCCAGGTCGGAACTCAAAACTTCGACTGAAAATAATAGAAGAAAAAAACCTGAGCTGGAACTCGGATTTCCGAAGAAATGATGGATTTCCAATGCGAGGATTGGATTCAAAAGGAAGTCCTGGTCGGAACTCAGAACTTCGACTGAAAATAATAGAAGAAAAACCCGAGCTGGAACTCGGATTTCCAAAGAAATGAAAGATTTCCAATGCGAGGATTGGATTCAAACGGAAGTCCTGGTCGGAACTCAGAACTTCGACTAAAAATAATAGAAGAAAAACTCGAGCTGGAACTTGGATTTCCAAAAGAATGAAGGATTTCCAATGCGAGGATTGGATTCAAAAGAAAGTCCTGGTCGGAACTCAGAACCTCGACTGGAAATAATAAAAGAAAAACCCGAGCTGGAACTCGAATTTCCAAAGAGATGAAGGATTTCCAATGCGAGGATTGGATTCAAAAGGAAGTCCTGGTCGGAACTCAGAACCTCGACTGGAAATAATAGAAGAAAAACCCTAGCTGCAACTCGGATTTCTAAAAGAATGAAGGATTTCCAATGCGAGGATTGGATTCAAAAGGAAGTCCTGGTCGGAACTCAGAACCTCGACTGGAAATAATAAAAGAAAAACTCGAGCTGGAACTCGAATTTCCAAAGAGATGAAGGATTTCCAATGCGAGGATTGGATTCAAAAGGAAGTCCTGGTCGGAACTCAGAACCTCGACTAGAAATAATAGAAGAAAAACCCGAGCTGCAACTCGGATTTCTAAAAGAATGAAGGATTTCCAATGCGAGGATTGGATTCAAAAGGAAGTCTTGGTCGGAACTCAGAACCTCGACTGGAAATAATAAAAGAAAAACCCGAGCTGGAACTCGAATTTCCAAAGAGATAAAGGATTTCCAATGCGAGGATTGGATTCAAAAGGAAGTCCTGGTCGGAACTCAGAACCTTGACTGAAAATAATAGAAGAAAATACCGAGCTAGAACTCGGATTTCCAAAAGTATAAAGGATTTCCAATGCAAGTATTGGATTCAAAAGGAAGTCCTTGTCGGAACTCAGAACTTCGACTAAAAATAATAGAAGAAAAAACCGAGCTGGAACTCGGATTTCTAAAAGAATAAGGGATTTTCAATGCGAGGATTGGATTTAAAAGGAAGTCCTGGTCGGAACTCAGAACTTCGACTGAAAATAATAGAAGAAAAACCCGAGCTGGAACTCCGATTTCTAAAAGAATGAAGGATTTCCAATGCGAGCAATGGATTCAAAAGGAAGTCCTGGTCGGAACTCAAAACTTTGACTGAAAATAATAGAAGAAAAACCGCAGCTGGAACTCGGATTTCCGAAGAAATGAAGGATTTCCAATGCGAGGATTGGATTCAAAAGGAAGTCCTGGTCGGAACTCAGAACTTCGACTGAAAATAATAGAAGAAAAACCCGAGCTGGAACTCAGATTTCTAAAAGAATAAAGGATTTCCAATGCGAGAATTGGATTTAAAAGGAAGTCCTGGTCGAAACTCAGAACTTCGACTGAAAATAATAGAAGAAAAAAACCTGAGCTGGAACTCGGATTTCCGAAGAAATGATGGATTTCCAATGCGAGGATTGGATTCAAAAGGAAGTCCTGGTCGGAACTCAGAACTTCAACTGAAAATAATAGAAGAAAAACCCGAGCTGGAACTCGGATTTCCAAAGAAATGAAGGATTTCCAATGCGAGGATTGGATTCAAAAGGAAGTCCTGGTCGGAACTCAGAACTTCGACTAAAAATAATAGAAGAAAAACCGCAGCTGGAACTCGGATTTCCAAAAGAATGAAGGATTTCTAATGCGAGGATTGGATTCAAAAGAAAGTCCTGGTCGGAACTCAGAACCTCGACTGAAAATAATAAAAGAAAAACCCGAGCTGGAACTCGAATTTCCAAAGAGATGAAGGATTTCCAATGCGAGGATTGGATTCAAAAGGAAGTCCTGGTCGGAACTCAGAACCTCGACTGGAAATAATAGAAGAAAAACCCAAGCTGCAACTCGGATTTCTAAAAGAATGAAGGATTTCCAATGCGATGATTGGATTCAAAAGGAAGTCCTGGTCGGAACTCAGAACTTCAACTGAAATTAATAGAAGAAAAACCTGAGCTGGAACTCGGATTTCCAAAGAAATGAAGGATTTCCAATGCGAGGATTGAATTCAAAAGGAAGTCCTGGTCGGAACTCAGAACTACGACTGAAAATAATATTAGAAAAACCCGAGTTGGAACTCGGATTTCCAAAAGAATGAAGGATTTCCAATGCGAGGATTGGATTCAAAAGGAAGTCCTGGTCGGAACTCAGAACTTCGACTGAAAATAATAGAAGAAAAACCCGAGCTTGAACTCGGATTTCCAAAAGAATGAAGGATTTCCAATGCGAGGATTGGATTTAAAAGGAAGTCCTGGTGGGAACTCAGAACTTCGACTGAAAATAATAGAAGAAAAACCCGAGCTGGAACTCGGATTTCTAAAAGAATAAAGGATTTCCAGTGCGAGGATTGGATTTAAAAGGAAGTCCTGGTCGGAACTCAGAACTTCGACTGAAAATAATAGAAGAAAAACCCGAGCTGAAACTCGGATTTCTAAAAGAATGAACGATTTCCAATGCGAGAATTGGATTCAAAAGGAAGTCCTGGTCGGAACTCAGAACTTCGACTGAAAATAATAGAATAAAAACCCGAGCTGGAACTCGGATTTCCGAAGAAATAAAGGATTTCCAATGAGAGGATTGGATTAAAAAGGAAGTCCTGGTCGGAACTCAGAACTTCGACTGAAAATAATAGAAGAAAAACCCGAGCTGGAACTCGGATTTCCAAAGAAATGAAGGATTTGTAATGTGAGGATTGGATTCAAAAGGAAGACCTGGTCGGAACTCAGATCTTCGACTAAAAATAATAGAAGAAAAACTCGAGCTGGAACTCGGATTTCCAAAAGAATGAAGGATTTCCAATGCGAGGATTGGATTCAAAAGAAAGTCCTGGTCGGAACTCAGAACCTCGACTGGAAATAATAAAAGAAAAACCCGAGCTGGAACTCGGATTTCCAAAGAGATGAAGGATTTCCAATGCGAGGATTGGATTCAAAAGGAAGTCCTGGTCGGAACTCAGAACCTCGACTGGAAATAATAGAAGAAAAACCCGAGCTGCAACTCGGATTTCTAAAAGAATGAAGGATTTCCAATGCGAGGATTGGATTAAAAAGGAAGTCCTAGTCGGAACTCAGAACTTTGACTGAAAATAATAGAAGAAAAATCCGAGTTGGAACTCCGATTTCTAAAAGAATGAAGGATTTCCAATGCGAGGAATGGATTTAAAAGGAAGTCCTAGTCGGAACTCAAAACTTCGACTGAAAATAATAGAAGAAAAACCGCAGCTGGAACTCGGATTTCCGAAGAAATGAAGGATTTCCAATGCGAGGATTGGATTCAAAAGGAAGTCCTGGTCGGAACTCAGAACTTCGACTGAAAATAATAGAAGAAAAACCCGAGCTGGAACTCGGATTTCTAAAAGAATAAAGGATTTCCAATGCGAGAATTGGATTTAAAAGGAAGTCCTGGTCGGAACTCAAAACTTCGACTGAAAATAATAGAAGAAAAAAACCTGAGCTGGAACTCGGATTTCCGAAGAAATGATGGATTTCCAATGCGAGGATTGGATTCAAAAGGAAGTCCTAGTCGGAACTCAGAACTTCGACTGAAAATAATAGAAGAAAAACCCGAGCTGGAACTCGGATTTCCAAAGAAATGAAAGATTTCCAATGCGAGGATTGGATTCAAAATGAAGTCCTGGTCGGAACTCAGAACTTCGACTAAAAATAATAGAAGAAAAACTCGAGCTGGAACTCGGATTTCCAAAAGAATGAAGGATTTCCAATGCGACGATTGGATTCAAAAGAATGTCCTGGTCGGAACTCAGAACCTCGACTGGAAATAATAAAAGAAAAACCCGAGTTGGAACTCGGATTTCCAAAGAGATGAAGGATTTCCAATGCGAGGATTGGATTCAAAAGGAAGTCCTGGTCGGAACTCAGAACCTCGACTGGAAATAATAGAAGAAAAACCCTAGCTGCAACTCGGATTTCTAAAAGAATGAAGGATTTCCAATGCGAGGATTGGATTCAAAAGGAAGTCCTGGTCGGAACTCAGAACCTCGATTGAAAATAATAAAAGAAAAACCCGAGCTGGAACTCGAATTTCCAAAGAGATGAAGGATTTCCAATGCGAGGATTGGATTCAAAAGGAAGTCCTGGTCGGAACTCAGAACCTCGACTAGAAATAATAGAAGAAAAACCCGAGCTGCAACTCGGATTTCTAAAAGAATGAAGGATTTCCAATGCGAGGATTGGATTCAAAAGGAAGTCCTGGTCGGAACTCAGAACCTCGACTGGAAATAATAAAAGAAAAACCCGAGCTGGAACTCGAATTTCCAAAGAGATAAAGGATTTCCAATGCGAGGATTGGATTCAAAAGGAAGTCCTGGTCGGAACTCAGAACCTCGACTAGAAATAATAGAAGAAAAACCCGAGCTGCAACTCGGATTTCTAAAAGAATAAAGGATTTCCAATGCGAGGATTGGATTCAAAAGGAAGTCCTGGTCGGAACTCAGAACCTCGACTGGAAAGAATAAAAGAAAAACCCGAGCTGGAACTTGGATTTCCAAAGAGATGAAGGATTTCCAATGCGAGGATTGGATTCAAAAGGAAGTCCTGGTCGGAACTCAGAACCTCGACTGGAAACAATAGAAGAAAATACCGAGCTAGAACTCGGATTTCCAAAAGAATAAATGATTTCCAATGCGAGTATTGGATTCAAAAGGAAGTCCTTGTCGGAACTGAGAACTTCGACTAAACATAATAGAAGAAAAAACCGAGCTGGAACTCGGATTTCTAAAAGAATAAGGGATTTTCAATGCGAGGATTGGATTTAAAAGGAAGTCCTGGTCGGAACTCAGAACTTTGACTGAAAATAATAGAAGAAAAACCCGAGCTGGAACTCCGATTTCTAAAAGAATGAAGGATTTCCAATGCGAGGAATGGATTCAAAAGGAAGTCCTGGTCGGAACTCAGAACTTCGACTGAAAATAATAGAAGAAAAACCGCATCTGGAACTCGGATTTCCGAAGAAATGAAGGATTTCCAATGCGAGGATTGGATTCAAAAGGAAGTCCTGGTCGGAACTCAGAACTTCGACTGAAAATAATAGAAGAAAAACCCGAGCTGGAACTCGGAGTTGTAAAAGAATAAAGGATTTCCAATGCGAGAATTGGATTTAAAAGGAAGTCCTGGTCGGAACTCAGAACTTCGACTGAAAATAATAGAAGAAAAAAACCTGAGCTGGAACTCGGATTTCCGAAGAAATGATGGATTTCGAATGCGAGGATTGGATTCAAAAGGAAGTCCTGGTCGGAACTCAAAACTTCAACTGAAAATAATAGAAGAAAAACTCGAGCTGGAACTCGGATTTCCAAAGAAATAAAGGATTTGTAATGCGAGGATTGGATTCAAAAGGAAGTCCTGGTCGGAACTCAGAACTTCGACTAAAAATAATAGAAGAAAACTCGAGCTGGAACTCGGATTTCCAAAAGAATGAAGGATTTCCAATGCGAGGATTGGATTCAAAAGAAAGTCCTGGTCGGAACTCAGAACCTCGACTGGAAATAATAAAAGAAAAACCCGAGCCGGAACTCGGATTTCCAAAGAGATGAAGGATTTCCAATGCGAGGATTGGATTCAAAAGGAAGTCCTGGTCGGAACTCAGAACCTCGACTGGAAATAATAGAAGAAAAACCCGAGCTGTAACTCGGATTTCTAAAAGAATGAAGGATTTCCAATGCGAGGATTGGATTCAAAAGAAAGTCCTGGTCGGAACTCAGAACCTCGACTGGAAATAATAAAAGAAAAACCCGAGCTGGAACTCGAATTTCCAAAGAGATGAAGGATTTCCAATGCGAGGATTGGATTCAAAAGGAAGTCCTGGTCGGAACTCAGAACCTCGACTAGAAATAATAGAAGAAAAACCCGAGCTGCAACTCGGATTTCTAAAAGAATAAAGGATTTCCAATGCGAGGATTGGATTCAAAAGGAAGTCCTGGTCGGAACTCAGAACCTCGACTGGAAAGAATAAAACAAAAACCCGAGCTGCAACTCGAATTTCCAAAGAGTTAAAGGATTTCCAATGCGAGGATTGGATTCAAAAGGAAGTCCTGGTCGGAACTCAGAACCTCGACTGAAAATAATAGAAGAAAATCCCGAGCTAGAACTCGGATTTCCAAAAGAATAAAGGATTTCCAATGCGAGTATTGGATTCAAAAGGAAGTCCTTGTCGGAACTTAGAACTTCGACTGAAAATAATAGAAGAAAAACCCAGTCTGGAACTCCGATTTCTAAAAGAATGAAGGATTTCCAATGCGAGGAATGGATTCAAAAGGAAGTCATGGTCGGAACTCAGAACTTCGACTGAAAATAATAGAAGAAAAACCGCAGCTGGAACTCGGATTTCCGAAGAAATGAAGGATTTCTAATGCGAGGATTGGATTCAAAAGGAAGTCCTGGTCGGAGCTGAGAACTTCGACTGAAAATAATAGAAGAAAAACCCGAGCTGGAACTCGGAGTTGTAAAAGAATAAAGGATTTCCAATGCGAGAATTGGATTTAAAATGAAGTCCTGGTCGGAACTCAGAACTTCGACTGAAAATAATAGAAGAAAAAAACCTGAGCTGGAACTCGGATTTCCGAAGAAATGATAGATTTCCAATGCGAGGATTGGATTCAAAAGGAAGTCCTGGTCGGAACTCAAAACTTCAACTGAAAATAATAGAAGAAAAACCCGAGCTGGAACTCGGATTTCCAAAGAAATGAAGGATTTGTAATGCGAGGATTGGATTCAAAAGGAAGTCCTGGTCGGAACTCAGAACTTCGACTAAAAATAATAGAAGAAAAACTCGAGCTGGAACTCGGATTTCCAAAAGAATGAAGGATTTCCAATGCGAGGATTGGATTCAAAATAAAGTCCTGGTCGGAACTCAGAACCTCGACTGGAAATAATAAAAGAAAAACCCGAGCTGGAACTCGGATTTCCAAAGAGATGAAGGATTTCCAATGCGAGGATTGGATTCAAAAGGAAGTCCTGGTCGGAACTCAGAACCTCGACTGTAAATAATAGAAGAAAAACCCGAGCTGCAACTCGGATTTCTAAAAGAATGAAGGATTTCCATTGCGAGGATTGGATTCAAAAGGAAGTCCTGGTCGGAACTCAGAACTTCGACTGAAAATAATAGAAGAAAAACCCAGTCTGGAACTCCGATTTCTAAAAGAATGAAGGATTTCCAATGCGAGGAATGGATTCAAAAGGAAGTCATGGTCGGAACTCAGAACTTCGACTGAAAATAATAGAAGAAAAACCGCAGCTGGAACTCGGATTTCCGAAGAAATGAAGGATTTCTAATGCGAGGATTGGATTCAAAAGGAAGTCCTAGTCGGAGCTCAAAACTTCGACTGAAAATAATAGAAGAAAAACCCGAGCTGGAACTCGGAGTTGTAAAAGAATAAAGGATTTCCAATGCGAGAATTGGATTTAAAAGGAAGTCCTGGTCGGAACTCAGAACTTCGACTGAAAATAATAGAAGAAAAAAACCTGAGCTGGAACTCGGATTTCCGAAGAAATGATGGATTTCCAATGCGAGGATTGGATTCAAAAGGAAGTCCTGGTCGGAACTCAAAACTTCAACTGAAAATAATAGAAGAAAAACCCGAGCTGGAACTCGGATTTCCAAAGAAATGAAGGATTTGTAATGCGAGGATTGGATTCAAAAGGAAGTCCTGGTCGGAACTCAGAACTTCGACTAAAAATAATAGAAAAAAAACTCGAGCTGGAACTCGGATTTCCAAAAGAATGAAGGATTTCCAATGCGAGGATTGGATTCAAAAGAAAGTCCTGGTCGGAACTCAGAACCTCGACTGGAAATAATAAAAGAAAAACCCGAGCTGGAACTCGGATTTCCAAAGAGATGAAGGATTTCCAATGCGAGGATTGGATTCAAAAGGAAGTCCTGGTCGGAACTCAGAACCTCGACTGGAAATAATAGAAGAAAAACCCGAGCTGCAACTCGGATTTCTAAAAGAATGAAGGATTTCCAATGCGAGGATTGGATTCAAAAGGAAGTCCTGGTCGGAACTCAGAACTTCGACTGAAAATAATAGAAGAAAAATCCGAGCTGGAACTCCGATTTCTAAAAGAATGAAGGATTTCCAATGCGAGGAATGGATTCAAAAGGAAGTCCTGGTCGGAACTCAGAACTTCGACTGAAAATAATAGAAGAAAAACCCGAGCTGGAACTCGGATTTCCAAAGAGATGAAGGATTTCCAATGCGAGGATTGGATTCAAAAGGAAGTCCTGGTCGGAATTCAGAACCTCGACTGGAAATAATAGATGAAAAACCCTAGCTGCAACTCGGATTTCTAAAAGAATGAAGGATTTCCAATGCGAGGATTGGATTCAAAAGGAAGTCCTGGTCGGAACTCAGAACCTCGACTGGAAATAATAAAAGAAAAACCCGAGCTGGAACTCGAATTTCCAAAGAAATGAAGGATTTCCAATGCGAGGATTGGATTCAAAAGGAAGTCCTGGTCGGAACTCAGAACCTCGACTAGAAATAATAGAAGAAAAACCCGAGCTGCAACTCAGATTTCTAAAAGAATGAAGGATTTCCAATGCGAGGATTGGATTCAAAAGGAAGTCCTGGTCGGAACACAGAACCTCGACTGGAAATAATAAAAGAAAAACCCGAGCTGGAACTCGAATTTCCAAAGAGATAAAGGATTTCCAATGCGAGGATTGGATTCAAAAGGAAGTCCTGGTCGGAACTCAGAACCTTGACTGAAAATAATAGAAGAAAATACCGAGCTAGAACTCGGATTTCCAAAAGAATAAAGGATTTCCAATGCGAGGATTGGATTTAAAAGGAAGTCCTGGTCGGAACTCAGAACTTCGACTGAAAATAATAGAAGAAAAAATCCGAGCTGGAACTCCGATTTCTAAAAGAATGAAGGATTTCCAATGCGAGGATTGGATTCAAAAGGAAGTCCTGGTCGGAACTCAGAACCTCGACTGGAAATAATAAAAGAAAAACCCGAGCTGGAACTCGAATTTCCAAAGAAATGAAGGATTTCCAATGCGAGGATTGGATTCAAAAGGAAGTCCTGGTCGGAACTCAGAACCTCGACTAGAAATAATAGAAGAAAAACCCGAGCTGCAACTCAGATTTCTAAAAGAATGAAGGATTTCCAATGCGAGGATTGGATTCAAAAGGAAGTCCTGGTCGGAACACAGAACCTCGACTGGAAATAATAAAAGAAAAACCCGAGCTGGAACTCGAATTTCCAAAGAGATAAAGGATTTCCAATGCGAGGATTGGATTCAAAAGGAAGTCCTGGTCGGAACTCAGAACCTTGACTGAAAATAATAGAAGAAAATACCGAGCTAGAACTCGGATTTCCAAAAGAATAAAGGATTTCCAATGCGAGGATTGGATTTAAAAGGAAGTCCTGGTCGGAACTCAGAACTTCGACTGAAAATAATAGAAGAAAAAATCCGAGCTGGAACTCCGATTTCTAAAAGAATGAAGGATTTCCAATGCGAGGAATGGATTCAAAAGGAAGTCCTGGTCGGAACTCAGAACTTCGACTGAAAATAATAGAAGAAAAACCGCAGCTGGAACTCGGATTTCCGAAGAAATGAAGGATTTCCAATGCGAGGATTGGATTCAAAAGGAAGTCCTGGTCAGAACTCAGAACTTCGACTGAAAATAATACAAGAAAAACCCGAGCTGAAACTCGGATTTCTAAAAGAATAAAGGATTTCCAATGCGAGAATTGGATTTAAAAGGAAGTCCAGGTCGGAACTCAAAACTTCGACTGAAAATAATAGAAGAAAAAAACCTGAGCTGGAACTCGGATTTCCGAAGAAATGATGGATTTCCAATGCGAGGATTGGATTCAAAAGGAAGTCCTGGTCGAAACTCAGAACTTCGACTGAAAATAATAGAAGAAAAACCCGTGCTGGAACTCGGATTTCCAAAGAAATGAAAGATTTCCAATGCGAGGATTGGATTCAAACGGAAGTCCTGGTCGGAACTCAGAACTTCGACTAAAAATAATAGAAGAAAAACTCGAGCTGGAACTCGGATTTCCAAAAGAATGAAGGATTTCCAATGCGAGGATTGGATTCAAAAGAAAGTCCTGGTCGGAACTCAGAACCTCGACTGGAAATAATAAAAGAAAAACCCGAGCTGGAACTCGGATTTCCAAAGAGATGAAGGATTTTCAATGCGAGGATTGGATTCAAAAGGAAGTCCTGGTCGGAACTCAGAACCTCGACTGGAAATAATAGAAGAAAAACCCTAGCTGCAACTCGGATTTCTAAAAGAATGAAGGATTTCCAATGCGAGGATTGGATTCAAAAGGAAGTCCTGGTCGGAACTCAGAACCTCGACTGGAAATAATAAAAGAAAAACCCGAGCTGGAACTCGAATTTCCAAAGAGATGAAGGATTTCCAATGCGAGGATTGGATTCAAAAGGAAGTCCTGGTCGGAACTCAGAACCTCGACTAGAAATAATAGAAGAAAAACCCGAGCTGCAACTCAGATTTCTAAAAGAATGAAGGATTTCCAATGCGAGGATTGGATTCAAAAGGAAGTCCTGGTCGGAACACAGAACCTCGACTGGAAATAATAAAAGAAAAACCCGAGCTGGAACTCGAATTTCCAAAGAGATAAAGGATTTCCAATGCGAGGATTGGATTCAAAAGGAAGTCCTGGTCGGAACTCAGAACCTTGACTGAAAATAATAGAAGAAAATACCGAGCTAGAACTCGGATTTCCAAAAGAATAAAGGATTTCCAATGCGAGGATTGGATTTAAAAGGAAGTCCTGGTCGGAACTCAGAACTTCGACTGAAAATAATAGAAGAAAAAAACCTGAGCTGGAACTCGGATTTCCGAAGAAATGATGGATTTCCAATGCGAGGATTGGATTCAAAAGGAAGTCCTGGTCGAAACTCAGAACTTCGACTGAAATTAATAGAAGAAAAACCCGAGCTGGAACTCGGATTTCCAAAGAAATGAAAGATTTCCAATGCGAGGATTGGATTCAAACGGAAGTCCTGGTCGGAACTCAGAACTTCGACTAAAAATAATAGAAGAAAAACTCGAGCTGGAACTCGGATTTCCAAAAGAATGAAGGATTTCCAATGCGAGGATTGGATTCAAAAGAAAGTCCTGGTCGGAACTCAGAACCTCGACTGGAAATAATAAAAGAAAAACCCGAGCTGGAACTCGGATTTCCAAAGAGATGAAGGATTTTCAATGCGAGGATTGGATTCAAAAGGAAGTCCTGGTCGGAACTCAGAACCTCGATTGGAAATAATAGAAGAAAAACCCTAGCTGCAACTCGGATTTCTAAAAGAATGAAGGATTTCCAATGCGAGGATTGGATTCAAAAGGAAGTCCTGGTCGGAACTCAGAACCTCGACTGGAAATAATAAAAGAAAAACTCGAGCTGGAACTCGAATTTCCAAAGAGATGAAGGATTTCCAATGCGAGGATTGGATTCAAAAGGAAGTCCTGGTCGGAACTATGAACCTCGACTAGAAATAATAGAAGAAAAACCCGAGCTGCAACTCGGATTTCTAAAAGATTGAAGGATTTCCAATGCGAGGATTGGATTCAAAAGGAAGTCCTGGTCGGAACTCAGAACCTCGACTGGAAATAATAAAAGAAAAACCCGAGCTTGAACTCGAATTTCCAAAGAGATAAAGGATTTCCAATGCGAGGATTGGATTCAAAAGGAAGTCCTGGTCGGAACTCAGAACCTTGACTGAAAATAATAGAAGAAAATACCGAGCTAGAACTCGGATTTCCAAAAGTATAAAGGATTTCCAATGCAAGTATTGGATTCAAAAGGAAGTCCTTGTCGGAACTCAGAACTTCGACTAAAAATAATAGAAGAAAAAACCGAGCTGGAACTCGGATTTCTAAAAGAATAAGGGATTTTCAATGCGAGGATTTGATTTAAAAGGAAGTCTTGGTCGGAACTCAGAACTTCGACTGAAAATAATAGAAGAAAAACCCAAGCTGGAACTCCGATTTCTAAAAGAATGAAGGATTTCCAATGCGAGCAATGGATTCAAAAGGAAGTCCTGGTCGGAACTCAAAACTTCGACTGAAAATAATAGAAGAAAAACCGCAGCTGGAACTCGGATTTCCGAAGAAATGAAGGATTTTCAATGCGAGGATTGGATTCAAAAGGAAGTCCTGGTCGGAACTCAGAACTTCGACTGAAAATAATAGAAGAAAAACCTAAGCTGGAACTCAGATTTCTAAAAGAATAAAGGATTTCCAATGCGAGAATTGGATTTAAAAGGAAGTCCTGGTCGGAACTCAGAACTTCGACTGAAAATAATAGAAGAAAAAAACCTGAGCTGGAACTCGGATTTCCGAAGAAATGATGGATTTCCAATGCGAGGATTGGATTCAAAAGGAAGTCCTGGTCGGAACTCAAAACTTCAACTGAAAATAATAGAAGAAAAACCCGAGCTGGAACTCGGATTTCCAAAGAAATGAAGGATTTGTAATGCGAGGATTGGATTCAAAAGGAAGTCCTGGTCGGAACTCAAAACTTCAACTGAAAATAATAGAAGAAAAACTCGAGCTGGAACTCGGATTTCCAAAGAAATAAAGGATTTGTAATGCGAGGATTGGATTCAAAAGGAAGTCCTGGTCGGAACTCAGAACTTTGACTAAAAATAATAGAAAAAAAAACTCGAGCTGGAACTCAGATTTCCAAAAGAATGAAGGATTTCCAATGCGAGGATTGGATTCAAAAGAAAGTCCTGGTCGGAACTTAGAACCTCGACTGGAAATAATAAAAGAAAAACCCGAGCTGGAACTCGGATTTCCAAAGAGATGAAGGATTTCCAATGCGAGGATTGGATTCAAAAGGAAGTCCTGGTCGGAACTCAGAACCTCGACTGGAAATAATAGAAGAAAAACCCGAGCTGCAACTCGGATTTCTAAAAGAATGAAGGATTTCCAATGCGAGGATTGGATTCAAAATGAAGTCCTGGTCGAAACTCAGAACTTCGACTGAAAATAATAGAAGAAAAATCCGAGCTGGAACTCCGATTTCTAAAAGAATGAAGGATTTCCAATGCGAGGAATGGATTCAAAAGGAAGTCCTGGTCGGAACTCAGAACTTCGACTGAAAATAATAGAAGAAAAACCGCAGCTGGAACTCGGATTTCCGAAGAAATGAAGGATTTCCAATGCGAGGATTGGATTCAAAAGGAAGTCCTGGTCGGAACTCAGAACTTCGACTGAAAATAATACAAGAAAAACCCGAGCTGAAACTCGGATTTCTAAAAGAATAAAGGATTTCAAATGCGAGAATTGGATTTAAAAGGAAGTCCAGGTCGGAACTCAAAACTTCGACTGAAAATAATAGAAGCAAAAAACCTGAGCTGGAACTCGGATTTCCGAAGAAATGATGGATTTCCAATGCAAGGATTGGATTCAAAAGGAAGTCCTGGTCGGAACTCAGAACCTCGACTGGAAATAATAAAAGAAAAACCCGAGCTGGAACTCGGATTTCCAAAGAGATGAAGGATTTCCAATGCGAGGATTGGATTCAAAAGGAAGTCCTGGTCGGAACTCAGAACCTCGACTGGAAATAATAAAAGAAAAACCCTAGCTGCAACTCGGATTTCTAAAAGAATGAAGGATTTCCAATGCGAGGATTGGATTCAAAAGGAAGTCCTGGTCGGAACTCAGAACCTCGACTGGAAATAATAAAAGAAAAACCCGAGCTGGAACTCGAATTTCCAAAGAGATGAAGGATTTCCAATGCGAGGATTGGATTCAAAAGGAAGTCCTGGTCGGAACTCAGAACCTCGACTAGAAATAATAGAAGAAAAACCCGAGCTGCAACTCAGATTTCTAAAAGAATGAAGGATTTCCAATGCGAGGATTGGATTCAAAAGGAAGTCCTGGTCGGAACACAGAACCTCGACTGGAAATAATAAAAGAAAAACCCGAGCTGGAACTCGAATTTCCAAAGAGATAAAGGATTTCCAATGCGAGGATTGGATTCAAAAGGAAGTCCTGGTCGGAACTCAGAACCTTGACTGAAAATAATAGAAGAAAATACCGAGCTAGAACTCGGATTTCCAAAAGAATAAAGGATTTCCAATGCGAGGATTGGATTTAAAAGGAAGTCCTGGTCGGAACTCAGAACTTCGACTGAAAATAATAGAAGAAAAAACCGAGCTGGAACTCCGATTTCTAAAAGAATGAAGGATTTCCAATGCGAGGAATGGATTCAAAAGGAAGTCCTGGTCGGAACTCAGAACTTCGACTGAAAATAATAGAAGAAAAACCGCAGCTGGAACTCGGATTTCCGAAGAAATGAAGGATTTCCAATGCGAGGATTGGATTCAAAAGGAAGTCCTGGTCGGAACTCAGAACTTCGATTGAAAATAATAGAAGAAAAACCCGAGCTGAAACTCGGATTTCTAAAAGAATAAAGGATTTCCAATGCGAGAATTGGATTTAAAAGAAAGTCCAGGTCGGAACTCAAAACTTCGACTGAAAATAATAGAAGAAAAAAACCTGAGCTGGAACTCGGATTTCCGAAGAAATGATGGATTTCCAATGCGAGAATTGGATTCAAAAGGAAGTCCTGGTCGGAACTCAGAACTTCGACTGAAAATAATAGAAGAAAAACCCGAGCTGGAACTCGGATTTCCAAAGAAATGAAAGATTTCCAATGCGAGGATTGGATTCAAACGGAAGTCCTGGTCGGAACTCAGAACTTCGACTAAAAATAATAGAAGAAAAACTCAAGCTGGAACTCGGATTTCCAAAAGAATGAAGGATTTCCAATGCGAGGATTGGATTCAAAAGAAAGTCCTGGTCGGAACTCAGAACCTCGACTGGAAATAATAAAAGAAAAACCCGAGCTGGAACTCGGATTTCCAAAGAGATGAAGGATTTTCAATGCGAGGATTGGATTCAAAAGGAAGTCCTGGTCGGAACTCAGAACCTCGATTGGAAATATTAGAAGAAAAACCCTAGCTGCAACTCGGATTTCTAAAAGAATGAAGGATTTCCAATGCGAGGATTGGATTCAAAAGGAAGTCCTGGTCGGAACTCAGAACCTCGACTGGAAATAATAAAAGAAAAACTCGAGCTGGAACTCGAATTTCCAAAGAGATGAAGGATTTCCAATGCGAGGATTGGATTCAAAAGGAAGTCCTGGTCGGAACTCAGAACCTCGACTAGAAATAATAGAAGAAAAACCCGAGCTGCAACTCGGATTTCTAAAAGAATGAAGGATTTCCAATGCGAGGATTGGATTCAAAAGGAAGTCCTGGTCGGAACTCAGAACCTCGACTGGAAATAATAAAAGAAAAACCCGAGCTGGAACTCGAATTTCCAAAGAGATAAAGGATTTCCAATGCGAGGATTGGATTCAAAAGGAAGTCCTGGTCGGAACTCAGAACCTTGACTGAAAATAATAGAAGAAAATACCGAGCTAGAACTCGGATTTTCAAAAGTATAAAGGATTTCCAATGCAAGTATTGGATTCAAAAGGAAGTCCTTGTCGGAACTCAGAACTTCGACTAAAAATAATAGAAGAAAAAACCGAGCTGGAACTCGGATTTCTAAAAGAATAAGGGATTTTCAATGCGAGGATTGGATTTAAAAGGAAGTCCTGGTCGGAACTCAGAACTTCGACTGAAAATAATAGAAGAAAAACCCGAGCTGGAACTCCGATTTCTAAAAGAATGAAGGATTTCCAATGCGAGCAATGGATTCAAAAGGAAGTCCTGGTCGGAACTCAAAACTTCGACTGAAAATAATAGAAGAAAAACCGCAGCTGGAACTCGGATTTCCGAAGAAATGAAGGATTTCCAATGCGAGGATTGGATTCAAAAGGAAGTCCTGGTCGGAACTCAGAACTTCGACTGAAAATAATAGAAGAAAAACCCGAGCTGGAACTCAGATTTCTAAAAGAATAAAGGATTTCCAATGCGAGAATTGGATTTAAAAGGAAGTCCTGGTCGGAACTCAGAACTTCGACTGAAAATAATAGAAGAAAAAAACCTGAGCTGGAACTCGGATTTCCGAAGAAATGATGGATTTCCAATGCGAGGATTGGATTCAAAAGAAAGTCCTGGTCGGAACTCAGAACTTCAACTGAAAATAATAGAAGAAAAACCCGAGCTGGAACTCGGATTTCCAAAGAAATGAAGGATTTCCAATGCGAGGATTGGATTCAAAAGGAAGTCCTGGTCGGAACTCAGAACTTCGACTAAAAATAATAGAAGAAAAACCGCAGCTGGAACTCGGATTTCCAAAAGAATGAAGGATTTCTAATGCGAGGATTGGATTCAAAAGAAAGTCCTGGTCGGAACTCAGAACCTCGACTGAAAATAATAAAAGAAAAACCCGAGCTGGAACTCGAATTTCCAAAGAGATGAAGGATTTCCAATGCGAGGATTGGATTCAAAAGGAAGTCCTGGTCGGAACTCAGAACCTCGACTGGAAATAATAGAAGAAAAACCCAAGCTGCAACTCGGATTTCTAAAAGAATGAAGGATTTCCAATGCGATGATTGGATTCAAAAGGAAGTCCTGGTCGGAACTCAGAACTTCAACTGAAATTAATAGAAGAAAAACCTGAGCTGGAACTCGGATTTCCAAAGAAATGAAGGATTTCCAATGCGAGGATTGAATTCAAAAGGAAGTCCTGGTCGGAACTCAGAACTTCGACTGAAAATAATATTAGAAAAACCCGAGTTGGAACTCGGATTTCGAAAAGAATGAAGGATTTCTAATGCGAGGATTGGATTCAAAAGGAAGTCCTGGTCGGAACTCAGAACTTCGACTGAAAATAATAGAAGAAAAACCCGAGCTTGAACTCGGATTTCCAAAAGAATGAAGGATTTCCAATGCGAGGATTGGATTTAAAAGGAAGTCCTGGTGGGAACTCAGAACTTCGACTGAAAATAATAGAAGAAAAACCCGAGCTTGAACTCGGATTTCCAAAAGAATGAAGGATTTCCAGTGCGAGGATTGGATTTAAAAGGAAGTCCTGGTCGGAACTCAGAACTTCGACTGAAAATAATAGAAGAAAAACCCGAGCTGAAACTCGGATTTCTAAAAGAATGAACGATTTCCAATGCGAGAATTGGATTCAAAAGGAAGTCCTGGTCGGAACTCAGAACTTCGACTGAAAATAATAGAATAAAAACCCGAGCTGGAACTCGGATTTCCGAAGAAATAAAGGATTTCCAATGAGAGGATTGGATTAAAAAGGAAGTCCTGGTCGGAACTCAGAACTTCGACTGAAAATAATAGAAGAAAAACCCGAGTTGGAACTCGGATTTCCAAAGAAATGAAGGATTTGTAATGCTAGGATTGGATTCAAAAGGAAGTCCTAGTCGGAACTCAGAACTTCGACTAAAAATAATAGAAGAAAAACTCGAGCTGGAACTCGGATTTCCAAAAGAATAAAGGATTTCCAATGCGAGGATTGGATTCAAAAGAAAGTCCTGGTCGGAACTCAGAACCTCAACTGGAAATAATAAAAGAAAAACCCGAGCTGGAACTCGGATTTCCAAAGAGATGAAGGATTTCCAATGCGAGGATTGGATTCAAAACGAAGTCCTGGTCGGAACTCAGAACCTCGACTGGAAATAATAGAAGAAAAACCCGAGCTGCAACTCGGATTTCTAAAAGAATGAAGGATTTCCAATGCGAGGATTGGATTCAAAAGGAAGTCCTAGTCGGAACTCAGAACTTCGACTGAAAATAATAGAAGAAAAATCCGAGCTGGAACTCCGATTTCTAAAAGAATGAAGGATTTCCAATGCGAGGAATGGATTCAAAAGGAAGTCCTAGTCGGAACTCAGAACTTCGACTGAAAATAATAGAAGAAAAACCGCAGCTGGAACTCGGATTTCCGAAGAAATGAAGGATTTCCAATGCGAGGATTGGATTCAAAAGGAAGTCCTGGTCGGAACTCAGAACCTCGACTGGAAATAATAGAAGAAAACCCGAGCTGCAACTCGGATTTCCAAAAGAATGAAGGATTTCCAATGCGAGGATTGGATTTAAAAGGAAGTCCTGGTGGGAACTCAGAACTTCGACTGAAAATAATAGAAGAAAAACCCGAGCTGGAACTCGGATTTCTAAAAGAATAAAGGATTTCCAGTGCGAGGATTGGATTTAAAAGGAAGTCCTGGTCGGAACTCAGAACTTCGACTGAAAATAATAGAAGAAAAACCCGACCTGAAACTCGGATTTCTAAAAGAATGAACGATTTCCAATGCGAGAATTGGATTCAAAAGGAAGTCCTGGTCAGAACTCAGAACTTCGACTGAAAATAATAGAATAAAAACCCGAGCTGGAACTCGGATTTCCGAAGAAATAAAGGATTTCCAATGAGAGGATTGGATTAAAAAGGAAGTCCTGGTCGGAACTCAGAACTTCGACTGAAAATAATAGAAGAAAAACCCGAGCTGGAACTCGGATTTCCAAAGAAATGAAGGATTTGTAATGTGAGGATTGGATTCAAAAGGAAGACCTGGTCGGAACTCAGATCTTCGACTAAAAATAATAGAAGAAAAACTCGAGCTGGAACTCGGATTTCCAAAAGAATGAAGGATTTCCAATGCGAGGATTGGATTCAAAAGAAAGTCCTGGTCGGAACTCAGAACCTCGACTGGAAATAATAAAAGAAAAACCCGAGCTGGAACTCGGATTTCCAAAGAGATGAAGGATTTCCAATGCGAGGATTGGATTCAAAAGGAAGTCCTGGTCGGAACTCAGAACCTCGACTGGAAATAATAGAAGAAAAACCCGAGCTGCAACTCGGATTTCTAAAAGAATGAAGGATTTCCAATGCGAGGATTGGATTAAAAAGGAAGTCCTAGTCGGAACTCAGAACTTCGACTGAAAATAATAGAAGAAAAATCCGAGCTGGAACTCCGATTTCTAAAAGAATGAAGGATTTCCAATGCGAGGAATGGATTCAAAAGGAAGTCCTAGTCGGAACTCAGAACTTCGACTGAAAACAATAGAAGAAAAACCGCAGCTGGAACTCGGATTTCCGAAGAAATGAAGGATTTCCAATGCGAGGATTGGATTCAAAAGGAAGTCCTGGTCGGAACTCAGAACTTCGACTGAAAATAATAGAAGAAAAACCTGAGCTGGAACTCGGATTTCTAAAAGAATAAAGGATTTCCAATGCGAGAATTGGATTTAAAAGGAAGTCCTGGTCGGAACTCAAAACTTCGACTGAAAATAATAGAAGAAAAAAACCTGAGCTGGAACTCGGATTTCCGAAGAAATGATGGATTTCCAATGCGAGGATTGGATTCAAAAGGAAGTCCTAGTCGGAACTCAGAACTTCGACTGAAAATAATAGAAGAAAAACCCGAGCTGGAACTCGGATTTCCAAAGAAATGAAAGATTTCCAATGCGAGGATTGGATTCAAAAGGAAGTCCTGGTCGGAACTCAGAACTTCGACTAAAAATAATAGAAGAAAAACTCGAGCTGGAACTCGGATCTCCAAAAGAATGAAGGATTTCCAATGCGAGGATTGGATTCAAAAGAATGTCCTGGTCGGAACTCAGAACCTCGACTGGAAATAATAAAAGAAAAACCCGAGCTGGAACTCGGATTTCCAAAGAGATGAAGGATTTCCAATGCGAGGATTGGATTCAAAAGGAAGTCCTGGTCGGAACTCAGAACCTCGACTGGAAATAATAGAAGAAAAACCCTAGCTGCAACTCGGATTTCTAAAAGAATGAAGGATTTCCAATGCGAGGATTGGATTCAAAAGGAAGTCCTGGTCGGAACTCAGAACCTCGACTGAAAATAATAAAAGAAAAACCCGAGCTGGAACTCGAATTTCCAAAGAGATGAAGGATTTCCAATGCGAGGATTGGATTCAAAAGGAAGTCCTGGTCGGAACTCAGAACCTCGACTAGAAATAATAGAAGAAAAACCCGAGCTGCAACTCGGATTTCTAAAAGAATGAAGGATTTCCAATGCGAGGATTGGATTCAAAAGGAAGTCCTGGTCGGAACTCAGAACCTCGACTGGAAATAATAAAAGAAAACCCGAGCTGGAACTCGAATTTCCAAAGAGATAAAGGATTTCCAATGCGAGGATTGGATTCAAAAGGAAGTCCTGGTCGGAACTCATAACCTCGACTAGACATAATAGAAGAAAAACCCGAGCTGCAACTCGGATTTCTAAAAGAATAAAGGATTTCCAATGCGAGGATTGGATTCAAAAGGAAGTCCTGGTCGGAACTCAGAACCTCGACTGGAAAGAATAAAAGAAAAACCCGAGCTGGAACTTGGATTTCCAAAGAGATGAAGGATTTCCAATGCGAGGATTGGATTCAAAAGGAAGTCCTGGTCGGAACTCAGAACCTCGACTGGAAACAATAGAAGAAAATACCGAGCTAGAACTTGGATTTCCAAAAGAATAAAGGATTTCCAATGCGAGTATTGGATTCAAAAGGAAGTCCTTGTCGGAACTGAGAACTTCGACTAAACATAATAGAAGAAAAAACCGAGCTGGAACTCGGATTTCTAAAAGAATAAGGGATTTTCAATGCGAGGATTGGATTTAAAAGGAAGTCCTGGTCGGAACTCAGAACTTCGACTGAAAATAATAGAAGAAAAACCCGAGCTGGAACTCCGATTTCTAAAAGAATGAAGGATTTCCAATGCGAGGAATGGATTCAAAAGGAAGTCCTGGTCGGAACTCAGAACTTCGACTGAAAATAATAGAAGAAAAACCGCAGCTGGAACTCGGATTTCCGAAGAAATGAAGGATTTCCAATGCGAGGATTGGATTCAAAAGGAAGTCCTGGTCGGAACTCAGAACTTCGACTGAAAATAATAGAAGAAAAACTCGAGCTGGAACTCGGAGTTGTAAAAGAATAAAGGATTTCCTATGCGAGAATTGGATTTAAAAGGAAGTCCTGGTCGGAACTCAGAACTTCGACTGAAAATAATAGAAGAAAAAAACCTGAGCTGGAACTCGGATTTCCGAAGAAATGATGGATTTCGAATGCGAGGATTGGATTCAAAAGGAAGTCCTGGTCGGAACTCAAAACTTCAACTGAAAATAATAGAAGAAAAACTCGAGCTGGAACTCGGATTTCCAAAGAAATGAAGGATTTGTAATGCGAGGATTGGATTCAAAAGGAAGTCCTGGTCGGAACTCAGAACTTCGACTAAAAATAATAGAAGAAAACTCGAGCTGGAACTCGGATTTCCAAAAGAATGAAGGATTTCCAATGCGAGGATTGGATTCAAAAGAAAGTCCTGGTCGGAACTCAGAACCTCGACTGGAAATAATAAAAGAAAAACCCGAGCTGGAACTCGGATTTCCAAAGAGATGAAGGATTTCCAATGCGAGGATTGGATTCAAAAGGAAGTCCTAGTCGGAACTCAGAACCTCGACTGGAAATAATAGAAGAAAAACCCGAGCTGTAACTCGGATTTCTAAAAGAATGAAGGATTTCCAATGCGAGGATTGGATTCAAAAGGAAGTCCTGGTCGGAACTCAGAACCTCGACTGGAAATAATAAAAGAAAAACCCGAGCTGGAACTCGAATTTCCAAAGAGATGAAGGATTTCCAATGCGAGGATTGGATTCAAAAGGAAGTCCTGGTCGGAACTCAGAACCTCGACTAGAAATAATAGAAGAAAAACCCGAGCTGCAACTCGGATTTCTAAAAGAATAAAGGATTTGCAATGCGAGGATTGGATTCAAAAGTAAGTCCTGGTCGGAACTCAGAACCTCGACTGGAAAGAATAAAAGAAAAACCCGAGCTGCAACTCGAATTTCCAACGAGTTAAAGGATTTCCAATGCGAGGATTGGATTCAAAAGGAAGTCCTGGTCGGAACTCAGAACCTCGACTGAAAATAATAGAAGAAAATCCCGAGCTAGAACTCGGATTTCCAAAAGAATAAAGGATTTCCAATGCGAGTATTGGATTCAAAAGGAAGTCCTTGTCGGAACTCAGAACTTCGACTGAAAATAATAGAAGAAAAACCCAGTCTGGAACTCCGATTTCTAAAAGAATGAAGGATTTCCAATGCGAGGAATGGATTCAAAAGGAAGTCATGGTCGGAACTCAGAACTTCGACTGCAAATAATAGAAGAAAAACCGCAGCTGGAACTCGGATTTCCGAAGAAATGAAGGATTTCTAATGCGAGGATTGGATTCAAAAGGAAGTCCTGGTCGGAGCTCAGAACTTCGACTGAAAATAATAGAAGAAAAACCCGAGCTGGAACTCGGAGTTGTAAAAGAATAAAGGATTTCCAATGCGAGAATTGGATTTAAAAGGAAGTCCTGGTCGGAACTCAGAACTTCGACTGAAAATAATAGAAGAAAAAAATCTGAGCTGGAACTCGGATTTCCGAAGAAATGATGGATTTCCAATGCGAGGATTGGATTCAAAAGGAAGTCCTGGTCGGAACTCAAAACTTCAACTGAAAATAATAGAAGAAAAACCCGAGCTGGAACTCGGATTTCCAAAGAAATGAAGGATTTGTAATGCGAGGATTAGATTCAAAATGGAGTCCTGGTCGGAACTCAGAACTTCGACTAAAAATAATAGAAGAAAAACTCGAGCTGGAACTCGGATTTCCAAAAGAATGAAGGATTTCCAATGCGAGGATTGGATTCAAAAGAAAGTCCTGGTCGGAACTCAGAACCTCGACTGGAAATAATAAAAGAAAAACCCGAGCTGGAACTCGGATTTCCAAAGAGATGAAGGATTTCCAATGCGAGGATTGGATTCAAAAGGAAGTCCTGGTCGGAACTCAGAACCTCGACTGGAAATAATAGAAGAAAAACCCGAGCTGCAACTCGGATTTCTAAAAGAATGAAGGATTTCCAATGCGAGGATTGGATTCAAAAGGAAGTCCTGGTCGGAACTCAGAACTTCGACTGAAAATAATAGAAGAAAAACTCAGTCTGGAACTCCGATTTCTAAAAGAATGAAGGATTTCCAATGCGAGGAATGGATTCAAAAGGAAGTCATGGTCGGAACTCAGAACTTCGACTGAAAATAATAGAAGAAAAACCGCAGCTGGAACTCGGATTTTCGAAGAAATGAAGGATTTCCAATGCGAGGATTGGATTCAAAAGGAAGTCCTGGTCGGAGCTCAAAACTTCGACTGAAAATAATAGAAGAAAAACCCGAGCTGGAACTCGGAGTTGTAAAAGAATAAAGGATTTCCAATGCGAGAATTGGATTTAAAAGGAAGTCCTGGTCGGAACTCAGAACTTCGACTGAAAATAATAGAAGAAAAAAACCTGAGCTGGAACTCGGATTTCCGAAGAAATGATGGATTTCCAATGCGAGGATTGGATTCAAAAGGAAGTCCTGGTCGGAACTCAAAACTTCAACTGAAAATAATAGAAGAAAAACCCGAGCTGGAACTCGGATTTCCAAAGAAATGAAGGATTTGTAATGCGAGGATTGGATTCAAAAGGAAGTCCTGGTCGGAACTCAGAACTTCGACTAAAAATAATAGAAAAAAAACTCGAGCTGGAACTCGGATTTCCAAAAGAATGAAGGATTTCCAATGCGAGGATTAGATTCAAAAGAAAGTCCTGGTCGGAACTTAGAACCTCGACTGGAAATAATAAAAGAAAAACCCGAGCTGGAACTCGGATTTCCAAAGAGATGAAGGATTTCCAATGCGAGGATTGGATTCAAAAGGAAGTCCTGGTCGGAACTCAGAACCTCGACTGGAAATAATAGAAGAAAAACCCGAGCTGCAACTCGGATTTCTAAAAGAATGAAGGATTTCCAATGCGAGGATTGGATTCAAAAGGAAGTCCTGGTCGGAACTCAGAACTTCGACTGAAAATAATAGAAGAAAAATCCGAGCTGGAACTCCGATTTCTAAAAGAATGAAGGATTTCCAATGCGAGGAATGGATTCAAAAGGAAGTCCTGGTCGGAACTCAGAACTTCGACTGAAAATAATAGAAGAAAAACCGTAGCTGGAACTCGGATTTCCGAAGAAATGAAGGATTTCCAATGCGAGGATTGGATTCAAAAGGAAGTCCTGGTCGGAACTCAGAACTTCGACTAAAAATTATACAAGAAAAACCCGAGCTGAAACTCGGATTTCTAAAATAATAAAGGATTTCCAATGCGAGAATTGGATTTAAAAGGAAGTCCAGGTCGGAACTCAAAACTTCGACTGAAAATAATAGAAGAAAAAAACCTGAGCTGGAACTCGGATTTCCGAAGAAATGATGGATTTCCAATGTAAGGATTGGATTCAAAAGGAAGTCCTGGTCGGAACTCAGAACCTCGACTGGAAATAATAAAAGAAAAACCCGAGCTGGAACTCGGATTTCCAAAGAGATGAAGGATTTCCAATGCGAGGATTGGATTCAAAAGGAAGTCCTGGTCGGAACTCAGAACCTCGACTGGAAATAATAGAAGAAAAACCCTAGCTGCAACTCGGATTTCTAAAAGAATGAAGGATTTCCAATGCGAGGATTGGATTCAAAAGGAAGTCCTGGTCGGAACTCAGAACTTCGACTGAAAATAATAGAAGAAAAACCTGAGCTGGAACTCGGATTTCTAAAAGAATAAAGGATTTCCAATGCGAGAATTGGATTTAAAAGGAAGTCCTGGTCGGAACTCAAAACTTCGACTGAAAATAATAGAAGAAAAAAACCTGAGCTGGAACTCGGATTTCCGAAGAAATGATGGATTTCCAATGCGAGGATTGGATTCAAAAGGAAGTCCTAGTCGGAACTCAGAACTTCGACTGAAAATAATAGAAGAAAAACTCGAGCTGGAACTCGGATTTCCAAAAGAATGAAGGATTTCCAATGCGAGGATTGGATTCAAAAGAATGTCCTGGTCGGAACTCAGAACTTCGACTAAAAATAATAGAAGAAAAACTCGAGCTGGAACTCGGATTTCCAAAAGAATGAAGGATTTCCAATGCGAGGATTGGATTCAAAAGAATGTCCTGGTCGGAACTCAGAACCTCGACTGGAAATAATAAAAGAAAAACCCGAGCTGGAACTCGGATTTCCAAAGAGATGAAGGATTTCCAATGCGAGGATTGGATTCAAAAGGAAGTCCTGGTCGGAACTCAGAACCTCGACTGGAAATAATAGAAGAAAAACCCTAGCTGCAACTCGGATTTCTAAAAGAATGAAGGATTTCCAATGCGAGGATTGGATTCAAAAGGAAGTCCTGGTCGGAACTCAGAACCTCGACTGAAAATAATAAAAGAAAAACCCGAGCTGGAACTCGAATTTCCAAAGAGATGAAGGATTTCCAATGCGAGGATTGGATTCAAAAGGAAGTCCTGGTCGGAACTCAGAACCTCGACTAGAAATAATAGAAGAAAAACCCGAGCTGCAACTCGGATTTCTAAAAGAATGAAGGATTTCCAATGCGAGGATTGGATTCAAAAGGAAGTCCTGGTCGGAACTCAGAACCTCGACTGGAAATAATAAAAGAAAACCCGAGCTGGAACTCGAATTTCCAAAGAGATAAAAGATTTCCAATGCGAGGATTGGATTCAAAAGGAAGTCCTGGTCGGAACTCAGAACCTCGACTAGAAATAATAGAAGAAAAACCCGAGCTGCAACTCGGATTTCTAAAAGAATAAAGGATTTCCAATGCGAGGATTGGATTCAAAAGGAAGTCCTGGTCGGAACTCAGAACCTCGACTGGAAAGAATAAAAGAAAAACCCGAGCTGGAACTTGGATTTCCAAAGAGATGAAGGATTTCCAATGCGAGGATTGGATTCAAAAGGAAGTCCTGGTCGGAACTCAGAACCTCGACTGGAAACAATAGAAGAAAATACCGAGCTAGAACTTGGATTTCCAAAAGAATAAAGGATTTCCAATGCGAGTATTGGATTCAAAAGGAAGTCCTTGTCGGAACTGAGAACTTCGACTAAACATAATAGAAGAAAAAACCGAGCTGGAACTCGGATTTCTAAAAGAATAAGGGATTTTCAATGCGAGGATTGGATTTAAAAGGAAGTCCTGGTCGGAACTCAGAACTTCGACTGAAAATAATAGAAGAAAAACCCGAGCTGGAACTCCGATTTCTAAAAGAATGAAGGATTTCCAATGCGAGGAATGGATTCAAAAGGAAGTCCTGGTCGGAACTCAGAACTTCGACTGAAAATAATAGAAGAAAAACCGCAGCTGGAACTCGGATTTCCGAAGAAATGAAGGATTTCCAATGCGAGGATTGGATTCAAAAGGAAGTCCTGGTCGGAACTCAGAACTTCGACTGAAAATAATAGAAGAAAAACCCGAGCTGGAACTCGGAGTTGTAAAAGAATAAAGGATTTCCTATGCGAGAATTGGATTTAAAAGGAAGTCCTGGTCGGAACTCAGAACTTCGACTGAAAATAATAGAAGAAAAAAACCTGAGCTGGAACTCGGATTTCCGAAGAAATGATGGATTTCGAATGCGAGGATTGGATTCAAAAGGAAGTCCTGGTCGGAACTCAAAACTTCAACTGAAAATAATAGAAGAAAAACTCGAGCTGGAACTCGGATTTCCAAAGAAATGAAGGATTTGTAATGCGAGGATTGGATTCAAAAGGAAGTCCTGGTCGGAACTCAGAACTTCGACTAAAAATAATAGAAGAAAACTCGAGCTGGAACTCGGATTTCCAAAAGAATGAAGGATTTCCAATGCGAGGATTGGATTCAAAAGAAAGTCCTGGTCGGAACTCAGAACCTCGACTGGAAATAATAAAAGAAAAACCCGAGCTGGAACTCGGATTTCCAAAGAGATGAATGATTTCCAATGCGAGGATTGGATTCAAAAGGAAGTCCTGGTCGGAACTCAGAACCTCGACTGGAAATAATAGAAGAAAAACCCGAGCTGGAACTCGGATTTCTAAAAGAATGAAGGATTTCCAATGCGAGAATTGGATTCAAAAGGAAGTCCTGGTCGGAACTCAGAACCTCGACTGGAAATAATAAAAGAAAAACCCGAGCTGGAACTCGAATTTCCAAAGAGATAAAGGATTTCCAATGCGAGGATTGGATTCAAAAGGAAGTCCTGGTCGGAACTCAGAACCTTGACTGAAAATAATAGAAGAAAATACCGAGCTAGAACTCGGATTTCCAAAAGTATAAAGGATTTCCAATGCAAGTATTGGATTCAAAAGGAAGTCCTTGTCGGAACTCAGAACTTCGACTAAAAATAATAGAAGAAAAAACCGAGCTGGAACTCGGATTTCTAAAAGAATAAGGGATTTTCAATGCGAGGATTGGATTTAAAAGGAAGTCCTGGTCGGAACTCAGAACTTCGACTGAAAATAATAGAAGAAAAACCCGAGCTGGAACTCCGATTTCTAAAAGAATGAAGGATTTCCAATGCGAGCAATGGATTCAAAAGGAAGTCCTGGTCGGAACTCAAAACTTCGACTGAAAATAATAGAAGAAAAACCGCAGCTGGAACTCGGATTTCCGAAGAAATGAAGGATTTCCAATGCGAGGATTGGATTCAAAAGGAAGTCCTGGTCGGAACTCAGAACTTCGACTGAAAATAATAGAAGAAAAACCCGAGCTGGAACTCAGATTTCTAAAAGAATAAAGGATTTCCAATGCGAGAATTGGATTTAAAAGGAAGTCCTGGTCGGAACTCAGAACTTCGACTGAAAATAATAGAAGAAAAAAACCTGAGCTGGAACTCGGATTTCCGAAGAAATGATGGATTTCCAATGCGAGGATTGGATTCAAAAGAAAGTCCTGGTCGGAACTCAGAACTTCAACTGAAAATAATAGAAGAAAAACCCGAGCTGGAACTCGGATTTCCAAAGAAATGAAGGATTTCCAATGCGAGGATTGGATTCAAAAGGAAGTCCTGGTCGGAACTCAGAACTTCGACTAAAAATAATAGAAGAAAAACCGCAGCTGGAACTCGGATTTCCAAAAGAATGAAGGATTTCTAATGCGAGGATTGGATTCAAAAGAAAGTCCTGGTCGGAACTCAGAACCTCGACTGAAAATAATAAAAGAAAAACCCGAGCTGGAACTCGAATTTCCAAAGAGATGAAGGATTTCCAATGCGAGGATTGGATTCAAAAGGAAGTCCTGGTCGGAACTCAGAACCTCGACTGGAAATAATAGAAGAAAAACCCAAGCTGCAACTCGGATTTCTAAAAGAATGAAGGATTTCCAATGCGATGATTGGATTCAAAAGGAAGTCCTGGTCGGAACTCAGAACTTCAACTGAAATTAATAGAAGAAAAACCTGAGCTGGAACTCGGATTTCCAAAGAAATGAAGGATTTCCAATGCGAGGATTGAATTCAAAAGGAAGTCCTGGTCGGAACTCAGAACTTCGACTGAAAATAATATTAGAAAAACCCGAGTTGGAACTCGGATTTCGAAAAGAATGAAGGATTTCTAATGCGAGGATTGGATTCAAAAGGAAGTCCTGGTCGGAACTCAGAACTTCGACTGAAAATAATAGAAGAAAAACCCGAGCTTGAACTCGGATTTCCAAAAGAATGAAGGATTTCCAATGCGAGGATTGGATTTAAAAGGAAGTCCTGGTGGGAACTCAGAACTTCGACTGAAAATAATAGAAGAAAAACCCGAGCTTGAACTCGGATTTCCAAAAGAATGAAGGATTTCCAGTGCGAGGATTGGATTTAAAAGGAAGTCCTGGTCGGAACTCAGAACTTCGACTGAAAATAATAGAAGAAAAACCCGAGCTGAAACTCGGATTTCTAAAAGAATGAACGATTTCCAATGCGAGAATTGGATTCAAAAGGAAGTCCTGGTCGGAACTCAGAACTTCGACTGAAAATAATAGAATAAAAACCCGAGCTGGAACTCGGATTTCCGAAGAAATAAAGGATTTCCAATGAGAGGATTGGATTAAAAAGGAAGTCCTGGTCGGAACTCAGAACTTCGACTGAAAATAATAGAAGAAAAACCCGAGTTGGAACTCGGATTTCCAAAGAAATGAAGGATTTGTAATGTTAGGATTGGATTCAAAAGGAAGTCCTAGTCGGAACTCAGAACTTCGACTAAAAATAATAGAAGAAAAACTCGAGCTGGAACTCGGATTTCCAAAAGAATAAAGGATTTCCAATGCGAGGATTGGATTCAAAAGAAAGTCCTGGTCGGAACTCAGAACCTCGACTGGAAATAATAAAAGAAAAACCCGAGCTGGAACTCGGATTTCCAAAGAGATGAAGGATTTCCAATGCGAGGATTGGATTCAAAAGGAAGTCCTGGTCGGAACTCAGAACCTCGACTGGAAATAATAGAAGAAAAACCCGAGCTGCAACTCGGATTTCTAAAAGAATGAAGGATTTCCAATGCGAGGATTGGATTCAAAAGGAAGTCCTAGTCGGAACTCAGAACTTCGACTGAAAATAATAGAAGAAAAATCCGAGCTGGAACTCCGATTTCTAAAAGAATGAAGGATTTCCAATGCGAGGAATGGATTCAAAAGGAAGTCCTAGTCGGAACTCAGAACTTCGACTGAAAATAATAGAAGAAAAACCGCAGCTGGAACTCGGATTTCCGAAGAAATGAAGGATTTCCAATGCGAGGATTGGATTCAAAAGGAAGTCCTGGTCGGAACTCAGAACCTCGACTGGAAATAATAGAAGAAAAACCCGAGCTGCAACTCGGATTTCCAAAAGAATGAAGGATTTCCAATGCGAGGATTGGATTTAAAAGGAAGTCCTGGTGGGAACTCAGAACTTCGACTGAAAATAATAGAAGAAAAACCCGAGCTGGAACTCGGATTTCTAAAAGAATAAAGGATTTCCAGTGCGAGGATTGGATTTAAAAGGAAGTCCTGGTCGGAACTCAGAACTTCGACTGAAAATAATAGAAGAAAAACCCGACCTGAAACTCGGATTTCTAAAAGAATGAACGATTTCCAATGCGAGAATTGGATTCAAAAGGAAGTCCTGGTCAGAACTCAGAACTTCGACTGAAAATAATAGAATAAAAACCCGAGCTGGAACTCGGATTTCCGAAGAAATAAAGGATTTCCAATGAGAGGATTGGATTAAAAAGGAAGTCTTGGTCGGAACTCAGAACTTCGACTGAAAATAATAGAAGAAAAACCCGAGCTGGAACTCGGATTTCCAAAGAAATGAAGGATTTGTAATGTGAGGATTGGATTCAAAAGGAAGACCTGGTCGGAACTCAGATCTTCGACTAAAAATAATAGAAGAAAAACTCGAGCTGGAACTCGGATTTCCAAAAGAATGAAGGATTTCCAATGCGAGGATTGGATTCAAAAGAAAGTCCTGGTCGGAACTCAGAACCTCGACTGGAAATAATAAAAGAAAAACCCGAGCTGGAACTCGGATTTCCAAAGAGATGAAGGATTTCCAATGCGAGGATTGGATTCAAAAGGAAGTCCTGGTCGGAACTCAGAACCTCGACTGGAAATAATAGAAGAAAAACCCGAGCTGCAACTCGGATTTCTAAAAGAATGAAGGATTTCCAATGCGAGGATTGGATTAAAAAGGAAGTCCTAGTCGGAACTCAGAACTTCGACTGAAAATAATAGAAGAAAAATCCGAGCTGGAACTCCGATTTCTAAAAGAATGAAGGATTTCCAATGCGAGGAATGGATTCAAAAGGAAGTCCTAGTCGGAACTCAGAACTTCGACTGAAAACAATAGAAGAAAAACCGCAGCTGGAACTCGGATTTCCGAAGAAATGAAGGATTTCCAATGCGAGGATTGGATTCAAAAGGAAGTCCTGGTCGGAACTCAGAACTTCGACTGAAAATAATAGAAGAAAAACCTGAGCTGGAACTCGGATTTCTAAAAGAATAAAGGATTTCCAATGCGAGAATTGGATTTAAAAGGAAGTCCTGGTCGGAACTCAAAACTTCGACTGAAAATAATAGAAGAAAAAAACCTGAGCTGGAACTCGGATTTCCGAAGAAATGATGGATTTCCAATGCGAGGATTGGATTCAAAAGGAAGTCCTAGTCGGAACTCAGAACTTCGACTGAAAATAATAGAAGAAAAACCCGAGCTGGAACTCGGATTTCCAAAGAAATGAAAGATTTCCAATGCGAGGATTGGATTCAAAAGGAAGTCCTGGTCGGAACTCAGAACTTCGACTAAAAATAATAGAAGAAAAACTCGAGCTGGAACTCGGATTTCCAAAAGAATGAAGGATTTCCAATGCGAGGATTGGATTCAAAAGAATGTCCTGGTCGGAACTCAGAACCTCGACTGGAAATAATAAAAGAAAAACCCGAGCTGGAACTCGGATTTCCAAAGAGATGAAGGATTTCCAATGCGAGGATTGGATTCAAAAGGAAGTCCTGGTCGGAACTCAGAACCTCGACTGGAAATAATAGAAGAAAAACCCTAGCTGCAACTCGGATTTCTAAAAGAATGAAGGATTTCCAATGCGAGGATTGGATTCAAAAGGAAGTCCTGGTCGGAACTCAGAACCTCGACTGGAAATAATAAAAGAAAACCCGAGCTGGAACTCGAATTTCCAAAGAGATAAAGGATTTCCAATGCGAGGATTGGATTCAAAAGGAAGTCCTGGTCGGAACTCATAACCTCGACTAGACATAATAGAAGAAAAACCCGAGCTGCAACTCGGATTTCTAAAAGAATAAAGGATTTCCAATGCGAGGATTGGATTCAAAAGGAAGTCCTGGTCGGAACTCAGAACCTCGACTGGAAAGAATAAAAGAAAAACCCGAGCTGGAACTTGGATTTCCAAAGAGATGAAGGATTTCCAATGCGAGGATTGGATTCAAAAGGAAGTCCTGGTCGGAACTCAGAACCTCGACTGGAAACAATAGAAGAAAATACCGAGCTAGAACTTGGATTTCCAAAAGAATAAAGGATTTCCAATGCGAGTATTGGATTCAAAAGGAAGTCCTTGTCGGAACTGAGAACTTCGACTAAACATAATAGAAGAAAAAACCGAGCTGGAACTCGGATTTCTAAAAGAATAAGGGATTTTCAATGCGAGGATTGGATTTAAAAGGAAGTCCTGGTCGGAACTCAGAACTTCGACTGAAAATAATAGAAGAAAAACCCGAGCTGGAACTCCGATTTCTAAAAGAATGAAGGATTTCCAATGCGAGGAATGGATTCAAAAGGAAGTCCTGGTCGGAACTCAGAACTTCGACTGAAAATAATAGAAGAAAAACCGCAGCTGGAACTCGGATTTCCGAAGAAATGAAGGATTTCCAATGCGAGGATTGGATTCAAAAGGAAGTCCTGGTCGGAACTCAGAACTTCGACTGAAAATAATAGAAGAAAAACTCGAGCTGGAACTCGGAGTTGTAAAAGAATAAAGGATTTCCTATGCGAGAATTGGATTTAAAAGGAAGTCCTGGTCGGAACTCAGAACTTCGACTGAAAATAATAGAAGAAAAAAACCTGAGCTGGAACTCGGATTTCCGAAGAAATGATGGATTTCGAATGCGAGGATTGGATTCAAAAGGAAGTCCTGGTCGGAACTCAAAACTTCAACTGAAAATAATAGAAGAAAAACTCGAGCTGGAACTCGGATTTCCAAAGAAATGAAGGATTTGTAATGCGAGGATTGGATTCAAAAGGAAGTCCTGGTCGGAACTCAGAACTTCGACTAAAAATAATAGAAGAAAACTCGAGCTGGAACTCGGATTTCTAAAAGAATGAAGGATTTCCAATGCGAGGATTGGATTCAAAAGAAAGTCCTGGTCGGAACTCAGAACCTCGACTGGAAATAATAAAAGAAAAACCCGAGCTGGAACTCGGATTTCCAAAGAGATGAAGGATTTCCAATGCGAGGATTGGATTCAAAAGGAAGTCCTGGTCGGAACTCAGAACCTCGACTGGAAATAATAGAAGAAAAACCCGAGCTGTAACTCGGATTTCTAAAAGAATGAAGGATTTCCAATGCGAGGATTGGATTCAAAAGGAAGTCCTGGTCGGAACTCAGAACCTCGACTGGAAATAATAAAAGAAAAACCCGAGCTGGAACTCGAATTTCCAAAGAGATGAAGGATTTCCAATGCGAGGATTGGATTCAAAAGGAAGTCCTGGTCGGAACTCAGAACCTCGACTAGAAATAATAGAAGAAAAACCCGAGCTGCAACTCGGATTTCTAAAAGAATAAAGGATTTGCAATGCGAGGATTGGATTCAAAAGTAAGTCCTGGTCGGAACTCAGAACCTCGACTGGAAAGAATAAAAGAAAAACCCGAGCTGCAACTCGAATTTCCAAAGAGTTAAAGGATTTCCAATGCGAGGATTGGATTCAAAAGGAAGTCCTGGTCGGAACTCAGAACCTCGACTGAAAATAATAGAAGAAAATCCCGAGCTAGAACTCGGATTTCCAAAAGAATAAAGGATTTCCAATGCGAGTATTGGATTCAAAAGGAAGTCCTTGTCGGAACTCAGAACTTCGACTGAAAATAATAGAAGAAAAACCCAGTCTGGAACTCCGATTTCTAAAAGAATGAAGGATTTCCAATGCGAGGAATGGATTCAAAAGGAAGTCATGGTCGGAACTCAGAACTTCGACTGCAAATAATAGAAGAAAAACCGCAGCTGGAACTCGGATTTCCGAAGAAATGAAGGATTTCTAATGCGAGGATTGGATTCAAAAGGAAGTCCTGGTCGGAGCTCAGAACTTCGACTGAAAATAATAGAAGAAAAACCCGAGCTGGAACTCGGAGTTGTAAAAGAATAAAGGATTTCCAATGCGAGAATTGGATTTAAAAGGAAGTCCTGGTCGGAACTCAGAACTTCGACTGAAAATAATAGAAGAAAAAAATCTGAGCTGGAACTCGGATTTCCGAAGAAATGATGGATTTCCAATGCGAGGATTGGATTCAAAAGGAAGTCCTGGTCGGAACTCAAAACTTCAACTGAAAATAATAGAAGAAAAACCCGAGCTGGAACTCGGATTTCCAAAGAAATGAAGGATTTGTAATGCGAGGATCGGATTCAAAATGGAGTCCTGGTCGGAACTCAGAACTTCGACTAAAAATAATAGAAGAAAAACTCGAGCTGGAACTCGGATTTCCAAAAGAATGAAGGATTTCCAATGCGAGGATTGGATTCAAAAGAAAGTCCTGGTCGGAACTCAGAACCTCGACTGGAAATAATAAAAGAAAAACCCGAGCTGGAACTCGGATTTCCAAAGAGATGAAGGATTTCCAATGCGAGGATTGGATTCAAAAGGAAGTCCTGGTCGGAACTCAGAACCTCGACTGGAAATAATAGAAGAAAAACCCGAGCTGCAACTCGGATTTCTAAAAGAATGAAGGATTTCCAATGCGAGGATTGGATTCAAAAGGAAGTCCTGGTCGGAACTCAGAACTTCGACTGAAAATAATAGAAGAAAAACTCAGTCTGGAACTCCGATTTCTAAAAGAATGAAGGATTTCCAATGCGAGGAATGGATTCAAAAGGAAGTCATGGTCGGAACTCAGAACTTCGACTGAAAATAATAGAAGAAAAACCGCAGCTGGAACTCGGATTTCCGAAGAAATGAAGGATTTCTAATGCGAGGATTGGATTCAAAAGGAAGTCCTGGTCGGAGCTCAAAACTTCGACTGAAAATAATAGAAGAAAAACCCGAGCTGGAACTCGGAGTTGTAAAAGAATAAAGGATTTCCAATGCGAGAATTGGATTTAAAAGGAAGTCCTGGTCGGAACTCAGAACTTCGACTGAAAATAATAGAAGAAAAAAACCTGAGCTGGAACTCGGATTTCCGAAGAAATGATGGATTTCCAATGCGAGGATTGGATTCAAAAGGAAGTCCTGGTCGGAACTCAAAACTTCAACTGAAAATAATAGAAGAAAAACCCGAGCTGGAACTCGGATTTCCAAAGAAATGAAGGATTTGTAATGCGAGGATTGGATTCAAAAGGAAGTCCTGGTCGGAACTCAGAACTTCGACTAAAAATAATAGAAAAAAAACTCGAGCTGGAACTCGGATTTCCAAAAGAATGAAGGATTTCCAATGCGAGGATTAGATTCAAAAGAAAGTCCTGGTCGGAACTTAGAACCTCGACTGGAAATAATAAAAGAAAAACCCGAGCTGGAACTCGGATTTCCAAAGAGATGAAGGATTTCCAATGCGAGGATTGGATTCAAAAGGAAGTCCTGGTCGGAACTCAGAACCTCGACTGGAAATAATAGAAGAAAAACCCGAGCTGCAACTCGGATTTCTAAAAGAATGAAGGATTTCCAATGCGAGGATTGGATTCAAAAGGAAGTCCTGGTCGGAACTCAGAACTTCGACTGAAAATAATAGAAGAAAAATCCGAGCTGGAACTCCGATTTCTAAAAGAATGAAGGATTTCCAATGCGAGGAATGGATTCAAAAGGAAGTCCTGGTCGAAACTCAGAACTTCGACTGAAAATAATAGAAGAAAAACCGTAGCTGGAACTCGGATTTCCGAAGAAATGAAGGATTTCCAATGCGAGGATTGGATTCAAAAGGAAGTCCTGGTCGGAACTCAGAACTTCGACTGAAAATTATACAAGAAAAACCCGAGCTGAAACTCGGATTTCTAAAATAATAAAGGATTTCCAATGTGAGAATTGGATTTAAAAGGAAGTCCAGGTCGGAACTCAAAACTTCGACTGAAAATAATAGAAGAAAAAAACCTGAGCTGGAACTCGGATTTCCGAAGAAATGATGGATTTCCAATGCAAGGATTGGATTCAAAAGGAAGTCCTGGTCGGAACTCAGAACCTCGACTGGAAATAATAAAAGAAAAACCCGAGCTGGAACTCGGATTTCCAAAGAGATGAAGGATTTCCAATGCGAGGATTGGATTCAAAAGGAAGTCCTGGTCGGAACTCAGAACCTCGACTGGAAATAATAGAAGAAAAACCCTAGCTGCAACTCGGATTTCTAAAAGAATGAAGGATTTCCAATGCGAGGATTGGATTCAAAAGGAAGTCCTGGTCGGAACTCAGAACTTCGACTGAAAATAATAGAAGAAAAACCTGAGCTGGAACTCGGATTTCTAAAAGAATAAAGGATTTCCAATGCGAGAATTGGATTTAAAAGGAAGTCCTGGTCGGAACTCAAAACTTCGACTGAAAATAATAGAAGAAAAAAACCTGAGCTGGAACTCGGATTTCCGAAGAAATGATGGATTTCCAATGCGAGGATTGGATTCAAAAGGAAGTCCTAGTCGGAACTCAGAACTTCGACTGAAAATAATAGAAGAAAAACCCGAGCTGGAACTCGGATTTCCAAAGAAATGAAAGATTTCCAATGCGAGGATTGGATTCAAAAGGAAGTCCTGGTCGGAACTCAGAACTTCGACTAAAAATAATAGAAGAAAAACTCGAGCTGGAACTCGGATTTCCAAAAGAATGAAGGATTTCCAATGCGAGGATTGGATTCAAAAGAATGTCCTGGTCGGAACTCAGAACCTCGACTGGAAATAATAAAAGAAAAACCCGAGCTGGAACTCGGATTTCCAAAGAGATGAAGGATTTCCAATGCGAGGATTGGATTCAAAAGGAAGTCCTGGTCGGAACTCAGAACCTCGACTGGAAATAATAGAAGAAAAACCCTAGCTGCAACTCGGATTTCTAAAAGAATGAAGGATTTCCAATGCGAGGATTGGATTCAAAAGGAAGTCCTGGTCGGAACTCAGAACCTCGACTGAAAATAATAAAAGAAAAACCCGAGCTGGAACTCGAATTTCCAAAGAGATGAAGGATTTCCAATGCGAGGATTGGATTCAAAAGGAAGTCCTGGTCGGAACTCAGAACCTCGACTAGAAATAATAGAAGAAAAACCCGAGCTGCAACTCGGATTTCTAAAAGAATGAAGGATTTCCAATGCGAGGATTGGATTCAAAAGGAAGTCCTGGTCGGAACTCAGAACCTCGACTGGAAATAATAAAAGAAAACCCGAGCTGGAACTCGAATTTCCAAAGAGATAAAGGATTTCCAATGCGAGGATTGGATTCAAAAGGAAGTCCTGGTCGGAACTCATAACCTCGACTAGACATAATAGAAGAAAAACCCGAGCTGCAACTCGGATTTCTAAAAGAATAAAGGATTTCCAATGCGAGGATTGGATTCAAAAGGAAGTCCTGGTCGGAACTCAGAACCTCGACTGGAAAGAATAAAAGAAAAACCCGAGCTGGAACTTGGATTTCCAAAGAGATGAAGGATTTCCAATGCGAGGATTGGATTCAAAAGGAAGTCCTGGTCGGAACTCAGAACCTCGACTGGAAACAATAGAAGAAAATACCGAGCTAGAACTTGGATTTCCAAAAGAATAAAGGATTTCCAATGCGAGTATTGGATTCAAAAGGAAGTCCTTGTCGGAACTGAGAACTTCGACTAAACATAATAGAAGAAAAAACCGAGCTGGAACTCGGATTTCTAAAAGAATAAGGGATTTTCAATGCGAGGATTGGATTTAAAAGGAAGTCCTGGTCGGAACTCAGAACTTCGACTGAAAATAATAGAAGAAAAACCCGAGCTGGAACTCCGATTTCTAAAAGAATGAAGGATTTCCAATGCGAGGAATGGATTCAAAAGGAAGTCCTGGTCGGAACTCAGAACTTCGACTGAAAATAATAGAAGAAAAACCGCAGCTGGAACTCGGATTTTCGAAGAAATGAAGGATTTCCAATGCGAGGATTGGATTCAAAAGGAAGTCCTGGTCGGAACTCAGAACTTCGACTGAAAATAATAGAAGAAAAACTCGAGCTGGAACTCGGAGTTGTAAAAGAATAAAGGATTTCCTATGCGAGAATTGGATTTAAAAGGAAGTCCTGGTCGGAACTCAGAACTTCGACTGAAAATAATAGAAGAAAAAAACCTGAGCTGGAACTCGGATTTCCGAAGAAATGATGGATTTCGAATGCGAGGATTGGATTCAAAAGGAAGTCCTGGTCGGAACTCAAAACTTCAACTGAAAATAATAGAAGAAAAACTCGAGCTGGAACTCGGATTTCCAAAGAAATGAAGGATTTGTAATGCGAGGATTGGATTCAAAAGGAAGTCCTGGTCGGAACTCAGAACTTCGACTAAAAATAATAGAAGAAAACTCGAGCTGGAACTCGGATTTCCAAAAGAATGAAGGATTTCCAATGCGAGGATTGGATTCAAAAGAAAGTCCTGGTCGGAACTCAGAACCTCGACTGGAAATAATAAAAGAAAAACCCGAGCTGGAACTCGGATTTCCAAAGAGATGAAGGATTTCCAATGCGAGGATTGGATTCAAAAGGAAGTCCTGGTCGGAACTCAGAACCTCGACTGGAAATAATAGAAGAAAAACCTGAGCTGTAACTCGGATTTCTAAAAGAATGAAGGATTTCCAATGCGAGGATTGGATTCAAAAGGAAGTCCTGGTCGGAACTCAGAACCTCGACTGGAAATAATAAAAGAAAAACCCGAGCTGGAACTCGAATTTCCAAAGAGATGAAGGATTTCCAATGTGAGGATTGGATTCAAAAGGAAGTCCTGGTCGGAACTCAGAACCTCGACTAGAAATAATAGAAGAAAAACCCGAGCTGCAACTCGGATTTCTAAAAGAATAAAGGATTTGCAATGCGAGGATTGGATTCAAAAGTAAGTCCTAATCGGAACTCAGAACCTCGACTGGAAAGAATAAAAGAAAAACCCGAGCTGCAACTCGAATTTCCAAAGAGTTAAAGGATTTCCAATGCGAGGATTGGATTCAAAAGGAAGTCCTGGTCGGAACTCAGAACCTCGACTGAAAATAATAGAAGAAAATCCCGAGCTAGAACTCGGATTTCCAAAAGAATAAAGGATTTCCAATGCGAGTATTGGATTCAAAAGGAAGTCCTTGTCGGAACTCAGAACTTCGACTGAAAATAATAGAAGAAAAACCCAGTCTGGAACTCCGATTTCTAAAAGAATGAAGGATTTCCAATGCGAGGAATGGATTCAAAAGGAAGTCATGGTCGGAACTCAGAACTTCGACTGCAAATAATAGAAGAAAAACCGCAGCTGGAACTCGGATTTCCGAAGAAATGAAGGATTTCTAATGCGAGGATTGGATTCAAAAGGAAGTCCTGGTCGGAGCTCAGAACTTCGACTGAAAATAATAGAAGAAAAACCCGAGCTGGAACTCGGAGTTGTAAAAGAATAAAGGATTTCCAATGCGAGAATTGGATTTAAAAGGAAGTCCTGGTCGGAACTCAGAACTTCGACTGAAAATAATAGAAGAAAAAAATCTGAGCTGGAACTCGGATTTCCGAAGAAATGATGGATTTCCAATGCGAGGATTGGATTCAAAAGGAAGTCCTGGTCGGAACTCAAAACTTCAACTGAAAATAATAGAAGAAAAACCCGAGCTGGAACTCGGATTTCCAAAGAAATGAAGGATTTGTAATGCGAGGATCGGATTCAAAATGGAGTCCTGGTCGGAACTCAGAACTTCGACTAAAAATAATAGAAGAAAAACTCGAGCTGGAACTCGGATTTCCAAAAGAATGAAGGATTTCCAATGCGAGGATTGGATTCAAAAGAAAGTCCTGGTCGGAACTCAGAACCTCGACTGGAAATAATAAAAGAAAAACCCGAGCTGGAACTCGGATTTCCAAAGAGATGAAGGATTTCCAATGCGAGGATTGGATTCAAAAGGAAGTCCTGGTCGGAACTCAGAACCTCGACTGGAAATAATAGAAGAAAAACCCGAGCTGCAACTCGGATTTCTAAAAGAATGAAGGATTTCCAATGCGAGGATTGGATTCAAAAGGAAGTCCTGGTCGGAACTCAGAACTTCGACTGAAAATAATAGAAGAAAAACTCAGTCTGGAACTCCGATTTCTAAAAGAATGAAGGATTTCCAATGCGAGGAATGGATTCAAAAGGAAGTCATGGTCGGAACTCAGAACTTCGACTGAAAATAATAGAAGAAAAACCGCAGCTGGAACTCGGATTTCCGAAGAAATGAAGGATTTCTAATGCGAGGATTGGATTCAAAAGGAAGTCCTGGTCGGAGCTCAAAACTTCGACTGAAAATAATAGAAGAAAAACCCGAGCTGGAACTCGGAGTTGTAAAAGAATAAAGGATTTCCAATGCGAGAATTGGATTTAAAAGGAAGTCCTGGTCGGAACTCAGAACTTCGACTGAAAATAATAGAAGAAAAAAACCTGAGCTGGAACTCGGATTTCCGAAGAAATGATGGATTTCCAATGCGAGGATTGGATTCAAAAGGAAGTCCTGGTCGGAACTCAAAACTTCAACTGAAAATAATAGAAGAAAAACCCGAGCTGGAACTCGGATTTCCAAAGAAATGAAGGATTTGTAATGCGAGGATTGGATTCAAAAGGAAGTCCTGGTCGGAACTCAGAACTTCGACTAAAAATAATAGAAAAAAAACTCGAGCTGGAACTCGGATTTCCAAAAGAATGAAGGATTTCCAATGCGAGGATTAGATTCAAAAGAAAGTCCTGGTCGGAACTTAGAACCTCGACTGGAAATAATAAAAGAAAAACCCGAGCTGGAACTCGGATTTCCAAAGAGATGAAGGATTTCCAATGCGAGGATTGGATTCAAAAGGAAGTCCTGGTCGGAACTCAGAACCTCGACTGGAAATAATAGAAGAAAAACCCGAGCTGCAACTCGGATTTCTAAAAGAATGAAGGATTTCCAATGCGAGGATTGGATTCAAAAGGAAGTCCTGGTCGGAACTCAGAACTTCGACTGAAAATAATAGAAGAAAAATCCGAGCTGGAACTCCGATTTCTAAAAGAATGAAGGATTTCCAATGCGAGGAATGGATTCAAAAGGAAGTCCTGGTCGGAACTCAGAACTTCGACTGAAAATAATAGAAGAAAAACCGTAGCTGGAACTCGGATTTCCGAAGAAATGAAGGATTTCCAATGCGAGGATTGGATTCAAAAGGAAGTCCTGGTCGGAACTCAGAACTTCGACTGAAAATTATACAAGAAAAACCCGAGCTGAAACTCGGATTTCTAAAATAATAAAGGATTTCCAATGTGAGAATTGGATTTAAAAGGAAGTCCAGGTCGGAACTCAAAACTTCGACTGAAAATAATAGAAGAAAAAAACCTGAGCTGGAACTCGGATTTCCGAAGAAATGATGGATTTCCAATGCAAGGATTGGATTCAAAAGGAAGTCCTGGTCGGAACTCAGAACCTCGACTGGAAATAATAAAAGAAAAACCCGAGCTGGAACTCGGATTTCCAAAGAGATGAAGGATTTCCAATGCGAGGATTGGATTCAAAAGGAAGTCCTGGTCGGAACTCAGAACCTCGACTGGAAATAATAGAAGAAAAACCCTAGCTGCAACTCGGATTTCTAAAAGAATGAAGGATTTCCAATGCGAGGATTGGATTCAAAAGGAAGTCCTGGTCGGAACTCAGAACTTCGACTGAAAATAATAGAAGAAAAACCTGAGCTGGAACTCGGATTTCTAAAAGAATAAAGGATTTCCAATGCGAGAATTGGATTTAAAAGGAAGTCCTGGTCGGAACTCAAAACTTCGACTGAAAATAATAGAAGAAAAAAACCTGAGCTGGAACTCGGATTTCCGAAGAAATGATGGATTTCCAATGCGAGGATTGGATTCAAAAGGAAGTCCTAGTCGGAACTCAGAACTTCGACTGAAAATAATAGAAGAAAAACCCGAGCTGGAACTCGGATTTCCAAAGAAATGAAAGATTTCCAATGCGAGGATTGGATTCAAAAGGAAGTCCTGGTCGGAACTCAGAACTTCGACTAAAAATAATAGAAGAAAAACTCGAGCTGGAACTCGGATTTCCAAAAGAATGAAGGATTTCCAATGCGAGGATTGGATTCAAAAGAATGTCCTGGTCGGAACTCAGAACCTCGACTGGAAATAATAAAAGAAAAACCTGAGCTGGAACTCGGATTTCCAAAGAGATGAAGGATTTCCAATGCGAGGATTGGATTCAAAAGGAAGTCCTGGTCGGAACTCAGAACCTCGACTGGAAATAATAGAAAAAAAACCCTAGCTGCAACTCGGATTTCTAAAAGAATGAAGGATTTCCAATGCGAGGATTGGATTCAAAAGGAAGTCCTGGTCGGAACTCAGAACCTCGACTGAAAATAATAAAAGAAAAACCCGAGCTGGAACTCAAATTTCCAAAGAGATGAAGGATTTCCAATGCGAGGATTGGATTCAAAAGGAAGTCCTGGTCGGAACTCAGAACCTCGACTAGAAATAATAGAAGAAAAACCCGAGCTGCAACTCGGATTTCTAAAAGAATGAAGGATTTCCAATGCGAGGATTGGATTCAAAAGGAAGTCCTGGTCGGAACTCAGAACCTCGACTGGAAATAATAAAAGAAAACCCGAGCTGGAACTCGAATTTCCAAAGAGATAAAGGATTTCCAATGCGAGGATTGGATTCAAAAGGAAGTCCTGGTCGGAACTCATAACCTCGACTAGACATAATAGAAGAAAAACCCGAGCTGCAACTCGGATTTCTAAAAGAATAAAGGATTTCCAATGCGAGGATTGGATTCAAAAGGAAGTCCTGGTCGGAACTCAGAACCTCGACTGGAAAGAATAAAAGAAAAACCCGAGCTGGAACTTGGATTTCCAAAGAGATGAAGGATTTCCAATGCGAGGATTGGATTCAAAAGGAAGTCCTGGTCGGAACTCAGAACCTCGACTGGAAACAATAGAAGAAAATACCGAGCTAGAACTTGGATTTCCAAAAGAATAAAGGATTTCCAATGCGAGTATTGGATTCAAAAGGAAGTCCTTGTCGGAACTGAGAACTTCGACTAAACATAATAGAAGAAAAAACCGAGCTGGAACTCGGATTTCTAAAAGAATAAGGGATTTTCAATGCGAGGATTGGATTTAAAAGGAAGTCCTGGTCGGAACTCAGAACTTCGACTGAAAATAATAGAAGAAAAACCCGAGCTGGAACTCCGATTTCTAAAAGAATGAAGGATTTCCAATGCGAGGAATGGATTCAAAAGGAAGTCCTGGTCGGAACTCAGAACTTCGACTGAAAATAATAGAAGAAAAACCGCAGCTGGAACTCGGATTTCCGAAGAAGTGAAGGATTTCCAATGCGAGGATTGGATTCAAAAGGAAGTCCTGGTCGGAACTCAGAACTTCGACTGAAAATAATAGAAGAAAAACTCGAGCTGGAACTCGGAGTTGTAAAAGAATAAAGGATTTCCTATGCGAGAATTGGATTTAAAAGGAAGTCCTGGTCGGAACTCAGAACTTCGACTGAAAATAATAGAAGAAAAAAACCTGAGCTGGAACTCGGATTTCCGAAGAAATGATGGATTTCGAATGCGAGGATTGGATTCAAAAGGAAGTCCTGGTCGGAACTCAAAACTTCAACTGAAAATAATAGAAGAAAAACTCGAGCTGGAACTCGGATTTCCAAAGAAATGAAGGATTTGTAATGCGAGGATTGGATTCAAAAGGAAGTCCTGGTCGGAACTCAGAACTTCGACTAAAAATAATAGAAGAAAACTCGAGCTGGAACTCGGATTTCCAAAAGAATGAAGGATTTCCAATGCGAGGATTGGATTCAAAAGAAAGTCCTGGTCGGAACTCAGAACCTCGACTGGAAATAATAAAAGAAAAACCCGAGCTGGAACTCGGATTTCCAAAGAGATGAAGGATTTCCAATGCGAGGATTGGATTCAAAAGGAAGTCCTGGTCGGAACTCAGAACCTCGACTGGAAATAATAGAAGAAAAACCCGAGCTGTAACTCGGATTTCTAAAAGAATGAAGGATTTCCAATGCGAGGATTGGATTCAAAAGGAAGTCCTGGTCGGAACTCAGAACCTCGACTGGAAATAATAAAAGAAAAACCCGAGCTGGAACTCGAATTTCCAAAGAGATGAAGGATTTCCAATGCGAGGATTGGATTCAAAAGGAAGTCCTGGTCGGAACTCAGAACCTCGACTAGAAATAATAGAAGAAAAACCCGAGCTGCAACTCGGATTTCTAAAAGAATAAAGGATTTGCAATGCGAGGATTGGATTCAAAAGTAAGTCCTGGTCGGAACTCAGAACCTCGACTGGAAAGAATAAAAGAAAAACCCGAGCTGCAACTCGAATTTCCAAAGAGTTAAAGGATTTCCAATGCGAGGATTGGATTCAAAAGGAAGTCCTGGTCGGAACTCAGAACCTCGACTGAAAATAATAGAAGAAAATCCCGAGCTAGAACTCGGATTTCCAAAAGAATAAAGGATTTCCAATGCGAGTATTGGATTCAAAAGGAAGTCCTTGTCGGAACTCAGAACTTCGACTGAAAATAATAGAAGAAAAACCCAGTCTGGAACTCCGATTTCTAAAAGAATGAAGGATTTCCAATGCGAGGAATGGATTCAAAAGGAAGTCATGGTCGGAACTCAGAACTTCGACTGCAAATAATAGAAGAAAAACCGCAGCTGGAACTCGGATTTCCGAAGAAATGAAGGATTTCTAATGCGAGGATTGGATTCAAAAGGAAGTCCTGGTCGGAGCTCAGAACTTCGACTGAAAATAATAGAAGAAAAACCCGAGCTGGAACTCGGAGTTGTAAAAGAATAAAGGATTTCCAATGCGAGAATTGGATTTAAAAGGAAGTCCTGGTCGGAACTCAGAACTTCGACTGAAAATAATAGAAGAAAAAAATCTGAGCTGGAACTCGGATTTCCGAAGAAATGATGGATTTCCAATGCGAGGATTGGATTCAAAAGGAAGTCCTGGTCGGAACTCAAAACTTCAACTGAAAATAATAGAAGAAAAACCCGAGCTGGAACTCGGATTTCCAAAGAAATGAAGGATTTGTAATGCGAGGATTGGATTCAAAATGGAGTCCTGGTCGGAACTCAGAACTTCGACTAAAAATAATAGAAGAAAAACTCGAGCTGGAACTCGGATTTCCAAAAGAATGAAGGATTTCCAATGCGAGGATTGGATTCAAAAGAAAGTCCTGGTCGGAACTCAGAACCTCGACTGGAAATAATAAAAGAAAAACCCGAGCTGGAACTCGGATTTCCAAAGAGATGAAGGATTTCCAATGCGAGGATTGGATTCAAAAGGAAGTCCTGGTCGGAACTCAGAACCTCGACTGGAAATAATAGAAGAAAAACCCGAGCTGCAACTCGGATTTCTAAAAGAATGAAGGATTTCCAATGCGAGGATTGGATTCAAAAGGAAGTCCTGGTCGGAACTCAGAACTTCGACTGAAAATAATAGAAGAAAAACTCAGTCTGGAACTCCGATTTCTAAAAGAATGAAGGATTTCCAATGCGAGGAATGGATTCAAAAGGAAGTCATGGTCGGAACTCAGAACTTCGACTGAAAATAATAGAAGAAAAACCGCAGCTGGAACTCGGATTTCCGAAGAAATGAAGGATTTCTAATGCGAGGATTGGATTCAAAAGGAAGTCCTGGTCGGAGCTCAAAACTTCGACTGAAAATAATAGAAGAAAAACCCGAGCTGGAACTCGGAGTTGTAAAAGAATAAAGGATTTCCAATGCGAGAATTGGATTTAAAAGGAAGTCCTGGTCGGAACTCAGAACTTCGACTGAAAATAATAGAAGAAAAAAACCTGAGCTGGAACTCGGATTTCCGAAGAAATGATGGATTTCCAATGCGAGGATTGGATTCAAAAGGAAGTCCTGGTCGGAACTCAAAACTTCAACTGAAAATAATAGAAGAAAAACCCGAGCTGGAACTCGGATTTCCAAAGAAATGAAGGATTTGTAATGCGAGGATTGGATTCAAAAGGAAGTCCTGGTCGGAACTCAGAACTTCGACTAAAAATAATAGAAAAAAAACTCGAGCTGGAACTCGGATTTCCAAAAGAATGAAGGATTTCCAATGCGAGGATTAGATTCAAAAGAAAGTCCTGGTCGGAACTTAGAACCTCGACTGGAAATAATAAAAGAAAAACCCGAGCTGGAACTCGGATTTCCAAAGAGATGAAGGATTTCCAATGCGAGGATTGGATTCAAAAGGAAGTCCTGGTCGGAACTCAGAACCTCGACTGGAAATAATAGAAGAAAAACCCGAGCTGCAACTCGGATTTCTAAAAGAATGAAGGATTTCCAATGCGAGGATTGGATTCAAAAGGAAGTCCTGGTCGGAACTCAGAACTTCGACTGAAAATAATAGAAGAAAAATCCGAGCTGGAACTCCGATTTCTAAAAGAATGAAGGATTTCCAATGCGAGGAATGGATTCAAAAGGAAGTCCTGGTCGGAACTCAGAACTTCGACTGAAAATAATAGAAGAAAAACCGTAGCTGGAACTCGGATTTCCGAAGAAATGAAGGATTTCCAATGCGAGGATTGGATTCAAAAGGAAGTCCTGGTCGGAACTCAGAACTTCGACTGAAAATTATACAAGAAAAACCCGAGCTGAAACTCGGATTTCTAAAATAATAAAGGATTTCCAATGCGAGAATTGGATTTAAAAGGAAGTCCAGGTCGGAACTCAAAACTTCGACTGAAAATAATAGAAGAAAAAAACCTGAGCTGGAACTCGGATTTCCGAAGAAATGATGGATTTCCAATGCAAGGATTGGATTCAAAAGGAAGTCCTGGTCGGAACTCAGAACCTCGACTGGAAATAATAAAAGAAAAACCCGAGCTGGAACTCGGATTTCCAAAGAGATGAAGGATTTCCAATGCGAGGATTGGATTCAAAAGGAAGTCCTGGTCGGAACTCAGAACCTCGACTGGAAATAATAGAAGAAAAACCCTAGCTGCAACTCGGATTTCTAAAAGAATGAAGGATTTCCAATGCGAGGATTGGATTCAAAAGGAAGTCCTGGTCGGAACTCAGAACTTCGACTGAAAATAATAGAAGAAAAACCTGAGCTGGAACTCGGATTTCTAAAAGAATAAAGGATTTCCAATGCGAGAATTGGATTTAAAAGGAAGTCCTGGTCGGAACTCAAAACTTCGACTGAAAATAATAGAAGAAAAAAACCTGAGCTGGAACTCGGATTTCCGAAGAAATGATGGATTTCCAATGCGAGGATTGGATTCAAAAGGAAGTCCTAGTCGGAACTCAGAACTTCGACTGAAAATAATAGAAGAAAAACCCGAGCTGGAACTCGGATTTCCAAAGAAATGAAAGATTTCCAATGCGAGGATTGGATTCAAAAGGAAGTCCTGGTCGGAACTCAGAACTTCGACTAAAAATAATAGAAGAAAAACTCGAGCTGGAACTCGGATTTCCAAAAGAATGAAGGATTTCCAATGCGAGGATTGGATTCAAAAGAATGTCCTGGTCGGAACTCAGAACCTCGACTGGAAATAATAAAAGAAAAACCCGAGCTGGAACTCGGATTTCCAAAGAGATGAAGGATTTCCAATGCGAGGATTGGATTCAAAAGGAAGTCCTGGTCGGAACTCAGAACCTCGACTGGAAATAATAGAAGAAAAACCCTAGCTGCAACTCGGATTTCTAAAAGAATGAAGGATTTCCAATGCGAGGATTGGATTCAAAAGGAAGTCCTGGTCGGAACTCAGAACCTCGACTGAAAATAATAAAAGAAAAACCCGAGCTGGAACTCGAATTTCCAAAGAGATGAAGGATTTCCAATGCGAGGATTGGATTCAAAAGGAAGTCCTGGTCGGAACTCAGAACCTCGACTAGAAATAATAGAAGAAAAACCCGAGCTGCAACTCGGATTTCTAAAAGAATGAAGGATTTCCAATGCGAGGATTGGATTCAAAAGGAAGTCCTGGTCGGAACTCAGAACCTCGACTGGAAATAATAAAAGAAAACCCGAGCTGGAACTCGAATTTCCAAAGAGATAAAGGATTTCCAATGCGAGGATTGGATTCAAAAGGAAGTCCTGGTCGGAACTCAGAACCTCGACTAGAAATAATAGAAGAAAAACCCGAGCTGCAACTCGGATTTCTAAAAGAATAAAGGATTTCCAATGCGAGGATTGGATTCAAAAGGAAGTCCTGGTCGGAACTCAGAACCTCGACTGGAAAGAATAAAAGAAAAACCCGAGCTGGAACTTGGATTTCCAAAGAGATGAAGGATTTCCAATGCGAGGATTGGATTCAAAAGGAAGTCCTGGTCGGAACTCAGAACCTCGACTGGAAACAATAGAAGAAAATACCGAGCTAGAACTTGGATTTCCAAAAGAATAAAGGATTTCCAATGCGAGTATTGGATTCAAAAGGAAGTCCTTGTCGGAACTGAGAACTTCGACTAAACATAATAGAAGAAAAAACCGAGCTGGAACTCGGATTTCTAAAAGAATAAGGGATTTTCAATGCGAGGATTGGATTTAAAAGGAAGTCCTGGTCGGAACTCAGAACTTCGACTGAAAATAATAGAAGAAAAACCCGAGCTGGAACTCCGATTTCTAAAAGAATGAAGGATTTCCAATGCGAGGAATGGATTCAAAAGGAAGTCCTGGTCGGAACTCAGAACTTCGACTGAAAATAATAGAAGAAAAACCGCAGCTGGAACTCGGATTTCCGAAGAAATGAAGGATTTCCAATGCGAGGATTGGATTCAAAAGGAAGTCCTGGTCGGAACTCAGAACTTCGACTGAAAATAATAGAAGAAAAACCCGAGCTGGAACTCGGAGTTGTAAAAGAATAAAGGATTTCCTATGCGAGAATTGGATTTAAAAGGAAGTCCTGGTCGGAACTCAGAACTTCGACTGAAAATAATAGAAGAAAAAAACCTGAGCTGGAACTCGGATTTCCGAAGAAATGATGGATTTCGAATGCGAGGATTGGATTCAAAAGGAAGTCCTGGTCGGAACTCAAAACTTCAACTGAAAATAATAGAAGAAAAACTCGAGCTGGAACTCGGATTTCCAAAGAAATGAAGGATTTGTAATGCGAGGATTGGATTCAAAAGGAAGTCCTGGTCGGAACTCAGAACTTCGACTAAAAATAATAGAAGAAAACTCGAGCTGGAACTCGGATTTCCAAAAGAATGAAGGATTTCCAATGCGAGGATTGGATTCAAAAGAAAGTCCTGGTCGGAACTCAGAACCTCGACTGGAAATAATAAAAGAAAAACCCGAGCTGGAACTCGGATTTCCAAAGAGATGAAGAATTTCCAATGCGAGGATTGGATTCAAAAGGAAGTCCTGGTCGGAACTCAGAACCTCGACTGGAAATAATAGAAGAAAAACCCGAGCTGGAACTCGGATTTCTAAAAGAATGAACGATTTCCAATGCGAGAATTGGATTCAAAAGGAAGTCCTGGTCGGAACTCAGAACTTCGACTGAAAATAATAGAATAAAAACCCGAGCTGGAACTCGGATTTCCGAAGAAATAAAGGATTTCCAATGAGAGGATTGGATTAAAAAGGAAGTCCCGGTCGGAACTCAGAACTTCGACTGAAAATAATAGAAGAAAAACCCGAGTTGGAACTCGGATTTCCAAAGAAATGAAGGATTTGTAATGTTAGGATTGGATTCAAAAGGAAGTCCTAGTCGGAACTCAGAACTTCGACTAAAAATAATAGAAGAAAAACTCGAGCTGGAACTCGGATTTCCAAAAGAATAAAGGATTTCCAATGCGAGGATTGGATTCAAAAGAAAGTCCTGGTCGGAACTCAGAACCTCGACTGGAAATAATAAAAGAAAAACCCAAGCTGGAACTCGGATTTCCAAAGAGATGAAGGATTTCCAATGCGAGGATTGGATTCAAAAGGAAGTCCTGGTCGGAACTCAGAACCTCGACTGGAAATAATAGAAGAAAAACCCGAGCTGCAACTCGGATTTCTAAAAGAATGAAGGATTTCCAATGCGAGGATTGGATTCAAAAGGAAGTCCTAGTCGGAACTCAGAACTTCGACTGAAAATAATAGAAGAAAAATCCGAGCTGGAACTCCGATTTCTAAAAGAATGAAGGATTTCCAATGCGAGGAATGGATTCAAAAGGAAGTCCTAGTCGGAACTCAGAACTTCGACTGAAAATAATAGAAGAAAAACCGCAGCTGGAACTCGGATTTCCGAAGAAATGAAGGATTTCCAATGCGAGGATTGGATTCAAAAGGAAGTCCTGGTCGGAACTCAGAACCTCGACTGGAAATAATAGAAGAAAAAACCCGAGCTGCAACTCGGATTTCCAAAAGAATGAAGGATTTCCAATGCGAGGATTGGATTTAAAAGGAAGTCCTGGTGGGAACTCAGAACTTCGACTGAAAATAATAGAAGAAAAACCCGAGCTGGAACTCGGATTTCTAAAAGAATAAAGGATTTCCAGTGCGAGGATTGGATTTAAAAGGAAGTCCTGGTCGGAACTCAGAACTTCGACTGAAAATAATAGAAGAAAAACCCGACCTGAAACTCGGATTTCTAAAAGAATGAACGATTTCCAATGCGAGAATTGGATTCAAAAGGAAGTCCTGGTCAGAACTCAGAACTTCGACTGAAAATAATAGAATAAAAACCCGAGCTGGAACTCGGATTTCCGAAGAAATAAAGGATTTCCAATGAGAGGATTGGATTAAAAAGGAAGTCCTGGTCGGAACTCAGAACTTCGACTGAAAATAATAGAAGAAAAACAAGAGCTGGAACTCGGATTTCCAAAGAAATGAAGGATTTGTAATGTGAGGATTGGATTCAAAAGGAAGTCCTGGTCGGAACTCAGAACTTCGACTAAAAATAATAGAAGAAAAACTCGAGCTGGAACTCGGATTTCCAAAAGAATGAAGGATTTCCAATGCGAGGATTGGATTCAAAAGAAAGTCCTGGTCGGAACTCAGAACCTCGACTGGAAATAATAAAAGAAAAACCCGAGCTGGAACTCGGATTTCCAAAGAGATGAAGGATTTCCAATGCGAGGATTGGATTCAAAAGGAAGTCCTGGTCGGAACTCAGAACCTCGACTGGAAATAATAGAAGAAAAACCCGAGCTGCAACTCGGATTTCTAAAAGAATGAAGGATTTCCAATGCGAGGATTGGATTAAAAAGGAAGTCCTAGTCGGAACTCAGAACTTCGACTGAAAATAATAGAAGAAAAATCCGAGCTGGAACTCCGATTTCTAAAAGAATGAAGGATTTCCAATGTGAGGAATGGATTCAAAAGGAAGTCCTAGTCGGAACTCAGAACTTCGACTGAAAACAATAGAAGAAAAACCGCAGCTGGAACTCGGATTTCCGAAGAAATGAAGGATTTCCAATGCGAGGATTGGATTCAAAAGGAAGTCCTGGTCGGAACTCAGAACTTCGACTGAAAATAATAGAAGAAAAACCTGAGCTGGAACTCGGATTTCTAAAAGAATAAAGGATTTCCAATGCGAGAATTGGATTTAAAAGGAAGTCCTGGTCGGAACTCAAAACTTCGACTGAAAATAATAGAAGAAAAAAACCTGAGCTGGAACTCGGATTTCCGAAGAAATGATGGATTTCCAATGCGAGGATTGGATTCAAAAGGAAGTCCTAGTCGGAACTCAGAACTTCGACTGAAAATAATAGAAGAAAAACCCGAGCTGGAACTCGGATTTCCAAAGAAATGAAAGATTTCCAATGCGAGGATTGGATTCAAAAGGAAGTCCTGGTCGGAACTCAGAACTTCGACTAAAAATAATAGAAGAAAAACTCGAGCTGGAACTCGGATTTCCAAAAGAATGAAGGATTTCCAATGCGAGGATTGGATTCAAAAGAATGTCCTGGTCGGAACTCAGAACCTCGACTGGAAATAATAAAAGAAAAACCCGAGCTGGAACTCGGATTTCCAAAGAGATGAAGGATTTCCAATGCGAGGATTGGATTCAAAAGGAAGTCCTGGTCGGAACTCAGAACCTCGACTGGAAATAATAGAAGAAAAACCCTAGCTGCAACTCGGATTTCTAAAAGAATGAAGGATTTCCAATGCGAGGATTGGATTCAAAAGGAAGTCCTGGTCGGAACTCAGAACCTCGACTGAAAATAATAAAAGAAAAACCCGAGCTGGAACTCGAATTTCCAAAGAGATGAAGGATTTCCAATGCGAGGATTGGATTCAAAAGGAAGTCCTGGTCGGAACTCAGAACCTCGACTAGAAATAATAGAAGAAAAACCCGAGCTGCAACTCGGATTTCTAAAAGAATGAAGGATTTCCAATGCGAGGATTGGATTCAAAAGGAAGTCCTGGTCGGAACTCAGAACCTCGACTGGAAATAATAAAAGAAAACCCGAGCTAGAACTCGAATTTCCAAAGAGATAAAGGATTTCCAATGCGAGGATTGGATTCAAAAGGAAGTCCTGGTCGGAACTCAGAACCTCGACTAGAAATAATAGAAGAAAAACCCGAGCTGCAACTCGGATTTCTAAAAGAATAAAGGATTTCCAATGCGAGGATTGGATTCAAAAGGAAGTCCTGGTCGGAACTCAGAACCTCGACTGGAAAGAATAAAAGAAAAACCCGAGCTGGAACTTGGATTTCCAAAGAGATGAAGGATTTCCAAAGAGAGGATTGGATTCAAAAGGAAGTCCTGGTCGGAACTCAGAACCTCGACTGGAAACAATAGAAGAAAATACCGAGCTAGAACTTGGATTTCCAAAAGAATAAAGGATTTCCAATGCGAGTATTGGATTCAAAAGGAAGTCCTTGTCGGAACTGAGAACTTCGACTAAACATAATAGAAGAAAAAAACGAGCTGGAACTCGGATTTCTAAAAGAATAAGGGATTTTCAATGCGAGGATTGGATTTAAAAGGAAGTCCTGGTCGGAACTCAGAACTTCGACTGAAAATAATAGAAGAAAAACCCGAGCTGGAACTCCGATTTCTAAAAGAATGAAGGATTTCCAATGCGAGGAATGGATTCAAAAGGAAGTCCTGGTCGGAACTCAGAACTTCGACTGAAAATAATAGAAGAAAAACCGCAGCTGGAACTCGGATTTCCGAAGAAATGAAGGATTTCCAATGCGAGGATTGGATTCAAAAGGAAGTCCTGGTCGGAACTCAGAACTTCGACTGAAAATAATAGAAGAAAAACCCGAGCTGGAACTCGGAGTTGTAAAAGAATAAAGGATTTCCTATGCGAGAATTGGATTTAAAAGGAAGTCCTGGTCGGAACTCAGAACTTCGACTGAAAATAATAGAAGAAAAAAACCTGAGCTGGAACTCGGATTTCCGAAGAAATGATGGATTTCGAATGCGAGGATTGGATTCAAAAGGAAGTCCTGGTCGGAACTCAAAACTTCAACTGAAAATAATAGAAGAAAAACTCGAGCTGGAACTCGGATTTCCAAAGAAATGAAGGATTTGTAATGCGAGGATTGGATTCAAAAGGAAGTCCTGGTCGGAACTCAGAACTTCGACTAAAAATAATAGAAGAAAACTCGAGCTGGAACTCGGATTTCCAAAAGAATGAAGGATTTCCAATGCGAGGATTGGATTCAAAAGAAAGTCCTGGTCGGAACTCAGAACCTCGACTGGAAATAATAAAAGAAAAACCCGAGCTGGAACTCGGATTTCCAAAGAGATGAAGGATTTCCAATGCGAGGATTGGATTCAAAAGGAAGTCCTGGTCGAAACTCAGAACCTCGACTGGAAATAATAGAAGAAAAACCCGAGCTGGAACTCGGATTTCTAAAAGAATGAACGATTTCCAATGCGAGAATTGGATTCAAAAGGAAGTCCTGGTCGGAACTCAGAACTTCGACTGAAAATAATAGAATAAAAACCCGAGCTGGAACTCGGATTTCCGAAGAAATAAAGGATTTCCAATGAGAGGATTGGATTAAAAAGGAAGTCCTGGTCGGAACTCAGAACTTCGACTGAAAATAATAGAAGAAAAACCCGAGTTGGAACTCGGATTTCCAAAGAAATGAAGGATTTGTAATGTTAGGATTGGATTCAAAAGGAAGTCCTAGTCGGAACTCAGAACTTCGACTAAAAATAATAGAAGAAAAACTCGAGCTGGAACTCGGATTTCCAAAAGAATAAAGGATTTCCAATGCGAGGATTGGATTCAAAAGAAAGTCCTGGTCGGAACTCAGAACCTCGACTGGAAATAATAAAAGAAAAACCCGAGCTGGAACTCGGATTTCCAAAGAGATGAAGGATTTCCAATGCGAGGATTGGATTCAAAAGGAAGTCCTGGTCGGAACTCAGAACCTCGACTGGAAATAATAGAAGAAAAACCCGAGCTGCAACTCGGATTTCTAAAAGAATGAAGGATTTCCAATGCGAGGATTGGATTCAAAAGGAAGTCCTAGTCGGAACTCAGAACTTCGACTGAAAATAATAGAAGAAAAATCCGAGCTGGAACTCCGATTTCTAAAAGAATGAAGGATTTCCAATGCGAGGAATGGATTCAAAAGGAAGTCCTAGTCGGAACTCAGAACTTCGACTGAAAATAATAGAAGAAAAACCGCAGCTGGAACTCGGATTTCCGAAGAAATGAAGGATTTCCAATGCGAGGATTGGATTCAAAAGGAAGTCCTGGTCGGAACTCAGAACCTCGACTGGAAATAATAGAAGAAAAACCCGAGCTGCAACTCGGATTTCCAAAAGAATGAAGGATTTCCAATGCGAGGATTGGATTTAAAAGGAAGTCCTGGTGGGAACTCAGAACTTCGACTGAAAATAATAGAAGAAAAACCCGAGCTGGAACTCGGATTTCTAAAAGAATAAAGGATTTCCAGTGCGAGGATTGGATTTAAAAGGAAGTCCTGGTCGGAACTCAGAACTTCGACTGAAAATAATAGAAGAAAAACCCGACCTGAAACTCGGATTTCTAAAAGAATGAACGATTTCCAATGCGAGAATTGGATTCAAAAGGAAGTCCTGGTCAGAACTCAGAACTTCGACTGAAAATAATAGAATAAAAACCCGAGCTGGAACTCGGATTTCCGAAGAAATAAAGGATTTCCAATGAGAGGATTGGATTAAAAAGGAAGTCCTGGTCGGAACTCAGAACTTCGACTGAAAATAATAGAAGAAAAACCCGAGCTGGAACTCGGATTTCCAAAGAAATGAAGGATTTGTAATGTGAGGATTGGATTCAAAAGGAAGTCCTGGTCGGAACTCAGAACTTCGACTAAAAATAATAGAAGAAAAACTCGAGCTGGAACTCGGATTTCCAAAAGAATGAAGGATTTCCAATGCGAGGATTGGATTCAAAAGAAAGTCCTGGTCGGAACTCAGAACCTCGACTGGAAATAATAAAAGAAAAACCCGAGCTGGAACTCGGATTTCCAAAGAGATGAAGGATTTCCAATGCGAGGATTGGATTCAAAAGGAAGTCCTGGTCGGAACTCAGAACCTCGACTGGAAATAATAGAAGAAAAACCCGAGCTGCAACTCGGATTTCTAAAAGAATGAAGGATTTCCAATGCGAGGATTGGATTAAAAAGGAAGTCCTAGTCGGAACTCAGAACTTCGACTGAAAATAATAGAAGAAAAATCCGAGCTGGAACTCCGATTTCTAAAAGAATGAAGGATTTCCAATGCGAGGAATGGATTCAAAAGGAAGTCCTAGTCGGAACTCAGAACTTCGACTGAAAACAATAGAAGAAAAACCGCAGCTGGAACTCGGATTTCCGAAGAAATGAAGGATTTCCAATGCGAGGATTGGATTCAAAAGGAAGTCCTGGTCGGAACTCAGAACTTCGACTGAAAATAATAGAAGAAAAACCTGAGCTGGAACTCGGATTTCTAAAAGAATAAAGGATTTCCAATGCGAGAATTGGATTTAAAAGGAAGTCCTGGTCGGAACTCAAAACTTCGACTGAAAATAATAGAAGAAAAAAACCTGAGCTGGAACTCGGATTTCCGAAGAAATGATGGATTTCCAATGCGAGGATTGGATTCAAAAGGAAGTCCTAGTCGGAACTCAGAACTTCGACTGAAAATAATAGAAGAAAAACCCGAGCTGGAACTCGGATTTCCAAAGAAATGAAAGATTTCCAATGCGAGGATTGGATTCAAAAGGAAGTCCTGGTCGGAACTCAGAACTTCGACTAAAAATAATAGAAGAAAAACTCGAGCTGGAACTCGGATTTCCAAAAGAATGAAGGATTTCCAATGCGAGGATTGGATTCAAAAGAATGTCCTGGTCGGAACTCAGAACCTCGACTGGAAATAATAAAAGAAAAACCCGAGCTGGAACTCGGATTTCCAAAGAGATGAAGGATTTCCAATGCGAGGATTGGATTCAAAAGGAAGTCCTGGTCGGAACTCAGAACCTCGACTGGAAATAATAGAAGAAAAACCCTAGCTGCAACTCGGATTTCTAAAAGAATGAAGGATTTCCAATGCGAGGATTGGATTCAAAAGGAAGTCCTGGTCGGAACTCAGAACCTCGACTGAAAATAATAAAAGAAAAACCCGAGCTGGAACTCGAATTTCCAAAGAGATGAAGGATTTCCAATGCGAGGATTGGATTCAAAAGGAAGTCCTGGTCGGAACTCAGAACCTCGACTAGAAATAATAGAAGAAAAACCCGAGCTGCAACTCGGATTTCTAAAAGAATGAAGGATTTCCAATGCGAGGATTGGATTCAAAAGGAAGTCCTGGTCGGAACTCAGAACCTCGACTGGAAATAATAAAAGAAAACCCGAGCTGGAACTCGAATTTCCAAAGAGATAAAGGATTTCCAATGCGAGGATTGGATTCAAAAGGAAGTCCTGGTCGGAACTCAGAACCTCGACTAGAAATAATAGAAGAAAAACCCGAGCTGCAACTCGGATTTCTAAAAGAATAAAGGATTTCCAATGCGAGGATTGGATTCAAAAGGAAGTCCTGGTCGGAACTCAGAACCTCGACTGGAAAGAATAAAAGAAAAACCCGAGCTGGAACTTGGATTTCCAAAGAGATGAAGGATTTCCAATGCGAGGATTGGATTCAAAAGGAAGTCCTGGTCGGAACTCAGAACCTCGACTGGAAACAATAGAAGAAAATACCGAGCTAGAACTTGGATTTCCAAAAGAATAAAGGATTTCCAATGCGAGTATTGGATTCAAAAGGAAGTCCTTGTCGGAACTGAGAACTTCGACTAAACATAATAGAAGAAAAAACCGAGCTGGAACTCGGATTTCTAAAAGAATAAGGGATTTTCAATGCGAGGATTGGATTTAAAAGGAAGTCCTGGTCGGAACTCAGAACTTCGACTGAAATTAATAGAAGAAAAACCCGAGCTGGAACTCCGATTTCTAAAAGAATGAAGGATTTCCAATGCGAGGAATGGATTCAAAAGGAAGTCCTGGTCGGAACTCAGAACTTCGACTGAAAATAATAGAAGAAAAACCGCAGCTGGAACTCGGATTTCCGAAGAAATGAAGGATTTCCAATGCGAGGATTGTATTCAAAAGGAAGTCCTGGTCGGAACTCAGAACTTCGACTGAAAATAATAGAAGAAAAACCCGAGCTGGAACTCGGAGTTGTAAAAGAATAAAGGATTTCCTATGCGAGAATTGGATTTAAAAGGAAGTCCTGGTCGGAACTCAGAACTTCGACTGAAAATAATAGAAGAAAAAAACCTGAGCTGGAACTCGGATTTCCGAAGAAATGATGGATTTCGAATGCGAGGATTGGATTCAAAAGGAAGTCCTGGTCGGAACTCAAAACTTCAACTGAAAATAATAGAAGAAAAACTCGAGCTGGAACTCGGATTTCCAAAGAAATGAAGGATTTGTAATGCGAGGATTGGATTCAAAAGGAAGTCCTGGTCGGAACTCAGAACTTCGACTAAAAATAATAGAAGAAAACTCGAGCTGGAACTCGGATTTCCAAAAGAATGAAGGATTTCCAATGCGAGGATTGGATTCAAAAGAAAGTCCTGGTCGGAACTCAGAACCTCGACTGGAAATAATAAAAGAAAAACCCGAGCTGGAACTCGGATTTCCAAAGAGATGAAGGATTTCCAATGCGAGGATTGGATTCAAAAGGAAGTCCTGGTCGGAACTCAGAACCTCGACTGGAAATAATAGAAGAAAAACCCGAGCTGTAACTCGGATTTCTAAAAGAATGAAGGATTTCCAATGCGAGGATTGGATTCAAAAGGAAGTCCTGGTCGGAACTCAGAACCTCGACTGGAAATAATAAAAGAAAAAACCGAGCTGGAACTCGAATTTCCAAAGAGATGAAGGATTTCCAATGCGAGGATTGGATTCAAAAGGAAGTCCTGGTCGGAACTCAGAACCTCGACTAGAAATAATAGAAGAAAAACCCGAGCTGCAACTCGGATTTCTAAAAGAATAAAGGATTTGCAATGCGAGGATTGGATTCAAAAGTAAGTCCTGGTCGGAACTCAGAACCTCGACTGGAAAGAATAAAAGAAAAACCCGAGCTGCAACTCGAATTTCCAAAGAGTTAAAGGATTTCCAATGCGAGGATTGGATTCAAAAGGAAGTCCTGGTCGGAACTCAGAACCTCGACTGAAAATAATAGAAGAAAATCCCGAGCTAGAACTCGGATTTCCAAAAGAATAAAGGATTTCCAATGCGAGTATTGGATTCAAAAGGAAGTCCTTGTCGGAACTCAGAACTTCGACTGAAAATAATAGAAGAAAAACCCAGTCTGGAACTCCGATTTCTAAAAGAATGAAGGATTTCCAATGCGAGGAATGGATTCAAAAGGAAGTCATGGTCGGAACTCAGAACTTCGACTGGAAATAATAGAAGAAAAACCGCAGCTGGAACTCGGATTTCCGAAGAAATGAAGGATTTCTAATGCGAGGATTGGATTCAAAAGGAAGTCCTGGTCGGAGCTCAGAACTTCGACTGAAAATAATAGAAGAAAAACCCGAGCTGGAACTCGGAGTTGTAAAAGAATAAAGGATTTCCAATGCGAGAATTGGATTTAAAAGGAAGTCCTGGTCGGAACTCAGAACTTCGACTGAAAATAATAGAAGAAAAAAATCTGAGCTGGAACTCGGATTTCCGAAGAAATGATGGATTTCCAATGCGAGGATTGGATTCAAAAGGAAGTCCTGGTCGGAACTCAAAACTTCAACTGAAAATAATAGAAGAAAAACCCGAGCTGGAACTCGGATTTCCAAAGAAATGAAGGATTTGTAATGCGAGGATTGGATTCAAAATGGAGTCCTGGTCGGAACTCAGAACTTCGACTAAAAATAATAGAAGAAAAACTCGAGCTGGAACTCGATTTCCAAAAGAATGAAGGATTTCCAATGCGAGGATTGGATTCAAAAGAAAGTCCTGGTCGGAACTCAGAACCTCGACTGGAAATAATAAAAGAAAACCCGAGCTGGAACTCGGATTTCCAAAGAGATGAAGGATTTCCAATGCGAGGATTGGATTCAAAAGGAAGTCCTGGTCGGAACTCAGAACCTCGACTGGAAATAATAGAAGAAAAACCCGAGCTGCAACTCGGATTTCTAAAAGAATGAAGGATTTCCAATGCGAGGATTGGATTCAAAAGGAAGTCCTGGTCGGAACTCAGAACTTCGACTGAAAATAATAGAAGAAAAACTCAGTCTGGAACTCCGATTTCTAAAAGAATGAAGGATTTCCAATGCGAGGAATGGATTCAAAAGGAAGTCATGGTCGGAACTCAGAACTTCGACTGAAAATAATAGAAGAAAAACCGCAGCTGGAACTCGGATTTCCGAAGAAATGAAGGATTTCTAATGCGAGGATTGGATTCAAAAGGAAGTCCTGGTCGGAGCTCAAAACTTCGACTGAAAATAATAGAAGAAAAACCCGAGCTGGAACTCGGAGTTGTAAAAGAATAAAGGATTTCCAATGCGAGAATTGGATTTAAAAGGAAGTCCTGGTCGGAACTCAGAACTTCGACTGAAAATAATAGAAGAAAAAAACCTGAGCTGGAACTCGGATTTCCGAAGAAATGATGGATTTCCAATGCGAGGATTGGATTCAAAAGGAAGTCCTGGTCGGAACTCAAAACTTCAACTGAAAATAATAGAAGAAAAACCCGAGCTGGAACTCGGATTTCCAAAGAAATGAAGGATTTGTAATGCGAGGATTGGATTCAAAAGGAAGTCCTGGTCGGAACTCAGAACTTCGACTAAAAATAATAGAAAAAAAACTCGAGCTGGAACTCGGATTTCCAAAAGAATGAAGGATTTCCAATGCGAGGATTGGATTCAAAAGAAAGTCCTGATCGGAACTTAGAACCTCGACTGGAAATAATAAAAGAAAAACCCGAGCTGGAACTCGGATTTCCAAAGAGATGAAGGATTTCCAATGCGAGGATTGGATTCAAAAGGAAGTCCTGGTCGGAACTCAGAACCTCGACTGGAAATAATAGAAGAAAAACCCGAGCTGCAACTCGGATTTCTAAAAGAATGAAGGATTTCCAATGCGAGGATTGGATTCAAAAGGAAGTCCTGGTCGGAACTCAGAACTTCGACTGAAAATTATACAAGAAAAACCCGAGCTGAAACTCGGATTTCTAAAATAATAAAGGATTTCCAATGCGTGAATTGGATTTAAAAGGAAGTCCAGGTCGGAACTCAAAACTTCGACTGAAAATAATAGAAGAAAAAAACCTGAGCTGGAACTCGGATTTCCGAAGAAATGATGGATTTCCAATGCAAGGATTGGATTCAAAAGGAAGTCCTGGTCGGAACTCAGAACCTCGACTGGAAATAATAAAAGAAAAACCCGAGCTGGAACTCGGATTTCCAAAGAGATGAAGGATTTCCAATGCGAGGATTGGATTCAAAAGGAAGTCCTGGTCGGAACTCAGAACCTCGACTGGAAATAATAGAAGAAAAACCCTAGCTGCAACTCGGATTTCTAAAAGAATGAAGGATTTCCAATGCGAGGATTGGATTCAAAAGGAAGTCCTGGTCGGAACTCAGAACTTCGACTGAAAATAATAGAAGAAAAACCTGTGCTGGAACTCGGATTTCTAAAAGAATAAAGGATTTCCAATGCGAGAATTGGATTTAAAAGGAAGTCCTGGTCGGAACTCAAAACTTCGACTGAAAATAATAGAAGAAAAAAACCTGAGCTGGAACTCGGATTTCCGAAGAAATGATGGATTTCCAATGCGAGGATTGGATTCAAAAGGAAGTCCTAGTCGGAACTCAGAACTTCGACTGAAAATAATAGAAGAAAAACCCGAGCTGGAACTCGGATTTCCAAAGAAATGAAAGATTTCCAATGCGAGGATTGGATTCAAAAGGAAGTCCTGGTCGGAACTCAGAACTTCGACTAAAAATAATAGAAGAAAAACTCGAGCTGGAACTCGGATTTCCAAAAGAATGAAGGATTTCCAATGCGAGGATTGGATTCAAAAGAATGTCCTGGTCGGAACTCAGAACCTCGACTGGAAATAATAAAAGAAAAACCCGAGCTGGAACTCGGATTTCCAAAGAGATGAAGGATTTCCAATGCGAGGATTGGATTCAAAAGGAAGTCCTGGTCGGAACTCAGAACCTCGACTGGAAATAATAGAAGAAAAACCCTAGCTGCAACTCGGATTTCTAAAAGAATGAAGGATTTCCAATGCGAGGATTGGATTCAAAAGGAAGTCCTGGTCGGAACTCAGAACCTCGACTGAAAATAATAAAAGAAAAACCCGAGCTGGAACTCGAATTTCCAAAGAGATGAAGGATTTCCAATGCGAGGATTGGATTCAAAAGGAAGTCCTGGTCGGAACTCAGAACCTCGACTAGAAATAATAGAAGAAAAACCCGAGCTGCAACTCGGATTTCTAAAAGAATGAAGGATTTCCAATGCGAGGATTGGATTCAAAAGGAAGTCCTGGTCGGAACTCAGAACCTCGACTGGAAATAATAAAAGAAAACCCGAGCTGGAACTCGAATTTCCAAAGAGATAAAGGATTTCCAATGCGAGGATTGGATTCAAAAGGAAGTCCTGGTCGGAACTCAAAACCTCGACTAGAAATAATAGAAGAAAAACCCGAGCTGCAACTCGGATTTCTAAAAGAATAAAGGATTTCCAATGCGAGGATTGGATTCAAAAGGAAGTCCTGGTCGGAACTCAGAACCTCGACTGGAAAGAATAAAAGAAAAACCCGAGCTGGAACTTGGATTTCCAAAGAGATGAAGGATTTCCAATGCGAGGATTGGATTCAAAAGGAAGTCCTGGTCGGAACTCAGAACCTCGACTGGAAACAATAGAAGAAAATACCGAGCTAGAACTTGGATTTCCAAAAGAATAAAGGATTTCCAATGCGAGTATTGGATTCAAAAGGAAGTCCTTGTCGGAACTGAGAACTTCGACTAAACATAATAGAAGAAAAAACCGAGCTGGAACTCGGATTTCTAAAAGAATAAGGGATTTTCAATGCGAGGATTGGATTTAAAAGGAAGTCCTGGTCGGAACTCAGAACTTCGACTGAAAATAATAGAAGAAAAACCCGAGCTGGAACTCCGATTTCTAAAAGAATGAAGGATTTCCAATGCGAGGAATGGATTCAAAAGGAAGTCCTGGTCGGAACTCAGAACTTCGACTGAAAATAATAGAAGAAAAACCGCAGCTGGAACTCGGATTTCCGAAGAAATGAAGGATTTCCAATGCGAGGATTGGATTCAAAAGGAAGTCCTGGTCGGAACTCAGAACTTCGACTGAAAATAATAGAAGAAAAACTCGAGCTGGAACTCGGAGTTGTAAAAGAATAAAGGATTTCCTATGCGAGAATTGGATTTAAAAGGAAGTCCTGGTCGGAACTCAGAACTTCGACTGAAAATAATAGAAGAAAAAAACCTGAGCTGGAACTCGGATTTCCGAAGAAATGATGGATTTCGAATGCGAGGATTGGATTCAAAAGGAAGTCCTGGTCGGAACTCAAAACTTCAACTGAAAATAATAGAAGAAAAACTCGAGCTGGAACTCGGATTTCCAAAGAAATGAAGGATTTGTAATGCGAGGATTGGATTCAAAAGGAAGTCCTGGTCGGAACTCAGAACTTCGACTAAAAATAATAGAAGAAAACTCGAGCTGGAACTCGGATTTCCAAAAGAATGAAGGATTTCCAATGCGAGGATTGGATTCAAAAGAAAGTCCTGGTCGGAACTCAGAACCTCGACTGGAAATAATAAAAGAAAAACCCGAGCTGGAACTCGGATTTCCAAAGAGATGAAGGATTCCCAATGCGAGGATTGGATTCAAAAGGAAGTCCTGGTCGGAACTCAGAACCTCGACTGGAAATAATAGAAGAAAAACCCGAGCTGGAACTCGGATTTCTAAAAGAATGAACGATTTCCAATGCGAGAATTGGATTCAAAAGGAAGTCCTGGTCGGAACTCAGAACTTCGACTGAAAATAATAGAATAAAAACCCGAGCTGGAACTCGGATTTCCGAAGAAATAAAGGATTTCCAATGAGAGGATTGGATTAAAAAGGAAGTCCTGGTCGGAACTCAGAACTTCGACTGAAAATAATAGAAGAAAAACCCGAGTTGGAACTCGGATTTCCAAAGAAATGAAGGATTTGTAATGTTAGGATTGGATTCAAAAGGAAGTCCTAGTCGGAACTCAGAACTTCGACTAAAAATAATAGAAGAAAAACTCGAGCTGGAACTCGGATTTCCAAAAGAATAAAGGATTTCCAATGCGAGGATTGGATTCAAAAGAAAGTCCTGGTCGGAACTCATAACCTCGACTGGAAATAATAAAAGAAAAACCCGAGCTGGAACTCGGATTTCCAAAGAGATGAAGGATTTCCAATGCGAGGATTGGATTCAAAAGGAAGTCCTGGTCGGAACTCAGAACCTCGACTGGAAATAATAGAAGAAAAACCCGAGCTGCAACTCGGATTTCTAAAAGAATGAAGGATTTCCAATGCGAGGATTGGATTCAAAAGGAAGTCCTAGTCGGAACTCAGAACTTCGACTGAAAATAATAGAAGAAAAATCCGAGCTGGAACTCCGATTTCTAAAAGAATGAAGGATTTCCAATGCGAGGAATGGATTCAAAAGGAAGTCCTAGTCGGAACTCAGAACTTCGACTGAAAATAATAGAAGAAAAACCGCAGCTGGAACTCGGATTTCCGAAGAAATGAAGGATTTCCAATGCGAGGATTGGATTCAAAAGGAAGTCCTGGTCGGAACTCAGAACCTCGACTGGAAATAATAGAAGAAAAACCCGAGCTGCAACTCGGATTTCCAAAAGAATGAAGGATTTCCAATGCGAGGATTGGATTTAAAAGGAAGTCCTGGTGGGAACTCAGAACTTCGACTGAAAATAATAGAAGAAAAACCCGAGCTGGAACTCGGATTTCTAAAAGAATAAAGGATTTCCAGTGCGAGGATTGGATTTAAAAGGAAGTCCTGGTCGGAACTCAGAACTTCGACTGAAAATAATAGAAGAAAAACCCGACCTGAAACTCGGATTTCTAAAAGAATGAACGATTTCCAATGCGAGAATTGGATTCAAAAGGAAGTCCTGGTCAGAACTCAGAACTTCGACTGAAAATAATAGAATAAAAACCCGAGCTGGAACTCGGATTTCCGAAGAAATAAAGGATTTCCAATGAGAGGATTGGATTAAAAAGGAAGTCCTGGTCGGAACTCAGAAATTCGACTGAAAATAATAGAAGAAACACCCAAGCTGGAACTCGGATTTCCAAAGAAATGAAGGATTTGTAATGTGAGGATTGGATTCAAAAGGAAGTCCTGGTCGGAACTCAGAACTTCGACTAAAAATAATAGAAGAAAAACTCGAGCTGGAACTCGGATTTCCAAAAGAATGAAGGATTTCCAATGCGAGGATTGGATTCAAAAGAAAGTCCTGGTCGGAACTCAGAACCTCGACTGGAAATAATAAAAGAAAAACCCGAGCTGGAACTCGGATTTCCAAAGAGATGAAGGATTTCCAATGCGAGGATTGGATTCAAAAGGAAGTCCTGGTCGGAACTCAGAACCTCGACTGGAAATAATAGAAGAAAAACCCGAGCTGCAACTCGGATTTCTAAAAGAATGAAGGATTTCCAATGCGAGGATTGGATTAAAAAGGAAGTCCTAGTCGGAACTCAGAACTTCGACTGAAAATAATAGAAGAAAAATCCGAGCTGGAACTCCGATTTCTAAAAGAATGAAGGATTTCCAATGCGAGGAATGGATTCAAAAGGAAGTCCTAGTCGGAACTCAGAACTTCGACTGAAAACAATAGAAGAAAAACCGCAGCTGGAACTCGGATTTCCGAAGAAATGAAGGATTTCCAATGCGAGGATTGGATTCAAAAGGAAGTCCTGGTCGGAACTCAGAACTTCGACTGAAAATAATAGAAGAAAAACCTGAGCTGGAACTCGGATTTCTAAAAGAATAAAGGATTTCCAATGCGAGAATTGGATTTAAAAGGAAGTCCTGGTCGGAACTCAAAACTTCGACTGAAAATAATAGAAGAAAAAACCCTGAGCTGGAACTCGGATTTCCGAAGAAATGATGGATTTCCAATGCGAGGATTGGATTCAAAAGGAAGTCCTAGTCGGAACTCAGAACTTCGACTGAAAATAATAGAAGAAAAACCCGAGCTGGAACTCGGATTTCCAAAGAAATGAAAGATTTCCAATGCGAGGATTGGATTCAAAAGGAAGTCCTGGTCGGAACTCAGAACTTCGACTAAAAATAATAGAAGAAAAACTCGAGCTGGAACTCGGATTTCCAAAAGAATGAAGGATTTCCAATGCGAGGATTGGATTCAAAAGAATGTCCTGGTCGGAACTCAGAACCTCGACTGGAAATAATAAAAGAAAAACCCGAGCTGGAACTCGGATTTCCAAAGAGATGAAGGATTTCCAATGCGAGGATTGGATTCAAAAGGAAGTCCTGGTCGGAACTCAGAACCTCGACTGGAAATAATAGAAGAAAAACCCTAGCTGCAACTCGGATTTCTAAAAGAATGAAGGATTTCCAATGCGAGGATTGGATTCAAAAGGAAGTCCTGGTCGGAACTCAGAACCTCGACTGAAAATAATAAAAGAAAAACCCGAGCTGGAACTCGAATTTCCAAAGAGATGAAGGATTTCCAATGCGAGGATTGGATTCAAAAGGAAGTCCTGGTCGGAACTCAGAACCTCGACTAGAAATAATAGAAGAAAAACCCGAGCTGCAACTCGGATTTCTAAAAGAATGAAGGATTTCCAATGCGAGGATTGGATTCAAAAGGAAGTCCTGGTCGGAACTCAGAACCTCGACTGGAAATAATAAAAGAAAACCCGAGCTGGAACTCGAATTTCCAAAGAGATAAAGGATTTCCAATGCGAGGATTGGATTCAAAAGGAAGTCCTGGTCGGAACTCAGAACCTCGACTAGAAATAATAGAAGAAAAACCCGAGCTGCAACTCGGATTTCTAAAAGAATAAAGGATTTCCAATGCGAGGATTGGATTCAAAAGGAAGTCCTGGTCGGAACTCAGAACCTCGACTGGAAAGAATAAAAGAAAAACCCGAGCTGGAACTTGGATTTCCAAAGAGATGAAGGATTTCCAATGCGAGGATTGGATTCAAAAGGAAGTCCTGGTCGGAACTCAGAACCTCGACTGGAAACAATAGAAGAAAATACCGAGCTAGAACTTGGATTTCCAAAAGAATAAAGGATTTCCAATGCGAGTATTGGATTCAAAAGGAAGTCCTTGTCGGAACTGAGAACTTCGACTAAACATAATAGAAGAAAAAACCGAGCTGGAACTCGGATTTCTAAAAGAATAAGGGATTTTCAATGCGAGGATTGGATTTAAAAGGAAGTCCTGGTCGGAACTCAGAACTTCGACTGAAAATAATAGAAGAAAAACCCGAGCTGGAACTCCGATTTCTAAAAGAATGAAGGATTTCCAATGCGAGGAATGGATTCAAAAGGAAGTCCTGGTCGGAACTCAGAACTTCGACTGAAAATAATAGAAGAAAAACCGCAGCTGGAACTCGGATTTCCGAAGAAATGAAGGATTTCCAATGCGAGGATTGTATTCAAAAGGAAGTCCTGGTCGGAACTCAGAACTTCGACTGAAAATAATAGAAGAAAAACCCGAGCTGGAACTCGGAGTTGTAAAAGAATAAAGGATTTCCTATGCGAGAATTGGATTTAAAAGGAAGTCCTGGTCGGAACTCAGAACTTCGACTGAAAATAATAGAAGAAAAAAACCTGAGCTGGAACTCGGATTTCCGAAGAAATGATGGATTTCGAATGCGAGGATTGGATTCAAAAGGAAGTCCTGGTCGGAACTCAAAACTTCAACTGAAAATAATAGAAGAAAAACTCGAGCTGGAACTCGGATTTCCAAAGAAATGAAGGATTTGTAATGCGAGGATTGGATTCAAAAGGAAGTCCTGGTCGGAACTCAGAACTTCGACTAAAAATAATAGAAGAAAACTCGAGCTGGAACTCGGATTTCCAAAAGAATGAAGGATTTCCAATGCGAGGATTGGATTCAAAAGAAAGTCCTGGTCGGAACTCAGAACCTCGACTGGAAATAATAAAAGAAAAACCCGAGCTGGAACTCGGATTTCCAAAGAGATGAAGGATTTCCAATGCGAGGATTGGATTCAAAAGGAAGTCCTGGTCGGAACTCAGAACCTCGACTGGAAATAATAGAAGAAAAACCTGAGCTGTAACTCGGATTTCTAAAAGAATGAAGGATTTCCAATGCAAGGATTGGATTCAAAAGGAAGTCCTGGTCGGAACTCAGAACCTCGACTGGAAATAATAAAAGAAAAACCCGAGCTGGAACTCGAATTTCCAAAGAGATGAAGGATTTCCAATGCGAGGATTGGATTCAAAAGGAAGTCCTGGTCGGAACTCAGAACCTCGACTAGAAATAATAGAAGAAAAACCCGAGCTGCAACTCGGATTTCTAAAAGAATAAAGGATTTGCAATGCGAGGATTGGATTCAAAAGTAAGTCCTGGTCGGAACTCAGAACCTCGACTGGAAAGAATAAAAGAAAAACCCGAGCTGCAACTCGAATTTCCAAAGAGTTAAAGGATTTCCAATGCGAGGATTGGATTCAAAAGGAAGTCCTGGTCGGAACTCAGAACCTCGACTGAAAATAATAGAAGAAAATCCCGAGCTAGAACTCGGATTTCCAAAAGAATAAAGGATTTTCAATGCGAGTATTGGATTCAAAAGGAAGTCCTTGTCGGAACTCAGAACTTCGACTGAAAATAATAGAAGAAAAACCCAGTCTGGAACTCCGATTTCTAAAAGAATGAAGGATTTCCAATGCGAGGAATGGATTCAAAAGGAAGTCCTGGTCGGAACTCAGAACTTCGACTGAAAATAATAGAAGAAAAACCGTAGCTGGAACTCGGATTTCCGAAGAAATGAAGGATTTCCAATGCGAGGATTGGATTCAAAAGGAAGTCCTGGTCGGAACTCAGAACCTCGACTGGAAACAATAGAAGAAAATACCGAGCTAGAACTTGGATTTCCAAAAGAATAAAGGATTTCCAATGCGAGTATTGGATTCAAAAGGAAGTCCTTGTCGGAACTGAGAACTTCGACTAAACATAATAGAAGAAAAAACCGAGCTGGAACTCGGATTTCTAAAAGAATAAGGGATTTTCAATGCGAGGATTGGATTTAAAAGGAAGTCCTGGTCGGAACTCAGAACTTCGACTGAAAATAATAGAAGAAAAACCCGAGCTGGAACTCCGATTTCTAAAAGAATGAAGGATTTCCAATGCGAGGAATGGATTCAAAAGGAAGTCCTGGTCGGAACTCAGAACTTCGACTGAAAATAATAGAAGAAAAACCGCAGCTGGAACTCGGATTTCCGAAGAAATGAAGGATTTCCAATGCGAGGATTGGATTCAAAAGGAAGTCCTGGTCGGAACTCAGAACTTCGACTGAAAATAATAGAAGAAAAACTCGAGCTGGAACTCGGAGTTGTAAAAGAATAAAGGATTTCCTATGCGAGAATTGGATTTAAAAGGAAGTCCTGGTCGGAACTCAGAACTTCGACTGAAAATAATAGAAGAAAAAAACCTGAGCTGGAACTCGGATTTCCGAAGAAATGATGGATTTCGAATGCGAGGATTGGATTCAAAAGGAAGTCCTGGTCGGAACTCAAAACTTCAACTGAAAATAATAGAAGAAAAACTCGAGCTGGAACTCGGATTTCCAAAGAAATGAAGGATTTGTAATGCGAGGATTGGATTCAAAAGGAAGTCCTGGTCGGAACTCAGAACTTCGACTAAAAATAATAGAAGAAAACTCGAGCTGGAACTCGGATTTCCAAAAGAATGAAGGATTTCCAATGCGAGGATTGGATTCAAAAGAAAGTCCTGGTCGGAACTCAGAACCTCGACTGAAAATAATAAAAGAAAAACCCGAGCTGGAACTCGGATTTCCAAAGAGATGAAGGATTCCCAATGCGAGGATTGGATTCAAAAGGAAGTCCTGGTCGGAACTCAGAACCTCGACTGGAAATAATAGAAGAAAAACCCGAGCTGGAACTCGGATTTCTAAAAGAATGAACGATTTCCAATGCGAGAATTGGATTCAAAAGGAAGTCCTGGTCGGAACTCAGAACTTCGACTGAAAATAATAGAATAAAAACCCGAGCTGGAACTCGGATTTCCGAAGAAATAAAGGATTTCCAATGAGAGGATTGGATTAAAAAGGAAGTCCTGGTCGGAACTCAGAACTTCGACTGAAAATAATAGAAGAAAAACCCGAGTTGGAACTCGGATTTCCAAAGAAATGAAGGATTTGTAATGTTAGGATTGGATTCAAAAGGAAGTCCTAGTCGGAACTCAGAACTTCGACTAAAAATAATAGAAGAAAAACTCGAGCTGGAACTCGGATTTCCAAAAGAATAAAGGATTTCCAATGCGAGGATTGGATTCAAAAGAAAGTCCTGGTCGGAACTCAGAACCTCGACTGGAAATAATAAAAGAAAAACCCGAGCTGGAACTCGGATTTCCAAAGAGATGAAGGATTTCCAATGCGAGGATTGGATTCAAAAGGAAGTCCTGGTCGGAACTCAGAACCTCGACTGGAAATAATAGAAGAAAAACCCGAGCTGCAACTCGGATTTCTAAAAGAATGAAGGATTTCCAATGCGAGGATTGGATTCAAAAGGAAGTCCTAGTCGGAACTCAGAACTTCGACTGAAAATAATAGAAGAAAAATCCGAGCTGGAACTCCGATTTCTAAAAGAATGAAGGATTTCCAATGCGAGGAATGGATTCAAAAGGAAGTCCTAGTCGGAACTCAGAACTTCGACTGAAAATAATAGAAGAAAAACCGCAGCTGGAACTCGGATTTCCGAAGAAATGAAGGATTTCCAATGCGAGGATTGGATTCAAAAGGAAGTCCTGGTCGGAACTCAGAACCTCGACTGGAAATAATAGAAGAAAAACCCGAGCTGCAACTCGGATTTCCAAAAGAATGAAGGATTTCCAATGCGAGGATTGGATTTAAAAGGAAGTCCTGGTGGGAACTCAGAACTTCGACTGAAAATAATAGAAGAAAAACCCGAGCTGGAACTCGGATTTCTAAAAGAATAAAGGATTTCCAGTGCGAGGATTGGATTTAAAAGGAAGTCCTGGTCGGAACTCAGAACTTCGACTGAAAATAATAGAAGAAAAACCCGACCTGAAACTCGGATTTCTAAAAGAATGAACGATTTCCAATGCGAGAATTGGATTCAAAAGGAAGTCCTGGTCAGAACTCAGAACTTCGACTGAAAATAATAGAATAAAAACCCGAGCTGGAACTCGGATTTCCGAAGAAATAAAGGATTTCCAATGAGAGGATTGGATTAAAAAGGAAGTCCTGGTCGGAACTCAGAACTTCGACTGAAAATAATAGAAGAAACACCCAAGCTGGAACTCGGATTTCCAAAGAAATGAAGGATTTGTAATGTGAGGATTGGATTCAAAAGGAAGTCCTGGTCGGAACTCAGAACTTCGACTAAAAATAATAGAAGAAAAACTCGAGCTGGAACTCGGATTTCCAAAAGAATGAAGGATTTCCAATGCGAGGATTGGATTCAAAAGAAAGTCCTGGTCGGAACTCAGAACCTCGACTGGAAATAATAAAAGAAAAACCCGAGCTGGAACTCGGATTTCCAAAGAGATGAAGGATTTCCAATGCGAGGATTGGATTCAAAAGGAAGTCCTGGTCGGAACTCAGAACCTCGACTGGAAATAATAGAAGAAAAACCCGAGCTGCAACTCGGATTTCTAAAAGAATGAAGGATTTCCAATGCGAGGATTGGATTAAAAAGGAAGTCCTAGTCGGAACTCAGAACTTCGACTGAAAATAATAGAAGAAAAATCCGAGCTGGAACTCCGATTTCTAAAAGAATGAAGGATTTCCAATGCGAGGAATGGATTCAAAAGGAAGTCCTAGTCGGAACTCAGAACTTCGACTGAAAACAATAGAAGAAAAACCGCAGCTGGAACTCGGATTTCCGAAGAAATGAAGGATTTCCAATGCGAGGATTGGATTCAAAAGGAAGTCCTGGTCGGAACTCAGAACTTCGACTGAAAATAATAGAAGAAAAACCTGAGCTGGAACTCGGATTTCTAAAAGAATAAAGGATTTCCAATGCGAGAATTGGATTTAAAAGGAAGTCCTGGTCGGAACTCAAAACTTCGACTGAAAATAATAGAAGAAAAAAACCTGAGCTGGAACTCGGATTTCCGAAGAAATGATGGATTTCCAATGCGAGGATTGGATTCAAAAGGAAGTCCTAGTCGGAACTCAGAACTTCGACTGAAAATAATAGAAGAAAAACCCGAGCTGGAACTCGGATTTCCAAAGAAATGAAAGATTTCCAATGCGAGGATTGGATTCAAAAGGAAGTCCTGGTCGGAACTCAGAACTTCGACTAAAAATAATAGAAGAAAAACTCGAGCTGGAACTCGGATTTCCAAAAGAATGAAGGATTTCCAATGCGAGGATTGGATTCAAAAGAATGTCCTGGTCGGAACTCAGAACCTCGACTGGAAATAATAAAAGAAAAACCCGAGCTGGAACTCGGATTTCCAAAGAGATGAAGGATTTCCAATGCGAGGATTGGATTCAAAAGGAAGTCCTGGTCGGAACTCAGAACCTCGACTGGAAATAATAGAAGAAAAACCCTAGCTGCAACTCGGATTTCTAAAAGAATGAAGGATTTCCAATGCGAGGATTGGATTCAAAAGGAAGTCCTGGTCGGAACTCAGAACCTCGACTGAAAATAATAAAAGAAAAACCCGAGCTGGAACTCGAATTTCCAAAGAGATGAAGGATTTCCAATGCGAGGATTGGATTCAAAAGGAAGTCCTGGTCGGAACTCAGAACCTCGACTAGAAATAATAGAAGAAAAACCCGAGCTGCAACTCGGATTTCTAAAAGAATGAAGGATTTCCAATGCGAGGATTGGATTCAAAAGGAAGTCCTGGTCGGAACTCAGAACCTCGACTGGAAATAATAAAAGAAAACCCGAGCTGGAACTCGAATTTCCAAAGAGATAAAGGATTTCCAATGCGAGGATTGGATTCAAAAGGAAGTCCTGGTCGGAACTCAGAACCTCGACTAGAAATAATAGAAGAAAAACCCGAGCTGCAACTCGGATTTCTAAAAGAATAAAGGATTTCCAATGCGAGGATTGGATTCAAAAGGAAGTCCTGGTCGGAACTCAGAACCTCGACTGGAAAGAATAAAAGAAAAACCCGAGCTGGAACTTGGATTTCCAAAGAGATGAAGGATTTCCAATGCGAGGATTGGATTCAAAAGGAAGTCCTGGTCGGAACTCAGAACCTCGACTGGAAACAATAGAAGAAAATACCGAGCTAGAACTTGGATTTCCAAAAGAATAAAGGATTTCCAATGCGAGTATTGGATTCAAAAGGAAGTCCTTGTCGGAACTGAGAACTTCGACTAAACATAATAGAAGAAAAAACCGAGCTGGAACTCGGATTTCTAAAAGAATAAGGGATTTTCAATGCGAGGATTGGATTTAAAAGGAAGTCCTGGTCGGAACTCAGAACTTCGACTGAAAATAATAGAAGAAAAACCCGAGCTGGAACTCCGATTTCTAAAAGAATGAAGGATTTCCAATGCGAGGAATGGATTCAAAAGGAAGTCCTGGTCGGAACTCAGAACTTCGACTGAAAATAATAGAAGAAAAACCGCAGCTGGAACTCGGATTTCCGAAGAAATGAAGGATTTCCAATGCGAGGATTGTATTCAAAAGGAAGTCCTGGTCGGAACTCAGAACTTCGACTGAAAATAATAGAAGAAAAACCCGAGCTGGAACTCGGAGTTGTAAAAGAATAAAGGATTTCCTATGCGAGAATTGGATTTAAAAGGAAGTCCTGGTCGGAACTCAGAACTTCGACTGAAAATAATAGAAGAAAAAAACCTGAGCTGGAACTCGGATTTCCGAAGAAATGATGGATTTCGAATGCGAGGATTGGATTCAAAAGGAAGTCCTGGTCGGAACTCAAAACTTCAACTGAAAATAATAGAAGAAAAACTCGAGCTGGAACTCGGATTTCCAAAGAAATGAAGGATTTGTAATGCGAGGATTGGATTCAAAAGGAAGTCCTGGTCGGAACTCAGAACTTCGACTAAAAATAATAGAAGAAAACTCGAGCTGGAACTCGGATTTCCAAAAGAATGAAGGATTTCCAATGCGAGGATTGGATTCAAAAGAAAGTCCTGGTCGGAACTCAGAACCTCGACTGGAAATAATAAAAGAAAAACCCGAGCTGGAACTCGGATTTCCAAAGAGATGAAGGATTTCCAATGCGAGGATTGGATTCAAAAGGAAGTCCTGGTCGGAACTCAGAACCTCGACTGGAAATAATAGAAGAAAAACCTGAGCTGTAACTCGGATTTCTAAAAGAATGAAGGATTTCCAATGCGAGGATTGGATTCAAAAGGAAGTCCTGGTCGGAACTCAGAACCTCGACTGGAAATAATAAAAGAAAAACCCGAGCTGGAACTCGAATTTCCAAAGAGATGAAGGATTTCCAATGCGAGGATTGGATTCAAAAGGAAGTCCTGGTCGGAACTCAGAACCTCGACTAGAAATAATAGAAGAAAAACCCGAGCTGCAACTCGGATTTCTAAAAGAATAAAGGATTTGCAATGCGAGGATTGGATTCAAAAGTAAGTCCTGGTCGGAACTCAGAACCTCGACTGGAAAGAATAAAAGAAAAACCCGAGCTGCAACTCGAATTTCCAAAGAGTTAAAGGATTTCCAATGCGAGGATTGGATTCAAAAGGAAGTCCTGGTCGGAACTCAGAACCTCGACTGAAAATAATAGAAGAAAATCCCGAGCTAGAACTCGGATTTCCAAAAGAATAAAGGATTTTCAATGCGAGTATTGGATTCAAAAGGAAGTCCTTGTCGGAACTCAGAACTTCGACTGAAAATAATAGAAGAAAAACCCAGTCTGGAACTCCGATTTCTAAAAGAATGAAGGATTTCCAATGCGAGGAATGGATTCAAAAGGAAGTCATGGTCGGAACTCAGAACTTCGACTGCAAATAATAGAAGAAAAACCGCAGCTGGAACTCGGATTTCCGAAGAAATGAAGGATTTCTAATGCGAGGATTGGATTCAAAAGGAAGTCCTGGTCGGAGCTCAGAACTTCGACTGAAAATAATAGAAGAAAAACCCGAGCTGGAACTCGGAGTTGTAAAAGAATAAAGGATTTCCAATGCGAGAATTGGATTTAAAAGGAAGTCCTGGTCGGAACTCAGAACTTCGACTGAAAATAATAGAAGAAAAAAATCTGAGCTGGAACTCGGATTTCCGAAGAAATGATGGATTTCCAATGCGAGGATTGGATTCAAAAGGAAGTCCTGGTCGGAACTCAAAACTTCAACTAAAAATAATAGAAGAAAAACCCGAGCTGGAACTCGGATTTCCAAAGAAATGAAGGATTTGTAATGCGAGGATTGGATTCAAAATGGAGTCCTGGTCGGAACTCAGAACTTCGACTAAAAATAATAGAAGAAAAACTCGAGCTGGAACTCGGATTTCCAAAAGAATGAAGGATTTCCAATGCGAGGATTGGATTCAAAAGAAAGTCCTGGTCGGAACTCAGAACCTCGACTGGAAATAATAAAAGAAAAACTCGAGCTGGAACTCGGATTTCCAAAGAGATGAAGGATTTCCAATGCGAGGATTGGATTCAAAAGGAAGTCCTGGTCGGAACTCAGAACCTCGACTGGAAATAATAGAAGAAAAACCCGAGCTGCAACTCGGATTTCTAAAAGAATGAAGGATTTCCAATGCGAGGATTGGATTCAAAAGGAAGTCCTGGTCGGAACTCAGAACTTCGACTGAAAATAATAGAAGAAAAACTCAGTCTGGAACTCCGATTTCTAAAAGAATGAAGGATTTCCAATGCGAGGAATGGATTCAAAAGGAAGTCATGGTCGGAACTCAGAACTTCGACTGAAAATAATAGAAGAAAAACCGCAGCTGGAACTCGGATTTCCGAAGAAATGAAGGATTTCTAATGCGAGGATTGGATTCAAAAGGAAGTCCTGGTCGGAGCTCAAAACTTCGACTGAAAATAATAGAAGAAAAACCCGAGCTGGAACTCGGAGTTGTAAAAGAATAAAGGATTTCCAATGCGAGAATTGGATTTAAAAGGAAGTCCTGGTCGGAACTCAGAACTTCGACTGAAAATAATAGAAGAAAAAAACCTGAGCTGGAACTCGGATTTCCGAAGAAATGATGGATTTCCAATGCGAGGATTGGATTCAAAAGGAAGTCCTGGTCGGAACTCAAAACTTCAACTGAAAATAATAGAAGAAAAACCCGAGCTGGAACTCGGATTTCCAAAGAAATGAAGGATTTGTAATGCGAGGATTGGATTCAAAAGGAAGTCCTGGTCGGAACTCAGAACTTCGACTAAAAATAATAGAAAAAAAACTCGAGCTGGAACTCGGATTTCCAAAAGAATGAAGGATTTCCAATGCGAGGATTGGATTCAAAAGAAAGTCCTGGTCGGAACTTAGAACCTCGACTGGAAATAATAAAAGAAAAACCCGAGCTGGAACTCGGATTTCCAAAGAGATGAAGGATTTCCAATGCGAGGATTGGATTCAAAAGGAAGTCCTGGTCGGAACTCAGAACCTCGACTGGAAATAATAGAAGAAAAACCCGAGCTGCAACTCGGATTTCTAAAAGAATGAAGGATTTCCAATGCGAGGATTGGATTCAAAAGGAAGTCCTGGTCGGAACTCAGAACTTCGACTGAAAATAATAGAAGAAAAATCCGAGCTGGAACTCCGATTTCTAAAAGAATGAAGGATTTCCAATGCGAGAATTGGATTTAAAAGGAAGTCCTGGTCGGAACTCAGAACTTCGACTGAAAATAATAGAAGAAAAAAACCTGAGCTGGAACTCGGATTTCCGAAGAAATGATGGATTTCCAATGCGAGGATTGGATTCAAAAGGAAGTCCTGGTCGGAACTCAAAACTTCAACTGAAAATAATAGAAGAAAAACCCGAGCTGGAACTCGGATTTCCAAAGAAATGAAGGATTTGTAATACGAGGATTGGATTCAAAAGGAAGTCCTGGTCGGAACTCAGAACTTCGACTAAAAATAATAGAAAAAAAACTCGAGCTGGAACTCGGATTTCCAAAAGAATGAAGGATTTCCAATGCGAGGATTGGATTCAAAAGAAAGTCCTGGTCGGAACTTAGAACCTCGACTGGAAATAATAAAAGAAAAACCCGAGCTGGAACTCGGATTTCCAAAGAGATGAAGGATTTCCAATGCGAGGATTGGATTCAAAAGGAAGTCCTGGTCGGAACTCAGAACCTCGACTGGAAATAATAGAAGAAAAACCCGAGCTGCAACTCGGATTTCTAAAAGAATGAAGGATTTCCAATGCGAGGATTGGATTCAAAAGGAAGTCCTGGTCGGAACTCAGAACTTCGACTGAAAATAATAGAAGAAAAATCCGAGCTGGAACTCCGATTTCTAAAAGAATGAAGGATTTCCAATGCGAGGAATGGATTCAAAAGGAAGTCCTGGTCGGAACTCAGAACTTCGACTGAAAATAATAGAAGAAAAACCGTAGCTGGAACTCGGATTTCCGAAGAAATGAAGGATTTCCAATGCGAGGATTGGATTCAAAAGGAAGTCCTGGTCGGAACTCAGAACTTCGACTGAAAATTATACAAGAAAAACCAGAGCTGAAACTCGGATTTCTAAAATAATAAAGGATTTCCAATGCGAGAATTGGATTTAAAAGGAAGTCCAGGTCGGAACTCAAAACTTCGACTGAAAATAATAGAAGAAAAAAACCTGAGCTGGAACTCGGATTTCCGAAGAAATGATGGATTTCCAATGCAAGGATTGGATTCAAAAGGAAGTCCTGGTCGGAACTCAGAACCTCGACTGGAAATAATAAAAGAAAAACCCGAGCTGGAACTCGGATTTCCAAAGAGATGAAGGATTTCCAATGCGAGGATTGGATTCAAAAGGAAGTCCTGGTCGGAACTCAGAACCTCGACTGGAAATAATAGAAGAAAAACCCTAGCTGCAACTCGGATTTCTAAAAGAATGAAGGATTTCCAATGCGAGGATTGGATTCAAAAGGAAGTCCTGGTCGGAACTCAGAACTTCGACTGAAAAAAATAGAAGAAAAACCTGAGCTGGAACTCGGATTTCTAAAAGAATAAAGGATTTCCAATGCGAGAATTGGATTTAAAAGGAAGTCCTGGTCGGAACTCAAAACTTCGACTGAAAATAATAGAAGAAAAAAACCTGAGCTGGAACTCGGATTTCCGAAGAAATGATGGATTTCCAATGCGAGGATTGGATTCAAAAGGAAGTCCTAGTCGGAACTCAGAACTTCGACTGAAAATAATAGAAGAAAAACCCGAGCTGGAACTCGGATTTCCAAAGAAATGAAAGATTTCCAATGCGAGGATTGGATTCAAAAGGAAGTCCTGGTCGGAACTCAGAACTTCGACTAAAAATAATAGAAGAAAAACTCGAGCTGGAACTCGGATTTCCAAAAGAATGAAGTATTTCCAATGCGAGGATTGGATTCAAAAGAATGTCCTGGTCGGAACTCAGAACCTCGACTGGAAATAATAAAAGAAAAACCCGAGCTGGAACTCGGATTTCCAAAGAGATGAAGGATTTCCAATGCGAGGATTGGATTCAAAAGGAAGTCCTGGTCGGAACTCAGAACCTCGACTGGAAATAATAGAAGAAAAACCCTAGCTGCAACTCGGATTTCTAAAAGAATGAAGGATTTCCAATGCGAGGATTGGATTCAAAAGGAAGTCCTGGTCGGAACTCAGAACCTCGACTGGAAATAATAAAAGAAAAAACCGAGCTGGAACTCGAATTTCCAAAGAGATGAAGGATTTCCAATGCGAGGATTGGATTCAAAAGGAAGTCCTGGTCGGAACTCAGAACCTCGACTAGAAATAATAGAAGAAAAACCCGAGCTGCAACTCGGATTTCTAAAAGAATGAAGGATTTCCAATGCGAGGATTGGATTCAAAAGGAAGTCCTGGTCGGAACTCAGAACCTCGACTGGAAATAATAAAAGAAAACCCGAGCTGGAACTCGAATTTCCAAAGAGATAAAGGATTTCCAATGCGAGGATTGGATTCAAAAGGAAGTCCTGGTCGGAACTCAGAACTTCGACTGAAAATTATACAAGAAAAACCAGAGCTGAAACTCGGATTTCTAAAATAATAAAGGATTTCCAATGCGAGAATTGGATTTAAAAGGAAGTCCAGGTCGGAACTCAAAACTTCGACTGAAAATAATAGAAGAAAAAAACCTGAGCTGGAACTCGGATTTCCGAAGAAATGATGGATTTCCAATGCAAGGATTGGATTCAAAAGGAAGTCCTGGTCGGAACTCAGAACCTCGACTGGAAATAATAAAAGAAAAACCCGAGCTGGAACTCGGATTTCCAAAGAGATGAAGGATTTCCAATGCGAGGATTGGATTCAAAAGGAAGTCCTGGTCGGAACTCAGAACCTCGACTGGAAATAATAGAAGAAAAACCCTAGCTGCAACTCGGATTTCTAAAAGAATGAAGGATTTCCAATGCGAGGATTGGATTCAAAAGGAAGTCCTGGTCGGAACTCAGAACTTCGACTGAAAAAAATAGAAGAAAAACCTGAGCTGGAACTCGGATTTCTAAAAGAATAAAGGATTTCCAATGCGAGAATTGGATTTAAAAGGAAGTCCTGGTCGGAACTCAAAACTTCGACTGAAAATAATAGAAGAAAAAAACCTGAGCTGGAACTCGGATTTCCGAAGAAATGATGGATTTCCAATGCGAGGATTGGATTCAAAAGGAAGTCCTAGTCGGAACTCAGAACTTCGACTGAAAATAATAGAAGAAAAACCCGAGCTGGAACTCGGATTTCCAAAGAAATGAAAGATTTCCAATGCGAGGATTGGATTCAAAAGGAAGTCCTGGTCGGAACTCAGAACTTCGACTAAAAATAATAGAAGAAAAACTCGAGCTGGAACTCGGATTTCCAAAAGAATGAAGGATTTCCAATGCGAGGATTGGATTCAAAAGAATGTCCTGGTCGGAACTCAGAACCTCGACTGGAAATAATAAAAGAAAAACCCGAGCTGGAACTCGGATTTCCAAAGAGATGAAGGATTTCCAATGCGAGGATTGGATTCAAAAGGAAGTCCTGGTCGGAACTCAGAACCTCGACTGGAAATAATAGAAGAAAAACCCTAGCTGCAACTCGGATTTCTAAAAGAATGAAGGATTTCCAATGCGAGGATTGGATTCAAAAGGAAGTCCTGGTCGGAACTCAGAACCTCGACTGAAAATAATAAAAGAAAAACCCGAGCTGGAACTCGAATTTCCAAAGAGATGAAGGATTTCCAATGCGAGGATTGGATTCAAAAGGAAGTCCTGGTCGGAACTCAGAACCTCGACTAGAAATAATAGAAGAAAAACCCGAGCTGCAACTCGGATTTCTAAAAGAATAAAGGATTTTCAATGCGAGGATTGGATTCAAAAGGAAGTCCTGGTCGGAACTCAGAACCTCGACTGGAAATAATAAAAGAAAACCCGAGCTGGAACTCGAATTTCCAAAGAGATAAAGGATTTCCAATGCGAGGATTGGATTCAAAAGGAAGTCCTGGTCGGAACTCAGAACCTCGACTAGAAATAATAGAAGAAAAACCCGAGCTGCAACTCGGATTTCTAAAAGAATGAAGGATTTCCAATGCGAGGATTGGATTCAAAAGGAAGTCCTGGTCGGAACTCAGAACTTCGACTGAAAATAATAGAAGAAAAATCCGAGCTGGAACTCCGATTTCTAAAAGAATGAAGGATTTCCAATGCGAGGAATGGATTCAAAAGGAAGTCCTGGTCGGAACTCAGAACTTCGACTGAAAATAATAGAAGAAAAATCGTAGCTGGAACTCGGATTTCTGAAGAAATGAAGGATTTCCAATGCGAGGATTGGATTCAAAAGGAAGTCCTGGTCGGAACTCAGAACTTCGACTGAAAATTATACAAGAAAAACCAGAGCTGAAACTCGGATTTCTAAAATAATAAAGGATTTCCAATGCGAGAATTGGATTTAAAAGGAAGTCCAGGTCGGAACTCAAAACTTCGACTGAAAATAATAGAAGAAAAAAACCTGAGCTGGAACTCGGATTTCCGAAGAAATGATGGATTTCCAATGCAAGGATTGGATTCAAAAGGAAGTCCTGGTCGGAACTCAGAACCTCGACTGGAAATAATAAAAGAAAAACCCGAGCTGGAACTCGGATTTCCAAAGAGATGAAGGATTTCCAATGCGAGGATTGGATTCAAAAGGAAGTCCTGGTCGGAACTCAGAACCTCGACTGGAAATAATAGAAGAAAAACCCTAGCTGCAACTCGGATTTCTAAAAGAATGAAGGATTTCCAATGCGAGGATTGGATTCAAAAGGAAGTCCTGGTCGGAACTCAGAACTTCGACTGAAAAAAATAGAAGAAAAACCTGAGCTGGAACTCGGATTTCTAAAAGAATAAAGGATTTCCAATGCGAGAATTGGATTTAAAAGGAAGTCCTGGTCGGAACTCAAAACTTCGACTGAAAATAATAGAAGAAAAAAACCTGAGCTGGAACTCGGATTTCCGAAGAAATGATGGATTTCCAATGCGAGGATTGGATTCAAAAGGAAGTCCTAGTCGGAACTCAGAACTTCGACTGAAAATAATAGAAGAAAAACCCGAGCTGGAACTCGGATTTCCAAAGAAATGAAAGATTTCCAATGCGAGGATTGGATTCAAAAGGAAGTCCTGGTCGGAACTCAGAACTTCGACTAAAAATAATAGAAGAAAAACTCGAGCTGGAACTCGGATTTCCAAAAGAATGAAGGATTTCCAATGCGAGGATTGGATTCAAAAGAATGTCCTGGTCGGAACTCAGAACCTCGACTGGAAATAATAAAAGAAAAACCCGAGCTGGAACTCGGATTTCCAAAGAGATGAAGGATTTCCAATGCGAGGATTGGATTCAAAAGGAAGTCCTGGTCGGAACTCAGAACCTCGACTGGAAATAATAGAAGAAAAACCCTAGCTGCAACTCGGATTTCTAAAAGAATGAAGGATTTCCAATGCGAGGATTGGATTCAAAAGGAAGTCCTGGTCGGAACTCAGAACCTCGACTGAAAATAATAAAAGAAAAACCCGAGCTGGAACTCGAATTTCCAAAGAGATGAAGGATTTCCAATGCGAGGATTGGATTCAAAAGGAAGTCTTGGTCGGAACTCAGAACCTCGACTAGAAATAATAGAAGAAAAACCCGAGCTGCAACTCGGATTTCTAAAAGAATGAAGGATTTCCAATGCGAGGATTGGATTCAAAAGGAAGTCCTGGTCGGAACTAAGAACCTCGACTGGAAATAATAAAAGAAAACCCGAGCTGAAACTCGAATTTCCAAAGAGATAAAGGATTTCCAATGCGAGGATTGGATTCAAAAGGAAGTCCTGGTCGGAACTCAGAACCTCGACTAGAAATAATAGAAGAAAAACCCGAGCTGCAACTCGGATTTCTAAAAGAATAAAGGATTTCCAATGCGAGGATTGGATTCAAAAGGAAGTCCTGGTCGGAACTCAGAACCTCGACTGGAAAGAATAAAAGAAAAACCCGAGCTGGAACTTGGATTTCCAAAGAGATGAAGGATTTCCAATGCGAGGATTGGATTCAAAAGGAAGTCCTGGTCGGAACTCAGAACCTCGACTGGAAACAATAGAAGAAAATACCGAGCTAGAACTTGGATTTCCAAAAGAATAAAGGATTTCCAATGCGAGTATTGGATTAAAAAGGAAGTCCTTGTCGGAACTGAGAACTTCGACTAAACATAATAGGAGAAAAAACCGAGCTGGAACTCGGATTTCTAAAAGAATAAGGGATTTTCAATGCGAGGATTGGATTTAAAAGGAAGTCCTGGTCGGAACTCAGAACTTCGACTGAAAATAATAGAAGAAAAACCCGAGCTGGAACTCCGATTTCTAAAAGAATGAAGGATTTCCAATGCGAGGAATGGATTCAAAAGGAAGTCCTGGTCGGAACTCAGAACTTCGACTGAAAATAATAGAAGAAAAACCGCAGCTGGAACTCGGATTTCCGAAGAAATGAAGGATTTCCAATGCGAGGATTGGATTCAAAAGGAAGTCCTGGTCGGAACTCAGAACTTCGACTGAAAATAATAGAAGAAAAACCCGATCTGGAACTCGGAGTTGTAAAAGAATAAAGGATTTCCTATGCGAGAATTGGATTTAAAAGGAAGTCCTGGTCGGAACTCAGAACTTCGACTGAAAATAATAGAAGAAAAAAACCTGAGCTGGAACTCGGATTTCCGAAGAAATGATGGATTTCGAATGCGAGGATTGGATTCAAAAGGAAGTCCTGGTCGGAACTCAAAACTTCAACTGAAAATAATAGAAGAAAAACTCGAGCTGGAACTCGGATTTCCAAAGAAATGAAGGATTTGTAATGCGAGGATTGGATTCAAAAGGAAGTCCTGGTCGGAACTCAGAACTTCGACTAAAAATAATAGAAGAAAACTCGAGCTGGAACTCGGATTTCCAAAAGAATGAAGGATTTCCAATGCGAGGATTGGATTCAAAAGAAAGTCCTGGTCGGAACTCAGAACCTCGACTGGAAATAATAAAAGAAAAACCCGAGCTGGAACTCGGATTTCCAAAGAGATGAAGGATTTCCAATGCGAGGATTGGATTCAAAAGGAAGTCCTGGTCGGAACTCAGAACTTCGACTGAAAATAATAGAAGAAAAACCCGAGCTGGAACTCGGATTTCCAAAGAAATGAAAGATTTCCAATGCGAGGATTGGATTCAAAAGGAAGTCCTGGTCGGAACTCAGAACTTCGACTAAAAATAATAGAAGAAAAACTCGAGCTGGAACTCGGATTTCCAAAAGAATGAAGGATTTCCAATGCGAGGATTGGATTCAAAAGAATGTCCTGGTCGGAACTCAGAACCTCGACTGGAAATAATAAAAGAAAAACCCGAGCTGGAACTCGGATTTCCAAAGAGATGAAGGATTTCCAATGCGAGGATTGGATTCAAAAGGAAGTCCTGGTCGGAACTCAGAACCTCGACTGGAAATAATAGAAGAAAAACCCTAGCTGCAACTCGGATTTCTAAAAGAATGAAGGATTTCCAATGCGAGGATTGGATTCAAAAGGAAGTCCTGGTCGGAACTCAGAACCTCGACTGAAAATAATAAAAGAAAAACCCGAGCTGGAACTCGAATTTCCAAAGAGATGAAGGATTTCCAATGCGAGGATTGGATTCAAAAGGAAGTCTTGGTCGGAACTCAGAACCTCGACTAGAAATAATAGAAGAAAAACCCGAGCTGCAACTCGGATTTCTAAAAGAATGAAGGATTTCCAATGCGAGGATTGGATTCAAAAGGAAGTCCTGGTCGGAACTAAGAACCTCGACTGGAAATAATAAAAGAAAACCCGAGCTGGAACTCGAATTTCCAAAGAGATAAAGGATTTCCAATGCGAGGATTGGATTCAAAAGGAAGTCCTGGTCGGAACTCAGAACCTCGACTAGAAATAATAGAAGAAAAACCCGAGCTGCAACTCGGATTTCTAAAAGAATAAAGGATTTCCAATGCGAGGATTGGATTCAAAAGGAAGTCCTGGTCGGAACTCAGAACCTCGACTGGAAAGAATAAAAGAAAAACCCGAGCTGGAACTTGGATTTCCAAAGAGATGAAGGATTTCCAATGCGAGGATTGGATTCAAAAGGAAGTCCTGGTCGGAACTCAGAACCTCGACTGGAAACAATAGAAGAAAATACCGAGCTAGAACTTGGATTTCCAAAAGAATAAAGGATTTCCAATGCGAGTATTGGATTAAAAAGGAAGTCCTTGTCGGAACTGAGAACTTCGACTAAACATAATAGAAGAAAAAACCGAGCTGGAACTCGGATTTCTAAAAGAATAAGGGATTTTCAATGCGAGGATTGGATTTAAAAGGAAGTCCTGGTCGGAACTCAGAACTTCGACTGAAAATAATAGAAGAAAAACCCGAGCTGGAACTCCGATTTCTAAAAGAATGAAGGATTTCCAATGCGAGGAATGGATTCAAAAGGAAGTCCTGGTCGGAACTCAGAACTTCGACTGAAAATAATAGAAGAAAAACCGCAGCTGGAACTCGGATTTCCGAAGAAATGAAGGATTTCCAATGCGAGGATTGGATTCAAAAGGAAGTCCTGGTCGGAACTCAGAACTTCGACTGAAAATAATAGAAGAAAAACCCGAGCTGGAACTCGGAGTTGTAAAAGAATAAAGGATTTCCTATGCGAGAATTGGATTTAAAAGGAAGTCCTGGTCGGAACTCAGAACTTCGACTGAAAATAATAGAAGAAAAAAACCTGAGCTGGAACTCGGATTTCCGAAGAAATGATGGATTTCGAATGCGAGGATTGGATTCAAAAGGAAGTCCTGGTCGGAACTCAAAACTTCAACTGAAAATAATAGAAGAAAAACTCGAGCTGGAACTCGGATTTCCAAAGAAATGAAGGATTTAAAATGCGAGGATTGGATTCAAAAGGAAGTCCTGGTCGGAACTCAGAACTTCGACTAAAAATAATAGAAGAAAACTCGAGCTGGAACTCGGATTTCCAAAAGAATGAAGGATTTCCAATGCGAGGATTGGATTCAAAAGAAAGTCCTGGTCGGAACTCAGAACCTCGACTGGAAATAATAAAAGAAAAACCCGAGCTGGAACTCGGATTTCCAAAGAGATGAAGGATTTCCAATGCGAGGATTGGATTCAAAAGGAAGTCCTGGTCGGAACTCAGAACCTCGACTGGAAATAATAGAAGAAAAACCCGAGCTGTAACTCGGATTTCTAAAAGAATGAAGGATTTCCAATGCGAGGATTGGATTCAAAAGGAAGTCCTGGTCGGAACTCAGAACCTCGACTGGAAATAATAAAAGAAAAACCCGAGCTGGAACTCGAATTTCCAAAGAGATGAAGGATTTCCAATGCGAGGATTGGATTCAAAAGGAAGTCCTGGTCGGAACTCAGAACCTCGACTAGAAATAATAGAAGAAAAACCCGAGCTGCAACTCGGATTTCTAAAAGAATAAAGGATTTGCAATGCGAGGATTGGATTCAAAAGTAAGTCCTGGTCGGAACTCAGAACCTCGACTGGAAAGAATAAAAGAAAAACCCGAGCTGCAACTCGAATTTCCAAAGAGTTAAAGGATTTCCAATGCGAGGATTGGATTCAAAAGGAAGTCCTGGTCGGAACTCAGAACCTCGACTGAAAATAATAGAAGAAAATCCCGAGCTAGAACTCGGATTTCCAAAAGAATAAAGGATTTCCAATGCGAGTATTGGATTCAAAAGGAAGTCCTTGTCGGAACTCAGAACTTCGACTGAAAATAATAGAAGAAAAACCCAGTCTGGAACTCCGATTTCTAAAAGAATGAAGGATTTCCAATGCGAGGAATGGATTCAAAAGGAAGTCATGGTCGGAACTCAGAACTTCGACTGCAAATAATAGAAGAAAAACCGCAGCTGGAACTCGGATTTCCGAAGAAATGAAGGATTTCTAATGCGAGGATTGGATTCAAAAGGAAGTCCTGGTCGGAGCTCAGAACTTCGACTGAAAATAATAGAAGAAAAACCCGAGCTGGAACTCGGAGTTGTAAAAGAATAAAGGATTTCCAATGCGAGAATTGGATTTAAAAGGAAGTCCTGGTCGGAACTCAGAACTTCGACTGAAAATAATAGAAGAAAAAAATCTGAGCTGGAACTCGGATTTCCGAAGAAATGATGGATTTCCAATGCGAGGATTGGATTCAAAAGGAAGTCCTGGTCGGAACTCAAAACTTCAACTGAAAATAATAGAAGAAAAACCCGAGCTGGAACTCGGATTTCCAAAGAAATGAAGGATTTGTAATGCGAGGATTGGATTCAAAATGGAGTCCTGGTCGGAACTCAGAACTTCGACTAAAAATAATAGAAGAAAAACTCGAGCTGGAACTCGGATTTCCAAAAGAATGAAGGATTTCCAATGCGAGGATTGGATTCAAAAGAAAGTCCTGGTCGGAACTCAGAACCTCGACTGGAAATAATAAAAGAAAAACCCGAGCTGGAACTCGGATTTCCAAAGAGATGAAGGATTTCCAATGTGAGGATTGGATTCAAAAGGAAGTCCTGGTCGGAACTCAGAACCTCGACTGGAAATAATAGAAGAAAAACCCGAGCTGCAACTCGGATTTCTAAAAGAATGAAGGATTTCCAATGCGAGGATTGGATTCAAAAGGAAGTCCTGGTCGGAACTCAGAACTTCGACTGAAAATAATAGATAAAAAACTCAGTCTGGAACTCCGATTTCTAAAAGAATGAAGGATTTCCAATGCGAGGAATGGATTCAAAAGGAAGTCATGGTCGGAACTCAGAACTTCGACTGAAAATAATAGAAGAAAAACCGCAGCTGGAACTCGGATTTCCGAAGAAATGAAGGATTTCTAATGCGAGGATTGGATTCAAAAGGAAGTCCTGGTCGGAGCTCAAAACTTCGACTGAAAATAATAGAAGAAAAACCCGAGCTGGAACTCGGAGTTGTAAAAGAATAAAGGATTTCCAATGCGAGAATTGGATTTAAAAGGAAGTCCTGGTCGGAACTCAGAACTTCGACTGAAAATAATAGAAGAAAAAAACCTGAGCTGGAACTCGGATTTCCGAAGAAATGATGGATTTCCAATGCGAGGATTGGATTCAAAAGGAAGTCTGGTCGGAACTCAAAACTTCAACTGAAAATAATAGAAGAAAAACCCGAGCTGGAACTCGGATTTCCAAAGAAATGAAGGATTTGTAATGCGAGGATTGGATTCAAAAGGAAGTCCTGGTCGGAACTCAGAACTTCGACTAAAAATAATAGAAAAAAAACTCGAGCTGGAACTCGGATTTCCAAAAGAATGAAGGATTTCCAATGCGAGGATTGGATTCAAAAGAAAGTCCTGGTCGGAACTTAGAACCTCGACTGGAAATAATAAAAGAAAAACCCGAGCTGGAACTCGGATTTCCAAAGAGATGAAGGATTTCCAATGCGAGGATTGGATTCAAAAGGAAGTCCTGGTCGGAACTCAGAACCTCGACTGGAAATAATAGAAGAAAAACCCGAGCTGCAACTCGGATTTCTAAAAGAATGAAGGATTTCCAATGCGAGGATTGGATTCAAAAGGAAGTCCTGGTCGGAACTCAGAACTTCGACTGAAAATAATAGAAGAAAAATCCGAGCTGGAACTCCGATTTCTAAAAGAATGAAGGATTTCCAATGCGAGGAATGGATTCAAAAGGAAGTCCTGGTCGGAACTCAGAACTTCGACTGAAAATAATAGAAGAAAAACCGTAGCTGGAACTCGGATTTCCGAAGAAATGAAGGATTTCCAATGCGAGGATTGGATTCAAAAGGAAGTCCTGGTCGGAACTCAGAACTTCGACTGAAAATTATACAAGAAAAACCCGAGCTGAAACTCGGATTTCTAAAATAATAAAGGATTTCCAATGCGAGAATTGGATTTAAAAGGAAGTCCAGGTCGGAACTCAAAACTTCGACTGAAAATAATAGAAGAAAAAAACCTGAGCTGGAACTCGGATTTCCGAAGAAATGATGGATTTCCAATGCAAGGATTGGATTCAAAAGGAAGTCCTGGTCGGAACTCAGAACCTCGACTGGAAATAATAAAAGAAAAACCCGAGCTGGAACTCGGATTTCCAAAGAGATGAAGGATTTCCAATGCGAGGATTGGATTCAAAAGGAAGTCCTGGTCGGAACTCAGAACCTCGACTGGAAATAATAGAAGAAAAACCCTAGCTGCAACTCGGATTTCTAAAAGAATGAAGGATTTCCAATGCGAGGATTGGATTCAAAAGGAAGTCCTGGTCGGAACTCAGAACCTCGACTGGAAAAAATAAAAGAAAAACCCGAGCTGGAACTCGAATTTCCAAAGAGATGAAGGATTTCCAATGCGAGGATTGGATTCAAAAGGAAGTCCTGGTCGGAACTCAAAACCTCGACTAGAAATAATAGAAGAAAAACCCGAGCTGCAACTCAGATTTCTAAAAGAATGAAGGATTTCCAATGCGAGGATTGGATTCAAAAGGAAGTCCTGGTCGGAACACAGAACCTCGACTGGAAATAATAAAAGAAAAACCCGAGCTGGAACTCGAATTTCCAAAGAGATAAAGGATTTCCAATGCGAGGATTGGATTCAAAAGGAAGTCCTGGTCGGAACTCAGAACCTTGACTGAAAATAATAGAAGAAAATACCGAGCTAGAACTCGGATTTCCAAACAAATAAAGGATTTCCAATGCGAGGATTGGATTTAAAAGGAAGTCCTGGTCGGAACTCAGAACTTCGACTGAAAATAATAGAAGAAAAACCCGAGCTGGAACTCCGATTTCTAAAAGAATGAAGGATTTCCAATGCGAGGAATGGATTCAAAAGGAAGTCCTGGTCGGAACTCAGAACTTCGACTGAAAATAATAGAAGAAAAACCGCAGCTGGAACTCGGATTTCCGAAGAAATGAAGGATTTCCAATGCGAGGATTGGATTCAAAAGGAAGTCCTGGTCGGAACTCAGAACTTCGACTGAAAATAATAGAAGAAAAAACCGAGCTGGAACTCGGATTTCTAAAAGAATAAAGGATTTCCAATGCGAGAATTGGATTTAAAAGGAAGTCCTGGTCGGAACTCAGAACTTCGACTGAAAATAATAGAAGAAAAAAACCTGAGCTGGAACTCGGATTTCCGAAAAAATGATGGATTTCCAATGCGAGGATTGGATTCAAAAGGAAGTCCTGGTCGGAACTCAGAACTTCAACTGAAAATAATAAAAGAAAAACCCGAGCTGGAACTCGGATTTCCAAAAAAATGAAGGATTTCCAATGCGAGGATTGGATTCAAAAGGAAGTCCTGGTCGGAACTCAGAACTTCGACTAAAAATAATAGAAGAAAAACTCGAGCCGGAACTCGGATTTCCAAAAGAATGAAGGATTTCCAATGCGAGGATTGGATTCAAAAGAAAGTCCTGGTCGGAACTCAGAACCTCGACTGGAAATAATAAAAGAAAAACCCGAGCTGGAACTCGAATTTCCAAAGAGATGAAGGATTTTCAATGCGAGGATTGGATTCAAAAGGAAGTCCTGGTCGGAACTCAGAACCTCGACTGGAAATAATAGAAGAAAAACCCGAGCTGCAACTCGGATTTCTAAAAGAATGAAGGATTTCCAATACGATGATTGGATTCAAAATGAAGTCCTGGTCGGAACTCAGAACTTCGACTGAAATTAATAGAAGAAAAACCTGAGCTGGAACTCGGATTTCCAAAGAAATGAAGGATTTCCAATGCGAGGATTGAATTCAAAAGGAAGTCCTGGTCGGAACTCAGAACTTCGACTGAAAATAATATTAGAAAAACCCGAGTTGGAACTCGGATTTCCAAAAGAATGAAGGATTTCCAATGCGAGGATTGGATTCAAAAGGAAGTCCTGGTCGGAACTCAGAACTTCGACTGAAAATAATAGAAGAAAAACCCGAGCTTGAACTCGGATTTCCAAAAGAATAAAGGATTTCCAATGCGAGGATTGGATTTAAAAGGAAGTCCTGGTGGGAACTCAGAACTTCGACTGAAAATAATAGAAGAAAAACCCGAGCTGGAACTCGGATTTCTAAAAGAATAAAGGATTTCCAGTGCGAGGATTGGATTTAAAAGGAAGTCCTGGTCGGAACTCAGAACTTCGACTGAAAATAATAGAAGAAAAACCCGAGCTGAAACTCGGATTTCTAAAAGAATGAACGATTTCCAATGCGAGAATTGGATTCAAAAAGAAGTCCTGGTCGGAACTCAGAACTTCGACTGAAAATAATAGAAGAAAAACCCGAGCTGGAACTCGGATTTCCGAAGAAATAAAGGATTTTCAATGAGAGGATTGGATTAAAATGGAAGTCCTGGTCGGAACTCAGAACTTCGACTGAAAATAATAGAAGAAAAACCCGAGTTGGAACTCGGATTTCCAAAGAAATGAAGGATTTGTAATGCGAGGATTGGATTCAAAAGAAAGTCCTGGTCGGAACTCAGAACTTCGACTAAAAATAATAGAAGAAAAACTCGAGCTGGAACTCGGATTTCCAAAAGAATGAAGGATTTCCAATGCGAGGATTGGATTCAAAAGAAAGACCTGGTCGGAACTCAGAACCTCGACTGGAAATAATAAAAGAAAAACCCGAGCTGGAACTCGGATTTCCAAAGAGATGAAGGATTTCCAATGCGAGGATTGGATTCAAAAGGAAGTCCTGGTCGGAACTCAGAACCTCGACTGGAAATAATAGAAGAAAAACCCGAGCTGCAACTCGGATTTCTAAAAGAATGAAGGATTTCCAATGCGAGGATTGGATTCAAAAGGAAGTCCTGGTCGGAACTCAGAACTTCGACTGAAAATAATAGAAGAAAAATCCGAGCTGGAACTCCGATTTCTAAAAGAATGAAGGATTTCCAATGCGAGGAATGGATTCAAAAGGAAGTCCTGGTCGGAACTCAGAACTTCGACTGAAAATAATAGAAGAAAAACCGCAGCTGGAACTCGGATTTCCGAAGAAATGAAGGATTTTCAATGCGAGGATTGGATTCAAAAGGAAGTCCTGGTCGGAACTCAGAACTTCGACTGAAAATAATAGAAGAAAAACCCGAGCTGGAACTCGGATTTCTAAAAGAATAAAGGATTTCCAATGCGAGAATTGGATTTAAAAGGAAGTCCTGGTCGGAACTCAAAACTTCGACTGAAAATAATAGAAGAAAAAAACCTGAGCTGGAATTCGGATTTCCGAAGAAATGATGGATTTCCAATGCGAGGATTGGATTCAAATGGAAGTCCTGGTCGGAACTCAGAACTTCGACTGAAAATAATAGAAGAAAAACCCGAGCTGGAACTCGGATTTCCAAAGAAATGAAAGATTTCCAATGCGAGGATTGGATTCAAAAGGAAGTCCTGGTCGTAACTCAGAACTTCGACTAAAAATAATAGAAGAAAAACTCGAGCTGGAACTCGGATTTCCAAAAGAATGAAGGATTTCCAATGCGACGATTGGATTCAAAAGAAAGTCCTGGTCGGAACTCAGAACCTCGACTGGAAATAATAAAAGAAAAACCCGAGCTGGAACTCGAATTTCCAAAGAGATGAAGGATTTCCAATGCGAGGATTGGATTCAAAAGGAAGTCCTGGTCGAAACTCAGAACCTCGACTGGAAATAATAGAAAAAAAACCCTAGCTGCAACTCGGATTTCTAAAAGAATGAAGGATTTCCAATGCGAGGATTGGATTCAAAAGGAAGTCCTGGTCGGAACTCAGAACCTCGACTGGAAATAATAAATGAAAAACCCGAGCTGGAACTCGAATTTCCAAAGAGATGAAGGATTTTCAATGCAAGGATTGGATTCAAAAGGAAGTCCTGGTCGGAACTCAGAACCTCGACTAGAAATAATAGAAGAAAAACCCGAGCTGCAACTCGGATTTCTAAAAGAATGAAGGATTTCCAATGCGAGGATTGGATTCAAAAGGAAGTCCTGGTCGGAACTCAGAACCTCGACTGGAAATAATAAAAGAAAAACCTGAGCTGGAACTCAAATTTCCAAAGTGATAAAGGATTTCCAATGCGAGGATTGGATTCAAAAGGAAGTCCTGGTCGGAACTCAGAACCTTGACTGAAAATAATAGAAGAAAATACCGAGCTAGAACTCGGATTTCCAAAAGAATAAAGGATTTCCAATGCGAGTAATGGATTCAAAAGGAAGTCCTGGTCGGAACTCAGAACCTCGACTGGAAATAATAAAAGAAAAACCCGAGCTGGAACTCGAATTTCCAAAGAGATGAAGGATTTTCAATGCGAGGATTGGATTCAAAAGGAAGTCCTGGTCGGAACTCAGAACCTCGACTGGAAATAATAGAAGAAAAACCCGAGCTGCAACTCGGATTTCTAAAAGAATGAAGGATTTCCAATGCGATGATTGGATTCAAAATGAAGTCCTGGTCGGAACTCAGAACTTCGACTGAAATTAATAGAAGAAAAACCTGAGCTGGAACTCGGATTTCCAAAGAAATGAAGGATTTCCAATGCGAGGATTGAATTCAAAAGGAAGTCCTGGTCGGAACTCAGAACTTCGACTGAAAATAATATTAGAAAAACCCGAGTTGGAACTCGGATTTCCAAAAGAATGAAGGATTTCCAATGCGAGGATTGGATTCAAAAGGAAGTCCTGGTCGGAACTCAGAACTTCGACTGAAAATAATAGAAGAAAAACCCGAGCTTGAACTCGGATTTCCAAAAGAATGAAGGATTTCCAATGCGAGGATTGGATTTAAAAGGAAGTCCTGGTGGGAACTCAGAACTTCGACTGAAAATAATAGAAGAAAAACCCGAGCTGGAACTCGGATTTCTAAAAGAATAAAGGATTTCCAGTGCGAGGATTGGATTTAAAAGGAAGTCCTGGTCGGAACTCAGAACTTCGACTGAAAATAATAGAAGAAAAACCCGAGCTGAAACTCGGATTTCTAAAAGAATGAACGATTTCCAATGCGAGAATTGGATTCAAAAAGAAGTCCTGGTCGGAACTCAGAACTTCGACTGAAAATAATAGAAGAAAAACCCGAGCTGGAAGTCGGATTTCCGAAGAAATAAAGGATTTCCAATGAGAGGATTGGATTAAAATGGAAGTCCTGGTCGGAACTCAGAACTTCGACTGAAAATAATAGAAGAAAAACCCGAGTTGGAACTCGGATTTCCAAAGAAATGAAGGATTTGTAATGCGAGGATTGGATTCAAAAGAAAGTCCTGGTCGGAACTCAGAACTTCGACTAAAAATAATAGAAGAAAAACTCGAGCTGGAACTCGGATTTCCAAAAGAATGAAGGATTTCCAATGCGAGGATTGGATTCAAAAGAAAGTCCTGGTCGGAACTCAGAACCTCGACTGGAAATAATAAAAGAAAAACCCGAGCTGGAACTCGGATTTCCAAAGAGATGAAGGATTTCCAATGCGAGGATTGGATTCAAAAGGAAGTCCTGGTCGGAACTCAGAACCTCGACTGGAAATAATAGAAGAAAAACCCGAGCTGCAACTCGGATTTCTAAAAGAATGAAGGATTTCCAATGCGAGGATTGGATTCAAAAGGAAGTCCTGGTCGGAACTCAGAACCTTGACTGAAAATAATAGAAGAAAATACCGAGCTAGAACTCGGATTTCCAAAAGAATAAAGGATTTCCAATGCGAGTAATGGATTCAAAAGGAAGTCCTGGTCGGAACTCAGAACCTCGACTGGAAATAATAAAAGAAAAACCCGAGCTGGAACTCGAATTTCCAAAGAGATGAAGGATTTTCAATGCGAGGATTGGATTCAAAAGGAAGTCCTGGTCGGAACTCAGAACCTCGACTGGAAATAATAGAAGAAAAACCCGAGCTGCAACTCGGATTTCTAAAAGAATGAAGGATTTCCAATGCGATGATTGGATTCAAAATGAAGTCCTGGTCGGAACTCAGAACTTCGACTGAAATTAATAGAAGAAAAACCTGAGCTGGAACTCGGATTTCCAAAGAAATGAAGGATTTCCAATGCGAGGATTGAATTCAAAAGGAAGTCCTGGTCGGAACTCAGAACTTCGACTGAAAATAATATTAGAAAAACCCGAGTTGGAACTCGGATTTCCAAAAGAATGAAGGATTTCCAATGCGAGGATTGGATTCAAAAGGAAGTCCTGGTCGGAACTCAGAACTTCGACTGAAAATAATAGAAGAAAAACCCGAGCTTGAACTCGGATTTCCAAAAGAATGAAGGATTTCCAATGCGAGGATTGGATTTAAAAGGAAGTCCTGGTGGGAACTCAGAACTTCGACTGAAAATAATAGAAGAAAAACCCGAGCTGGAACTCGGATTTCTAAAAGAATAAAGGATTTCCAGTGCGAGGATTGGATTTAAAAGGAAGTCCTGGTCGGAACTCAGAACTTCGACTGAAAATAATAGAAGAAAAACCCGAGCTGAAACTCGGATTTCTAAAAGAATGAACGATTTCCAATGCGAGAATTGGATTCAAAAAGAAGTCCTGGTCGGAACTCAGAACTTCGACTGAAAATAATAGAAGAAAAACCCGAGCTGGAAGTCGGATTTCCGAAGAAATAAAGGATTTCCAATGAGAGGATTGGATTAAAATGGAAGTCCTGGTCGGAACTCAGAACTTCGACTGAAAATAATAGAAGAAAAACCCGAGTTGGAACTCGGATTTCCAAAGAAATGAAGGATTTGTAATGCGAGGATTGGATTCAAAAGAAAGTCCTGGTCGGAACTCAGAACTTCGACTAAAAATAATAGAAGAAAAACTCGAGCTGGAACTCGGATTTCCAAAAGAATGAAGGATTTCCAATGCGAGGATTGGATTCAAAAGAAAGTCCTGGTCGGAACTCAGAACCTCGACTGGAAATAATAAAAGAAAAACCCGAGCTGGAACTCGGATTTCCAAAGAGATGAAGGATTTCCAATGCGAGGATTGGATTCAAAAGGAAGTCCTGGTCGGAACTCAGAACCTCGACTGGAAATAATAGAAGAAAAACCCGAGCTGCAACTCGGATTTCTAAAAGAATGAAGGATTTCCAATGCGAGGATTGGATTCAAAAGGAAGTCCTGGTCGGAACTCAGAACTTCGACTGAAAATAATAGAAGAAAAATCCGAGCTGGAACTCCGATTTCTAAAAGAATGAAGGATTTCCAATGCGAGGAATGGATTCAAAAGGAAGTCCTGGTCGGAACTCAGAACTTCGACTGAAAATAATAGAAGAAAAACCGCAGCTGGAACTCGGATTTCCGAAGAAATGAAGGATTTTCAATGCGAGGATTGGATTCAAAAGGAAGTCCTGGTCGGAACTCAGAACTTCGACTGAAAATAATAGAAGAAAAACCCGAGCTGGAACTCGGATTTCTAAAAGAATAAAGGATTTCCAATGCGAGAATTGGATTTAAAAGGAAGTCCTGGTCGGAACTCAAAACTTCGACTGAAAATAATAGAAGAAAAAAACCTGAGTTGGAATTCGGATTTCCGAAGAAATGATGGATTTCCAATGCGAGGATTGGATTCAAATGGAAGTCCTGGTCGGAACTCAGAACTTCGACTGAAAATAATAGAAGAAAAACCCGAGCTGGAACTCGGATTTCCAAAGAAATGAAAGATTTCCAATGCGAGGATTGGATTCAAAAGGAAGTCCTGGTCGTAACTCAGAACTTCGACTAAAAATAATAGAAGAAAAACTCGAGCTGGAACTCGGATTTCCAAAAGAATGAAGGATTTCCAATGCGAGGATTGGATTCAAAAGAAAGTCCTGGTCGGAACTCAGAACCTCGACTGGAAATAATAAAAGAAAAACCCGAGCTGGAACTCGAATTTCCAAAGAGATGAAGGATTTCCAATTCGAGGATTGGATTCAAAAGGAAGTCCTGGTCGGAACTCAGAACCTCGACTGGAAATAATAGAAAAAAAACCCTAGCTGCAACTCGGATTTCTAAAAGAATGAAGGATTTCCAATGCGAGGATTGGATTCAAAAGGAAGTCCTGGTCGGAACTCAGAACCTCGACTGGAAATAATAAATGAAAAACCCGAGCTGGAACTCGAATTTCCAAAGAGATGAAGGATTTTCAATGCAAGGATTGGATTCAAAAGGAAGTCCTGGTCGGAACTCAGAACCTCGACTAGAAATAATAGAAGAAAAACCCGAGCTGCAACTCGGATTTCTAAAAGAATGAAGGATTTCCAATGCGAGGATTGGATTCAAAAGGAAGTCCTGGTCGGAACTCAGAACCTCGACTGGAAATAATAAAAGAAAAACCTGAGCTGGAACTCAAATTTCCAAAGAGATAAAGGATTTCCAATGCGAGGATTGGATTCAAAAGGAAGTCCTGGTCGGAACTCAGAACCTTGACTGAAAATAATAGAAGAAAATACCGAGCTAGAACTCGGATTTCCAAAAGAATAAAGGATTTCCAATGCGAGTATTGGATTCAAAAGGAAGTCCTTGTCGGAACTCAGAACTTCGACTAAAAATAATAGAAGAAAAAACCGAGCTGGAACTCGGATTTCTAAAAGAATAAGGGATTTTCAATGCGAGGATTGGATTTAAAAGGAAGTCCTGGTCGGAACTCAGAACTTCGACTGAAAATAATAGAAGAAAAACCAGAGCTGGAACTCTGATTTCTAAAAGAATGAAGGATTTCCAATGCGAGGAATGGATTCAAAAGGAAGTCCTGGTCGGAACTCAGAACTTCGACTGAAAATAATAGAAGAAAAACCGCAGCTGGAACTCGGATTTCCGAAGAAATGAAGGATTTCCAATGCGAGGATTGGATTCAAAAGGAAGTCCTGGTCGGAACTCAGAACTTCGACTGAAAATAATAGAAGAAAAACCCGAGCTGGAACTCGGATTTCTAAAAGAATAAAGGATTTCCAATGCGAGAATTGGATTTAAAAGGAAGTCCTGGTCGGAACTCATTACTTCGACTGAAAATAATAGAAGAAAAAAACCTGAGCTGGAACTCGGATTTCCGAAGAAATGATGGATTTCCAATGCGAGTATTGGATTCAAAAGGAAGTCCTGGTCGGAACTGAGAACTTCAACTGAAAATAATAGAAGAAAAACCCGAGATGGAACTCGGATTTCCAAAGAAATGAAGGATTTCCAATGCGAGGATTGGATTCAAAAGGAAGTCCTGGTCGGAACTCAGAACTTCGACTAAAAATAATAGAAGAAAAACTCGAGCTGGAACTCGGATTTCCAAAAGAATGAAGGATTTCCAATGCGAGGATTGGATTCAAAAGAAAGTCCTGGTCGGAACTCAGAACCTCGACTGGAAATAATAAAAGAAAAACCCGAGCTGGAACTCGAATTTCCAAAGAGATGAAGGATTTCCAATGCGAGGATTGGATTCAAAAGGAAGTCCTGGTCGGAACTCAGAACCTCGACTGGAAATAATTGAAGAAAAACCCGAGCTGCAACTCGGATTTCTAAAAGAATGAAGGATTTCCAATGCGATGATTGGATTCAAAAGGAAGTCCTGGTCGGAACTCAGAACTTCGACTGAAATTAATAGAAGAAAAACCCGAGCTGGAACTCGGATTTCCAAAGAAATGAAGGATTTCTAATGCGAGGATTGAATTCAAAAGGAAGTCCTGGTCGGAACTCAGAACTTCGACTGAAAATAATATTAGAAAAACCCGAGTTGGAACTCGGATTTCCAAAAGAATGAAGGATTTCCAATGCGAGGATTGGATTCAAAAGGAAGTCCTGGTCGGAACTCAGAACTTCGACTGAAAATAATAGAAGAAAAACCCGAGCTTGAACTCGGATTTCCAAAAGAATGAAGAATTTCCAATGCGAGGATTGGATTTAAAAGGAAGTCCTGGTGGGAACTCAGAACTTCGACTGAAAATAATAGAAGAAAAACCCGAGCTGGAACTCGGATTTCTAAAAGAATAAAGGATTTCCAGTGCGAGGATTGGATTTAAAAGGAAGTCCTGGTCGGAACTCAGAACTTCGACTGAAAATAATAGAAGAAAAACCCGAGCTGAAACTCGGATTTCTAAAAGAATGAACGATTTCCAATGCGAGGATTGGATTCAAAAGGAAGTCCTGGTCGGAACTCAGAACCTTGACTGAAAATAATAGAAGAAAATACCGAGCTAGAACTCGGATTTCCAAAAGAATAAAGGATTTTCAATGCGAGTATTTGATTCAAAAGGAAGTCCTTGTCGGAACTCAGAACTTCGACTAAAAATAATAGAAGAAAAAACCGAGCTGGAACTCGGATTTCAAAAAGAATAAGGGATTTTCAATGCAAGGATTGGATTTAAAAGGAAGTCCTGGTCGGAACTCAGAACTTCAACTGAAAATAATAGAAGAAAAACCCGAGCTGGAACTCCGATTTCTAAAAGAATGAAGGATTTCCAATGCGAGGAATGGATTCAAAAGGAAGTCCTGGTCGGAACTCAGAACTTCGACTGAAAATAATAGAAGAAAAACCGCAGCTGGAACTCGGATTTCCGAAGAAATGAAGGATTTCCAATGCGAGGATTGGATTCAAAAGGAAGTCCTGGTCGGAACTCAGAACTTCGACTGAAAATAATAGAAGAAAAACCCGAGCTGGAACTCGGATTTCTAAAAGAATAAAGGATTTCCAAAGCGAGGATTGGATTCAAAAGAAAGTCCTGGTCGGAACTCACAACCTCGACTGGAAATAATAGAAGAAAAAAACCTGAGCTGGAACTCGGATTTCCGAAGAAATGATGGATTTCCAATGCGAGGATTGGATTAAAAAGGAAGTTCTGGTCGGAACTCTGAACTTCAACTGAAAATAATAGAAGAAAAACCCGAGCTGGAACTCGGATTTCCAAAGAAATGAAGGATTTTCAATGCGAGGATTGGATTCAAAAGGAAGTCCTGGTCGGAACTCAAAACTTCGACTAAAAATAATAGAAGAAAAACTCGAGCTGGAACTCGGATTTCCAAAAGAATGAATGATTTCCAATGCGAGGATTGGATTCAAAAGAAAGTCCTGGTCGGAACTCAGAACCTCGACTGGAAATAATAAAAGAAAAACCCGAGCTGGAACTCGAATTTCCAAAGAGATGAAGGATTTCCAATGCGAGGATTGGATTCAAAAGGAAGTCCTGGTCGGAACTCAGAACCTCGACTGGAACTAATTGAAGAAAAACCCGAGCTGCAACTCGGATTTCTAAAAGAATGAAGGATTTCCAATGCGATGATTGGATTCAAAAGGAAGTCCTGGTCGGAACTCAGAACTTCGACTGAAATTAATAGAAGAAAAACCCGAGCTGGAACTCGGATTTCCAAAGAAATGAAGGATTTCTAATGCGAGGATTGAATTCAAAAGGAAGTCCTGGTCGGAACTCAGAACTTCGACTGAAAATAATATTAGAAAAACCCGAGTTGGAACTCGGATTTCCAAAAGAATGAAGGATTTCCAATGCGAGGATTGGATTCAAAAGGAAGTCCTGGTCGGAACTCAGAACTTCGACTGAAAATAATAGAAGAAAAACCCGAGCTTGAACTCGGATTTCCAAAAGAATGAAGAATTTCCAATGCGAGGATTGGATTTAAAAGGAAGTCCTGGTGGGAACTCAGAACTTCGACTGAAAATAATAGAAGAAAAACCCGAGCTGGAACTCAGATTTCTAAAAGAATAAAGGATTTCCAGTGCGAGGATTGGATTTAAAAGGAAGTCCTGGTCGGAACTCAGAACTTCGACTGAAAATAATAGAAGAAAAACCCGAGCTGAAACTCGGATTTCTAAAAGAATGAACGATTTCTAATGCGAGGATTGGATTCAAAAGGAAGTCCTGGTCGGAACTCAGAACCTTGACTGAAAATAATAGAAGAAAATAACGAGCTAGAACTCGGATTTTCAAAAGAATAAAGGATTTCCAATGCGAGTATTTGATTCAAAAGGAAGTCCTTGTCGGAACTCAGAACTTCGACTAAAAATAATAGAAGAAAAAACCGAGCTGGAACTCGGATTTCAAAAAGAATAAGGGATTTTCAATGCAAGGATTGGATTTAAAAGGAAGTCCTGGTCGGAACTCAGAACTTCAACTGAAAATAATAGAAGAAAAACCCGAGCTGGAACTCCGATTTCTAAAAGAATGAAGGATTTCCAATGCGAGGAATGGATTCAAAAGGAAGTCCTGGTCGGAACTCAGAACTTCGACTGAAAATAATAGAAGAAAAACCGCAGCTGGAACTCGGATTTCCGAAGAAATAAAGGATTTCCAATGCGAGGATTGGATTCAAAAGGAAGTCCTGGTCGGAACTCAGAACTTCGACTGAAAATAATAGAAGAAAAACTCGAGCTGGAACTTGGATTTCTAAAAGAATAAAGGATTTCCAATGCGAGAATTGGATTTAAAAGGAAGTCCTGGTCGGAACTCAAAACTTCGACTGAAAATAATAGAAGAAAAAAACCTGAGCTGGAACTCGGATTTCCGAAGAAATGATGGATTTCCAATGCGAGGATTGGATTCAAAAGGAAGTCCTGGTCGGAACTCAGAACTTCGACTGAAAATAATAGAAGAAAAATCCGAGTTGGAACTCCGATTTCTAAAAGAATGAAGGATTTCCAATGCGAGGATTGGATTCAAAAGGAAGTCCTGGTCGGAACTCAGAACTTCGACTAAAAATAATAGAAGAAAAACTCGAGCTGGAACTCGGATTTCCAAAAGAATGAAGGATTTCCAATGCGAGGATTGGATTCAAAAGAAAGTCCTGGTCGGAACTCAGAACCTCGACTGGAAATAATAAAAGAAAAACCCGAGCTGGAACTCGGATTTCCAAAGCGATGAAGGATTTCCAATGCGAGGATTGAATTCAAAAGGAAGTCCTGGTCGGAACTCAGAACCTCGACTGGAAATAATAGAAGAAAAACCCTAGCTGCAACTCGGATTTCTAAAAGAATGAAGGATTTCCAATGCGAGGATTGGATTCAAAAGGAAGTCCTGGTCGGAACTCAGAACCTCGACTGGAAATAATAAAAGAAAAACCCAAGCTGGAACTCGAATTTCCAAAGAGATAAAGGATTTCCAATGCGAGGATTGGATTCAAAAGGAAGTCCTGGTCGGAACTCATAACCTCGACTAGAAATAATAGAAGAAAAACCCGAGCTGCAACTCGGATTTCTAAAAGAATGAAGGATTTCCAATGCGAGGATTGGATTCAAAAGGAAGTCCTGGTCGGAACTCAGAACCTCGACTGGAAGTAATAAAAGAAAAACCCGAGCTGGAACTCGAATTTCCAAAGAGATAAAGGATTTCCAATGCGAGGATTGGATTCAAAAGGTAGTCCTGGTCGGAACTCAGAACCTCGACTGAAAATAATAGAAGAAAAACCCGAGCTGCAACTCGGATTTCTAAAAGAATGAAGAATTTCCAATGCGAGGATTGGATTCAAAAGGAAGTCCTGGTCGGAACTCAGAACTTCGACTGAAATTAATAGAAGAAAAACCTGAGCTGGAACTCGGATTTCCAAAGAAATGAAGGATTTCCAATGCGAGGATTGGATTTAAAAGGAAGTCCTGGTCGGAACTCCGAACTTCGACTGAAAATAATAGAAGAAAACCCGAGCTGGAACTCCGATTTCTAAAAGAATGAAGGATTTCCAATGCGAGGAATGGATTCAAAAGGAAGTCCTGGTCGAAACTCAGAACTTCGACTGAAAATATTAGAAGAAAAACCGCAGCTGGAACTCGGATTTCCGAAGAAATGAAGCATTTCCAATGCGAGGATTGGATTCAAAAGGAAGTTCTGGTCAGAACTCAGAACTTCGACTGAAAATAAAAGAAGAAAAACCTGAGCTGAAAATCGGATTTCCAAAAGAATGAAGGATTTCCAATGCGAGGATTAGATTCAAAAGGAAGACCTGGTCGGAACTCAGAACTTCGACTGAAAATAATAGAAGAAAAAAACCTGAGCTGGAACTCGGATTTCCGAAGAAATGATGGATTTCCAATGCGAGGATTGGATTCAAAAGGAAGTCCTGGTCGGAACTCAGAACTTCGACTGAAATTAATAGAAGAAAAACCTGAGCTGGAACTCGGATTTCCAATGCGAGTATTGGATTCAAAAGGAAGTCCTTGTCGGAACACAGAACCTCGACTGAAAATAATAGAAGAAAAACCCGAGCTAGAACTCGGATTTCCAAAAGAATGAAGGATTTCCAATGCGAGTATTGGATTCAAAAGGAAGTCCTTGTCGGAACTCAGAACTTCGACTAAAAAAAATAGAAGAAAAAACCGAGCTGGAACTCGGATTTCTAAAAGAATAAGGGATTTTCAATGCGAGGATTGGATTTAAAAGGAAGTCCTGGTCGGAACTCAGAACTTCGACTGAAAATAATAGAGGAAAAACCCGAGCTGGAACTCCGATATCTAAAAGAATAAAGGATTTCCAATGCGAGAATTAGATTTAAAAGGAAGTCCTGGTCGGAACTCAGAACTTCGACTGAAAATAATAGAAGAAAAAAACCTGAGCTGGAACTCGGATTTCCGAAGAAATGATGGATTTCCACTGCGAGGATTGGATTCAAAAGGAAGTCCTGGTCGGAATATAGAACTTCGACTTAAAATAATAGAAGAAAAACCCGAGCTGGAACTCGGATTTCCAAAGAAATGAAGGATTTCCAATGCGAGGATTGGATTCAAAAGGAAGTCCTGGTCGGAACTCAGAACTTCGACTGAAAATAATAGAATAAAAACCGTAGCTAGAACTCGGATTTCCGAAGAAATGAAGGATTTCCAATGCGAGGATTGGATTCAAAAGGAAGTCCTGGTCGGAACTCAGAACTTCGACTGAAAATAATAGAAGAAAAACCCGAGCTGGAACTCGGATTTCTAAAAGAATAAAGGATTTCCAATGCGAGAATTAGATTTAAAAGGAAGTCCTGGTCGGAACTCAAAACTTCGACTGAAAATAATAGAAGAAAAAAACCTGAGCTGGAACTCGGATTTCCAAAGAAATGATGGATTTCCACTGTGAGGATTGGATTCAAAAGGAAGTCCTGGTCGGAACTTAGAACTTCGACTGAAAATAATAGAAGAAAAACCCGAGCTGGAACTCAGATTTCCAAAGAAATAAAGGATTTCCAATGCGAGGATTGGATTCAAAAGAAAGTCCTGGTCGGAACTCAGAACTTCGACTGAAAATAATAGAAGAAAAACTCGAGCTGGAACTCTGATTTCTAAAAGAATGAAGGATTTCCAATGCGAGGATTGGATTCAAAAGAAAGTCCTGGTCGGAACTCAGAACCTCGACTGGAAATAATAAAAGCAAAACCCGAGCTGGAACTCAGATTTCCAAAGAGATGAAGGATTTCCAATGCGAGGATTGGATTCAAAAGGAAGTCCTGGTCGGAACTCAGAACCTCGACTGGAAATAATAGAAGAAAAACCCGAGCTGCAACTCGGATTTCTAAAAGAATGAAGGATTTCCAATTCGAGGATTGGATTCAAAAGGAAGTCCTGGTCGGAACTCAGAACCTCGACTGGAAATAATAGAAGAAAAACCCGAGCTGCAACTCGGATTTCTAAAAGAATGAAGGATTTCCAATTCGAGGATTGGATTCAAAAGGAAGTCCTGGTCGGAACTCAGAACCTCGACTGGAAATAATAAAAGAAAAACCCGAGCTGGAACTCGAATTTCCAAAGAGATGAAGGATTTCCAATGCGAGGATTGGATTCAAAAGGAAGTCCTGGTCGGAACTCATAACCTCGATTAGAAATAATAGAAGAAAAACCCGAGCTGCAACGCGGATTTCTAAAAGAATGAAGGATTTCCAATGCGAGGATTGGATGCAAAAGGAAGTCCTGGTCGGAACTCAAAAGCTCGACTGGAAATAACAAAAGAAAAACCCGAGCTGGAACTCGAATTTCCAAAGAGATAAAGGATTTCCAATGCGAGGATTGGATTCAAACGGAAGTCCTGGTCGGAACTCAGAACCTCGACTGAAAAAAATAGAAGAAAAACCCGAGCTGCAACTCGAATTTCTAAAAGAATGAAGGATTTCCAATGCGAGGATTGGATTCAAAAGGAAGTCCTGGTCGGAACTCAGAACTTCGACTGAAATTAATAGAAGAAAAACCCGAGCTGGAACTCGGATTTCCAAAGAAATGAAGGATTTCCAATGCGAGGATTGGATTTAAAAGGAAGTCCTGGTCGGAACTCAGAACTTCGACTGAAAATAATAGAAGAAAAACTCGAGCTGGAACTCCGATTTCTAAAAGAATAAAGGATTTCCAATGCGAGGAATGGATTCAAAAGGAAGTCCTAGTCGGAACTCAGAACTTCGACTGAAAATAATAGAAGAAAAACCGCAGCTGGAACTCGGATTTCCGAAGAAATGAAGGATTTCCAATGCGAGGATTGGATTCAAAAGGAAGTCCTGGTCGGAACTCAGAACTTCGACTAAAAATAATCGAAGAAAAACCCGAGCTAGAACTCGGATTTCTAAAAGAATAAAGGATTTCCAATGCGACAATTGGATTTAAAAGGAAGTCCTGGTCGGAACTCAGAACTTCGACTGAAAATAATAGAAGAAAAAAACCTGAGCTGGAACTCGGATTTCCGAAGAAATGATGGATTTCCAATGCGAGGATTGGATTAAAAAGGAAGTTCTGGTCGGAACTCTGAACTTCAACTGAAAATAATAGAAGAAAAACCCGAGCTGAAACTCGGATTTCCAAAGAAATGAAGGATTTTCAATGCGAGAATTGGATTCAAAAGGAAGTCCTGGTCGGAACTCAGAACTTCGACTGAAAATAATAGAAGAAAAACCCGAGCTGGAACTCGGATTTCCAAAGAAATGAAAGATTTCCAATGCGAGGATTGGATTCAAACGGAAGTCCTGGTCGGAACTCAGAACTTCGACTAAAAATAATAGAAGAAAAACTCAAGCTGGAACTCGGATTTCCAAAAGAATGAAGGATTTCCAATGCGAGGATTGGATTCAAAAGAAAGTCCTGGTCGGAACTCAGAACCTCGACTGGAAATAATAAAAGAAAAACCCGAGCTGGAACTCGGATTTCCAAAGAGATGAAGGATTTCCAATGCGAGGATTGGATTCAAAAGGAAGTCCTGGTCGGAACTCAGAACCTCGACTGGAAAAAATAGAAGAAAAACCCTAGTTGCAACTCGGATTTCTAAAAGAATGAAGGATTTCCAATGCGAGGATTGGATTCAAAAGGAAGTCCTGGTCGGAACTCAGAACCTCGACTGGAAATAATAAAAGAAAAACCCGAGCTGGAACTCGAATTTCCAAAGAGATGAAGGATTTCCAATGCGAGGATTGGATTCAAAAGGAAGTCCTGGTCGGAACTCAGAACCTCGACAAGAAATAATAGAAGAAAAACCCGAGCTGCAACTCGGATTTCTAAAAGAATGAAGGATTTCTAATGCGAGGATTGGATTCAAAAGGAAGTCCTGGTCGGAACACAGAACCTCGACTGGAAATAATAAAAGAAAAACCCGAGCTGGAACTCGAATTTCGAAAGAGATAAAGGATTTCCAATGCAAGGATTGGATTCAAAAGGAAGTCCTGGTCGGAACTCAGAACCTTGACTGAAAATAATAGAAGAAAATACCGAGCTAGAACTCGGATTTCCAAAAGAATAAAGGATTTCCAATGCGAGGATTGGATTTAAAAGGAAGTCCTGGTCGGAACTCAGAACTTCGACTGAAAATAATCGAAGAAAAAAACCTGAGCTGGAACTCGGATTTCCGAAGAAATGATGGATTTCCACTGCGAGGATTGGATTCAAAAGGAAGTCCTGGTCGGAACTCTGAACTTCGACTGAAATTAATAGAAGAAAAACCTGAGCTGGAACTCGGATTTCCGAAGAAATGAAGGATTTCCAATGCGAGGATTGGATTCAAAAGGAAGTCCTGGTCGGAACTCAGAACTTCGACTGAAAATAATAGAAGAAAAACCCGAGCTGCAACTCGGATTTCTAAAAGAATGAAGGATTTCCAATTCGAGGATTGGATTCAAAAGGAAGTCCTGGTCGGAACTCAGAACCTCGACTGGAAATAATAAAAGAAAAACCCGAGCTGGAACTCGAATTTCCAAAGAGATGAAGGATTTCCAATGCGAGGATTGGATTCAAAAGGAAGTCCTGGTCGGAACTCATAACCTCGACTAGAAATAATAGAAGAAAAACCCGAGCTGCAATGCGGATTTCTAAAAGAATGAAGGATTTCCAATGCGAGGATTGGATGCAAAAGGAAGTCCTGGTCGGAACTCAAAAGCTCGACTGGAAATAACAAAAGAAAAACCCGAGCTGGAACTCGAATTTCCAAAGAGATAAAGGATTTCCAATGCGAGGATTGGATTCAAACGGAAGTCCTGGTCGGAACTCAGAACCTCGACTGAAAAAAATAGAAGAAAAACCCGAGCTGCAACTCGAATTTCTAAAACAATGAAGGATTTCCAATGCGAGGATTGGATTCAAAAGGAAGTCCTGGTCGGAACTCAGAACTTCGACTGAAATTAATAGAAGAAAAACCCGAGCTGGAACTCGGATTTCCAAAGAAATGAAGGATTTCCAATGCGAGGATTGGATTTAAAAGGAAGTCCTGGTCGGAACTCAGAACTTCGACTGAAAATAATAGAAGAAAAACTCGAGCTGGAACTCCGATTTCTAAAAGAATAAAGGATTTCCAATGCGAGGAATGGATTCAAAAGGAAGTCCTAGTCGGAACTCAGAACTTCGACTGAAAATAATAGAAGAAAAACCGCAGCTGGCACTCGGATTTCCGAAGAAATGAAGGATTTCCAATGCGAGGATTGGATTCAAAAGGAAGTCCTGGTCGGAACTCAGAACTTCGACTAAAAATAATCGAAGAAAAACCCGAGCTAGAACTCGGATTTCTAAAAGAATAAAGGATTTCCAATGCGAGAATTGGATTTAAAAGGAAGTCCTGGTCGGAACTCAGAACTTCGACTGAAAATAATAGAAGAAAAAAACCTGAGCTGGAACTCGGATTTCCGAAGAAATGATGGATTTCCAATGCGAGGATTGGATTAAAAAGGAAGTTCTGGTCGGAACTCTGAACTTCAACTGAAAATAATAGAAGAAAAACCCGAGCTGGAACTCGGATTTCCAAAGAAATGAAGGATTTTCAATGCGAGGATTGGATTCAAAAGGAAGTCCTGGTCGGAACTCAGAACTTCGACTAAAAATAATAGAAGAAAAACTCGAGCTGGAACTCGGATTTCCAAAAGAATGAATGATTTCCAATGCGAGGATTGGATTCAAAAGAAAGTCCTGGTCGGAACTCAGAACCTCGACTGGAAATAATAAAAGAAAAACCCGAGCTGGAACTCGGATTTCCAAAGAGATGAAGGATTTCCAATGCGAGGATTGGATTCAAAAGGAAGTCCTGGTCGGAACTCAGAACCTCGACTGAAAATAATAGAAGAAAAACCCGAGCTGCAACTCGGATTTCTAAAAGAATGAAGGATTTCTAATGCGAGGATTGGATTCAAAAGGAAGTCCTGGTCGGAACTCAGAACCTCGACTGGAAATAATAAAAGAAAAACCCGAGCTGGAACTTGAAATTCCAAAGAGATAAAGGATTTCCAATGCGAGGATTGGATTCAAAAGGAAGTCCTTGTCGGAACTCAGAACCTCGACTGAAAATAATAGAAGAAAAACCCGAGCTAGAACTCGGATTTCCAAAAGAATGAAGGATTTCCAATGCGAGTATTGGATTCAAAAGGAAGTCCTTGTCGGAACTCAGAACTTCGACTAAAAATAATAGAAGAAAAAACCGAGCTGGAACTCGGATTTCTAAAAGAATAAGGGATTTTCAATGCGAGGATTGGATTTAAAAAGAAGTCCTGGTCGGAACTCAGAACTTCGACTGAAAATAATAGAAGAAAAACCCGAGCTGGAACTCCGATTTCTAAAAGAATAAAGGATTTCCAATGCGTGGAATGGATTCAAAAGGAAGTCCTGGTCGGAACTCAGAACTTCGACTGAAAATAATAGAATAAAAACCGCAGCTAGAACTCGGATTTCCGAAGAAATGAAGGATTTCCAATGCGAGGATTGGATTCAAAAGGAAGTCCTGGTCGGAACTCAGAACTTCGACATAAAATAATAGAAGAAAAACCCGAGCTGGAACTCGGATTTCTAAAAGAATAAAGGATTTCCAATGCGAGAATTAGATTTAAAAGGAAGTCCTGGTCGGAACTCAGAACTTCGACTGAAAATAATAGAAGAAAAATCCGAGCTGGAATTCCGATTTCTAAAAGAATGAAGGATTTCCAATGCGAGGAATGGATTCAAAAGGAAGTCCTGGTCGGAACTCAGAACTTCGACTGAAAATAATAGAAGAAAAACCGCAGCTGGAACTCGGATTTCCGAAGAAATGAAGGATTTCCAATGCGAGGATTGGATTCAAAAGGAAGTCCTGGTCGGAACTCAGAACTTCGACTGAAAATAATAGAAGAAAAACCCGAGCTGAAACTCGGATTTCTAAAAGAATAAAGGATTTCCAATGCGAGAATTGGATTTAAAAGGAAGTCCAGGTCGGAACTCAAAACTTCGACTGAAAATAATAGAAGAAAAAAACCTGAGCTGGAACTCGGATTTCTGAAGAAATGATGGATTTCCAATGCGAGGATTGGATTCAAAAGGAAGTCCTGGTCGGAACTCAGAACTTCGACTGAAAATAATAGAAGAAAAACCCGAGCTGGAACTCGGATTTCCAAAGAAATGAAAGATTTCCAATGCGAGGATTGGATTCAAACGGAAGTCCTGGTCGGAACTCAGAACTTCGACTAAAAATAATAGAAGAAAAACTCAAGCTGGAACTCGGATTTCCAAAAGAATGAAGGATTTCCAATGCGAGGATTGGATTCAAAAGAAAGTCCTGGTCGGAACTCAGAACCTCGACTGGAAATAATAAAAGAAAAACCCGAGCTGGAACTCGGATTTCCAAAGAGATGAAGGATTTCCAATGCGAGGATTGGATTCAAAAGGAAGTCCTGGTCGGAACTCAGAACCTCGACTGGAAAAAATAGAAGAAAAACCCTAGTTGCAACTCGGATTTCTAAAAGAATGAAGGATTTCCAATGCGAGGATTGGATTCAAAAGGAAGTCCTGGTCGGAACTCAGAACCTCGACTGGAAATAATAAAAGAAAAACCCGAGCTGGAACTCGAATTTCCAAAGAGATGAAGGATTTCCAATGCGAGGATTGGATTCAAAAGGAAGTCCTGGTCGGAACTCAGAACCTCGACAAGAAATAATAGAAGAAAAACCCGAGCTGCAACTCGGATTTCTAAAAGAATGAAGGATTTCTAATGCGAGGATTGGATTCAAAAGGAAGTCCTGGTCGGAACACAGAACCTCGACTGGAAATAATAAAAGAAAAACCCGAGCTGGAACTCGAATTTTCAAAGAGATAAAGGATTTCCAATGCGAGGATTGGATTCAAAAGGAAGTCCTGGTCGGAACTCAGAACCTTGACTGAAAATAATAGAAGAAAATACCGAGCTAGAACTCGGATTTCCAAAAGAATAAAGGATTTCCAATGCGAGGATTGGATTTAAAAGGAAGTCCTGGTCGGAACTCAGAACTTCGACTGAAAATAATAGAAGAAAAAAACCTGAGCTGGAACTCGGATTTCCGAAGAAATGATGGATTTCCAATGCGAGGATTGGATTAAAAAGGAAGTTCTGGTCGGAACTCTGAACTTCAACTGAAAATAATAGAAGAAAAACCCGAGCTGGAACTCGGATTTCCAAAGAAATGAAGGATTTTCAATGCGAGGATTGGATTCAAAAGGAAGTCCTGGTCGGAACTCAGAACTTTGACTAAAAATAATAGAAGAAAAACTCGAGCTGGAACTCGGATTTCCAAAAGAATGAATGATTTCCAATGCGAGGATTGGATTCAAAAGAAAGTCCTGGTCGGAACTCAGAACCTCGACTGGAAATAATAAAAGAAAAACCCGAGCTGGAACTCGGATTTCCAAAGAGATGAAGGATTTCCAATGCGAGGATTGGATTCAAAAGGAAGTCCTGGTCGGAACTCAGAACCTCGACTGAAAATAATAGAAGAAAAACCCGAGCTGCAACTCGGATTTCTAAAAGAATGAAGGATTTCTAATGCGAGGATTGGATTCAAAAGGAAGTCCTGGTCGGAACTCAGAACCTCGACTGGAAATAATAAAAGAAAAACCCGAGCTGAAACTTGAATTTCCAAAGAGATAAAGGATTTCCAATGCGAGGATTGGATTCAAAAGGAAGTCCTTGTCGGAACTCAGAACCTCGACTGAAAATAATAGAAGAAAAACCCGAGCTAGAACTCGGATTTCCAAAAGAATGAAGGATTTCCAATGCGAGTATTGGATTCAAAAGGAAGTCCTTGTCGGAACTCAGAACTTCGACTAAAAATAATAGAAGAAAAAACCGAGCTGGAACTCGGATTTCTAAAAGAATACGGGATTTTCAATGCGAGGATTGGATTTAAAAAGAAGTCCTGGTCGGAACTCAGAACTTCGACTGAAAATAATAGAAGAAAAACCCGAGCTGGAATTCCGATTTCTAAAAGAATGAAGGATTTCCAATGCGAGGAATGGATTCAAAAGGAAGTCCTGGTCGGAACTCAGAACTTCGACTGAAAATAATAGAAGAAAAACCGCAGCTGGAACTCGGATTTCCGAAGAAATGAAGGATTTCCAATGCGAGGATTGGATTCAAAAGGAAGTCCTGGTCGGAACTCAGAACTTCGACTGAAAATAATAGAAGAAAAACCCGAGCTGAAACTCGGATTTCTAAAAGAATAAAGGATTTCCAATGCGAGAATTGGATTTAAAAGGAAGTCCAGGTCGGAACTCAAAACTTCGACTGAAAATAATAGAAGAAAAAAACCTGAGCTGGAACTCGGATTTCTGAAGAAATGATGGATTTCCAATGCGAGGATTGGATTCAAAAGGAAGTCCTGGTCGGAACTCAGAACTTCGACTGAAAATAATAGAAGAAAAACCCGAGCTGGAACTCGGATTTCCAAAGAAATGAAAGATTTCCAATGCGAGGATTGGATTCAAACGGAAGTCCTGGTCGTAACTCAGAACTTCCACTAAAAATAATAGAAGAAAAACTCAAGCTGGAACTCGGATTTCCAAAAGAATGAAGGATTTCCAATGCGAGGATTGGATTCAAAAGAAAGTCCTGGTCGGAACTCAGAACCTCGACTGGAAATAATAAAAGAAAAACCCGAGCTGGAACTCGGATTTCCAAAGAGATGAAGGATTTCCAATGCGAGGATTGGATTCAAAAGGAAGTCCTGGTCGGAACTCAGAACCTCGACTGGAAAAAATAGAAGAAAAACCCTAGTTGCAACTCGGATTTCTAAAAGAATGAAGGATTTCCAATGCGAGAATTGGATTCAAAAGGAAGTCCTGGTCGGAACTCAGAACCTCGACTGGAAATAATAAAAGAAAAACCCGAGCTGGAACTCGAATTTCCAAAGAGATGAAGGATTTCCAATGCGAGGATTGGATTCAAAAGGAAGTCCTGGTCGGAACTCAGAACCTCGACAAGAAATAATAGAAGAAAAACCCGAGCTGCAACTCGGATTTCTAAAAGAATGAAGGATTTCTAATGCGAGGATTGGATTCAAAAGGAAGTCCTGGTCGGAACACAGAACCTCGACTGGAAATAATAAAAGAAAAACCCGAGCTGGAACTCGAATTTTCAAAGAGATAAAGGATTTCCAATGCGAGGATTGGATTCAAAAGGAAGTCCTGGTCGGAACTCAGAACCTTGACTGAAAATAATAGAAGAAAATACCGAGCTAGAACTCGGATTTCCAAAAGAATAAAGGATTTCCAATGCGAGGATTGGATTTAAAAGGAAGTCCTGGTCGGAACTCAGAACTTCGACTGAAAATAATAGAAGAAAAAAACCTGAGCTGGAACTCGGATTTCCGAAGAAATGATGGATTTCCAATGCGAGGATTGGATTAAAAAGGAAGTTCTGGTCGGAACTCTGAACTTCAACTGAAAATAATAGAAGAAAAACCCGAGCTGGAACTCGGATTTCCAAAGAAATGAAGGATTTTCAATGCGAGGATTGGATTCAAAAGGAAGTCCTGGTCGGAACTCAGAACTTCGACTAAAAATAATAGAAGAAAAACTCGAGCTGGAACTCGGATTTCCAAAAGAATGAATGATTTCCAATGCGAGGATTGGATTCAAAAGAAAGTCCTGGTCGGAACTCAGAACCTCGACTGGAAATAATAAAAGAAAAACCCGAGCTGGAACTCGGATTTCCAAAGAGATGAAGGATTTCCAATGCGAGGATTGGATTCAAAAGGAAGTCCTGGTCGGAACTCAGAACCTCGACTGAAAATAATAGAAGAAAAACCCGAGCTGCAACTCGGATTTCTAAAAGAATGAAGGATTTCTAATGCGAGGATTGGATTCAAAAGGAAGTCCTGGTCGGAACTCAGAACCTCGACTGGAAATAATAAAAGAAAAACCCGAGCTGGAACTTGAATTTCCAAAGAGATAAAGGATTTCCAATGCGAGGATTGGATTCAAAAGGAAGTCCTTGTCGGAACTCAGAACCTCGACTGAAAATAATAGAAGAAAAACCCGAGCTAGAACTCGGATTTCCAAAAGAATGAAGGATTTCCAATGCGAGTATTGGATTCAAAAGGAAGTCCTTGTCGGAACTCAGAACTTCGACTAAAAATAATAGAAGAAAAAACCGAGCTGGAACTCGGATTTCTAAAAGAATAAGGGATTTTCAATGCGAGGATTGGATTTAAAAAGAAGTCCTGGTCGGAACCTAGAACTTCGACTGAAAATAATAGAAGAAAAACCCGAGCTGGAATTCCGATTTCTAAAAGAATGAAGGATTTCCAATGCGAGGAATGGATTCAAAAGGAAGTCCTGGTCGGAACTCAGAACTTCGACTGAAAATAATAGAAGAAAAACCGCAGCTGGAACTCGGATTTCCGAAGAAATGAAGGATTTCCAATGCGAGGATTGGATTCAAAAGGAAGTCCTGGTCGGAACTCAGAACTTCGACTGAAAATAATAGAAGAAAAACCCGAGCTGAAACTCGGATTTCTAAAAGAATAAAGGATTTCCAATGCGAGAATTGGATTTAAAAGGAAGTCCAGGTCGGAACTCAAAACTTCGACTGAAAATAATAGAAGAAAAAAACCTGAGCTGGAACTCGGATTTCTGAAGAAATGATGGATTTCCAATGCGAGGATTGGATTCAAAAGGAAGTCCTGGTCGGAACTCAGAACTTCGACTGAAAATAATAGAAGAAAACCCGAGCTGGAACTCGGATTTCCAAAGAAATGAAAGATTTCCAATGCGAGGATTGGATTCAAACGGAAGTCCTGGTCGGAACTCAGAACTTCGACTAAAAATAATAGAAGAAAAACTCAAGCTGGAACTCGGATTTCCAAAAGAATGAAGGATTTCCAATGCGAGGATTGGATTCAAAAGAAAGTCCTGGTCGGAACTCAGAACCTCGACTGGAAATAATAAAAGAAAAACCCGAGCTGGAACTCGGATTTCCAAAGAGATGAAGGATTTCCAATGCGAGGATTGGATTCAAAAGGAAGTCCTGGTCGGAACTCAGAACCTCGACTGGAAAAAATAGAAGAAAAACCCTAGTTGCAACTCGGATTTCTAAAAGAATGAAGGATTTCCAATGCGAGGATTGGATTCAAAAGGAAGTCATGGTCGGAACTCAGAACCTCGACTGGAAATAATAAAAGAAAAACCCGAGCTGGAACTCGAATTTCCAAAGAGATGAAGGATTTCCAATGCGAGGATTGGATTCAAAAGGAAGTCCTGGTCGGAACTCAGAACCTCGACAAGAAATAATAGAAGAAAAACCCGAGCTGCAACTCGGATTTCTAAAAGAATGAAGGATTTCTAATGCGAGGATTGGATTCAAAAGGAAGTCCTGGTCGGAACACAGAACCTCGACTGGAAATAATAAAAGAAAAACCCGAGCTGGAACTCGAATTTCGAAAGAGATAAAGGATTTCCAATGCGAGGATTGGATTCAAAAGGAAGTCCTGGTCGGAACTCAGAACCTTGACTGAAAATAATAGAAGAAAATACCGAGCTAGAACTCGGATTTCCAAAAGAATAAAGGATTTCCAATGCGAGGATTGGATTTAAAAGGAAGTCCTGGTCGGAACTCAGAACTTCGACTGAAAATAATAGAAGAAAAAAACCTGAGCTGGAACTCGGATTTCCGAAGAAATGATGGATTTCCAATGCGAGGATTGGATTAAAAAGGAAGTTCTGGTCGGAACTCTGAACTTCAACTGAAAATAATAGAAGAAAAACCCGAGCTGGAACTCGGATTTCCAAAGAAATGAAGGATTTTCAATGCGAGGATTGGATTCAAAAGGAAGTCCTGGTCGGAACTCAGAACTTCGACTAAAAATAATAGAAGAAAAACTCGAGCTGGAACTCGGATTTCCAAAAGAATGAATGATTTCCAATGCGAGGATTGGATTCAAAAGAAAGTCCTGGTCGGAACTCAGAACCTCGACTGGAAATAATAAAAGAAAAACCCGAGCTGGAACTCGGATTTCCAAAGAGATGAAGGATTTCCAATGCGAGGATTGGATTCAAAAGGAAGTCCTGGTCGGAACTCAGAACCTCGACTGAAAATAATAGAAGAAAAACCCGAGCTGCAACTCGGATTTCTAAAAGAATGAAGGATTTCTAATGCGAGGATTGGATTCAAAAGGAAGTCCTGGTCGGAACTCAGAACCTCGACTGGAAATAATAAAAGAAAAACCCGAGCTGGAACTCGAATTTCCAAAGAGATGAAGGATTTCCAATGCGAGGATTGGATTCAAAAGGAAGTCCTGGTCGGAACTCAGAACCTCGACAAGAAATAATAGAAGAAAAACCCGAGCTGCAACTCGGATTTCCAAAAGAATGAAGGATTTCCAATGCGAGTATTGGATTCAAAAGGAAGTCCTTGTCGGAACTCAGAACTTCGACTAAAAATAATAGAAGAAAAAACCGAGCTGGAACTCGGATTTCTAAAAGAATAAGGGATTTTCAATGCGAGGATTGGATTTAAAAAGAAGTCCTGGTCGGAACTCAGAACTTCGACTGAAAATAATAGAAGAAAAACCCGAGCTGGAATTCCGATTTCTAAAAGAATGAAGGATTTCCAATGCGAGGAATGGATTCAAAAGGAAGTCCTGGTCGGAACTCAGAACTTCGACTGAAAATAATAGAAGAAAAACCGCAGCTGGAACTCGGATTTCCGAAGAAATGAAGGATTTCCAATGCGAGGATTGGATTCAAAAGGAAGTCCTGGTCGGAACTCAGAACTTCGACTGAAAATAATAGAAGAAAAACCCGAGCTGAAACTCGGATTTCTAAAAGAATAAAGGATTTCCAATGCGAGAATTGGATTTAAAAGGAAGTCCAGGTCGGAACTCAAAACTTCGACTGAAAATAATAGAAGAAAAAAACCTGAGCTGGAACTCGGATTTCTGAAGAAATGATGGATTTCCAATGCGAGGATTGGATTCAAAAGGAAGTCCTGGTCGGAACTCAGAACTTCGACTGAAAATAATAGAAGAAAAACCCGAGCTGGAACTCGGATTTCCAAAGAAATGAAAGATTTCCAATGCGAGGATTGGATTCAAACGGAAGTCCTGGTCGGAACTCAGAACTTCGACTAAAAATAATAGAAGAAAAACTCAAGCTGGAACTCGGATTTCCAAAAGAATGAAGGATTTCCAATGCGAGGATTGGATTCAAAAGAAAGTCCTGGTCGGAACTCAGAACCTCGACTGGAAATAATAAAAGAAAAACCCGAGCTGGAACTCGGATTTCCAAAGAGATGAAGGATTTCCAATGCGAGGATTGGATTCAAAAGGAAGTCCTGGTCGGAACTCAGAACCTCGACTGGAAAAAATAGAAGAAAAACCCTAGTTGCAACTCGGATTTCTAAAAGAATGAAGGATTTCCAATGCGAGGATTGGATTCAAAAGGAAGTCCTGGTCGGAACTCAGAACCTCGACTGGAAATAATAAAAGAAAAACCCGAGCTGGAACTCGAATTTCCAAAGAGATGAAGGATTTCCAATGCGAGGATTGGATTCAAAAGGAAGTCCTGGTCGGAACTCAGAACCTCGACAAGAAATAATAGAAGAAAAACCCGAGCTGCAACTCGGATTTCTAAAAGAATGAAGGATTTCTAATGCGAGGATTGGATTCAAAAGGAAGTCCTGGTCGGAACACAGAACCTCGACTGGAAATAATAAAAGAAAAACCCGAGCTGGAACTCGAATTTCGAAAGAGATAAAGGATTTCCAATGCGAGGATTGGATTCAAAAGGAAGTCCTGGTCGGAACTCAGAACCTTGACTGAAAATAATAGAAGAAAATACCGAGCTAGAACTCGGATTTCCAAAAGAATAAAGGATTTCCAATGCGAGGATTGGATTTAAAAGGAAGTCCTGGTCGGAACTCAGAACTTCGACTGAAAATAATAGAAGAAAAAAACCTGAGCTGGAACTCGGATTTCCGAAGAAATGATGGATTTCCATTGCGAGGATTGGATTCAAAAGGAAGTCCTGGTCGGAACTCAGAACTTCGACTGAAATTAATAGAAGAAAAACCTGAGCTGGAACTCGGATTTCCGAAGAAATGAAGGATTTCCAATGCGAGGATTGGATTCAAAAGGAAGTCCTGGTCGGAACTCAGAACTTCGACTGAAAATAATAGAAGAAAAACCCGAGCTGCAACTCGGATTTCTAAAAGAATGAAGGATTTCCAATTCGAGGATTGGATTCAAAAGGAAGTCCTGGTCGGAACTCAGAACCTCGACTGGAAATAATAAAAGAAAAACCCGAGCTGGAACTCGAATTTCCAAAGAGATGAAGGATTTCCAATGCGAGGATTGGATTCAAAAGGAAGTCCTGGTCGGAACTCATAACCTCGACTAGAAATAATAGAAGAAAAACCCGAGCTGCAACGCGGATTTCTAAAAGAATGAAGGATTTCCAATGCGAGGATTGGATGCAAAAGGAAGTCCTGGTCGGAACTCAAAAGCTCGACTGGAAATAACAAAAGAAAAACCCGAGCTGGAACTCGAATTTCCAAAGAGATAAAGGATTTCCAATGCGAGGATTGGATTCAAACGGAAGTCCTGGTCGGAACTCAGAACCTCGACTGAAAAAAATAGAAGAAAAACCCGAGCTGCAACTCGAATTTCTAAAAGAATGAAGGATTTCCAATGCGAGGATTGGATTCAAAAGGAAGTCCTGGTCGGAACTCAGAACTTCGACTGAAATTAATAGAAGAAAAACCCGAGCTGGAACTCGGATTTCCAAAGAAATGAAGGATTTCCAATGCGAGGATTGGATTTAAAAGGAAGTCCTGGTCGGAACTCAGAACTTCGACTGAAAATAATAGAAGAAAAACTCGAGCTGGAACTCCGATTTCTAAAAGAATAAAGGATTTCCAATGCGAGGAATGGATTCAAAAGGAAGTCCTAGTCGGAACTCAGAACTTCGACTGAAAATAATAGAAGAAAAACCGCAGCTGGCACTCGGATTTCCGAAAAAATGAAGGATTTCCAATGCGAGGATTGGATTCAAAAGGAAGTCCTGGTCGGAACTCAGAACTTCGACTAAAAATAATCGAAGAAAAACCCGAGCTAGAACTCGGATTTCTAAAAGAATAAAGGATTTCCAATGCGAGAATTGGATTTAAAAGGAAGTCCTGGTCGGAACTCAGAACTTCGACTGAAAATAATAGAAGAAAAAAACCTGAGCTGGAACTCGGATTTCCGAAGAAATGATGGATTTCCAATGCGAGGATTGGATTAAAAAGGAAGTTCTGGTCGGAACTCTGAACTTCAACTGAAAATAATAGAAGAAAAACCCGAGCTGGAACTCGGATTTCCAAAGAAATGAAGGATTTTCAATGCGAGGATTGGATTCAAAAGGAAGTCCTGGTCGGAACTCAGAACTTCGACTAAAAATAATAGAAGAAAAACTCGAGCTGGAACTCGGATTTCCAAAAGAATGAATGATTTCCAATGCGAGGATTGGATTCAAAAGAAAGTCCTGGTCGGAACTCAGAACCTCGACTGGAAATAATAAAAGAAAAACCCGAGCTGGAACTCGGATTTCCAAAGAGATGAAGGATTTCCAATGCGAGGATTGGATTCAAAAGGAAGTCCTGGTCGGAACTCAGAACCTCGACTGAAAATAATAGAAGAAAAACCCGAGCTGCAACTCGGATTTCTAAAAGAATGAAGGATTTCTAATGCGAGGATTGGATTCAAAAGGAAGTCCTGGTCGGAACTCAGAACCTCGACTGGAAATAATAAAAGAAAAACCCGAGCTGGAACTTGAATTTCCAAAGAGATAAAGGATTTCCAATGCGAGGATTGGATTCAAAAGGAAGTCCTTGTCGGAACTCAGAACCTCGACTGAAAATAATAGAAGAAAAACCCGAGCTAGAACTCGGATTTCCAAAAGAATGAAGGATTTCCAATGCGAGTATTGGATTCAAAAGGAAGTCCTTGTCGGAACTCAGAACTTCGACTAAAAATAATAGAAGAAAAAACCGAGCTGGAACTCGGATTTCTAAAAGAATAAGGGATTTTCAATGCGAGGATTGGATTTAAAAAGAAGTCCTGGTCGGAACTCAGAACTTCGACTGAAAATAATAGAAGAAAAACCCGAGCTGGAACTCCGATTTCTAAAAGAATAAAGGATTTCCAATGCGTGGAATGGATTCAAAAGGAAGTCCTGGTCGGAACTCAGAACTTCGACTGAAAATAATAGAATAAAAACCGCAGCTAGAACTCGGATTTCCGAAGAAATGAAGGATTTCCAATGCGAGGATTGGATTCAAAAGGAAGTCCTGGTCGGAACTCAGAACTTCGACATAAAATAATAGAAGAAAAACCCGAGCTGGAACTCGGATTTCTAAAAGAATAAAGGATTTCCAATGCGAGAATTAGATTTAAAAGGAAGTCCTGGTCGGAACTCAGAACTTCGACTGAAAATAATAGAAGAAAAATCCGAGCTGGAATTCCGATTTCTATAAGAATGAAGGATTTCCAATGCGAGGAATGGATTCAAAAGGAAGTCCTGGTCGGAACTCAGAACTTCGACTGAAAATAATAGAAGAAAAACCGCAGCTGGAACTCGGATTTCCGAAGAAATGAAGGATTTCCAATGCGAGGATTGGATTCAAAAGGAAGTCCTGGTCGGAACTCAGAACTTCGACTGAAAATAATAGAAGAAAAACCCGAGCTGAAACTCGGATTTCTAAAAGAATAAAGGATTTCCAATGCGAGAATTGGATTTAAAAGGAAGTCCAGGTCGGAACTCAAAACTTCGACTGAAAATAATAGAAGAAAAAAACCTGAGCTGGAACTCGGATTTCTGAAGAAATGATGGATTTCCAATGCGAGGATTGGATTCAAAAGGAAGTCCTGGTCGGAACTCAGAACTTCGACTGAAAATAATAGAAGAAAAACCCGAGCTGGAACTCGGATTTCCAAAGAAATGAAAGATTTCCAATGCGAGGATTGGATTCAAACGGAAGTCCTGGTCGGAACTCAGAACTTCGACTAAAAATAATAGAAGAAAAACTCAAGCTGGAACTCGGATTTCCAAAAGAATGAAGGATTTCCAATGCGAGGATTGGATTCAAAAGAAAGTCCTGGTCGGAACTCAGAACCTCGACTGGAAATAATAAAAGAAAAACCCGAGCTGGAACTCGGATTTCCAAAGAGATGAAGGATTTCCAATGCGAGGATTGGATTCAAAAGGAAGTCCTGGTCGGAACTCAGAACCTCGACTGGAAAAAATAGAAGAAAAACCCTAGTTGCAACTCGGATTTCTAAAAGAATGAAGGATTTCCAATGCGAGGATTGGATTCAAAAGGAAGTCCTGGTCGGAACTCAGAACCTCGACTGAAAATAATAGAAGAAAAACCCGAGCTGAAACTCGGATTTCTAAAAGAATAAAGGATTTCCAATGCGAGAATTGGATTTAAAAGGAAGTCCAGGTCGGAACTCAAAACTTCGACTGAAAATAATAGAAGAAAAAAACCTGAGCTGGAACTCGGATTTCTGAAGAAATGATGGATTTCCAATGCGAGGATTGGATTCAAAAGGAAGTCCTGGTCGGAACTCAGAACTTCGACTGAAAATAATAGAAGAAAAACCCGAGCTGGAACTCGGATTTCCAAAGAAATGAAAGATTTCCAATGCGAGGATTGGATTCAAACGGAAGTCCTGGTCGGAACTCAGAACTTCGACTAAAAATAATAGAAGAAAAACTCAAGCTGGAACTCGGATTTCCAAAAGAATGAAGGATTTCCAATGCGAGGATTGGATTCAAAAGAAAGTCCTGGTCGGAACTCAGAACCTCGACTGGAAATAATAAAAGAAAAACCCGAGCTGGAACTCGGATTTCCAAAGAGATGAAGGATTTCCAATGCGAGGATTGGATTCAAAAGGAAGTCCTGGTCGGAACTCAGAACCTCGACTGGAAAAAATAGAAGAAAAACCCTAGTTGCAACTCGGATTTCTAAAAGAATGAAGGATTTCCAATGCGAGGATTGGATTCAAAAGGAAGTCCTGGTCGGAACTCAGAACCTCGACTGGAAATAATAAAAGAAAAACCCGAGCTGGAACTCGAATTTCCAAAGAGATGAAGGATTTCCAATGCGAGGATTGGATTCAAAAGGAAGTCCTGGTCGGAACTCAGAACCTCGACAAGAAATAATAGAAGAAAAACCCGAGCTGCAACTCGGATTTCTAAAAGAATGAAGGATTTCTAATGCGAGGATTGGATTCAAAAGGAAGTCCTGGTCGGAACACAGAACCTCGACTGGAAATAATAAAAGAAAAACCCGAGCTGGAACTCGAATTTCCAAAGAGATAAAGGATTTCCAATGCGAGGATTGGATTCAAAAGGAAGTCCTGGTCGGAACTCAGAACCTTGACTGAAAATAATAGAAGAAAATACCGAGCTAGAACTCGGATTTCCAAAAGAATAAAGGATTTCCAATGCGAGGATTGGATTTAAAAGGAAGTCCTGGTCGGAACTCAGAACTTCGACTGAAAATAATAGAAGAAAAAAACCTGAGCTGGAACTCGGATTTCCGAAGAAATGATGGATTTCCAATGCGAGGATTGGATTAAAAAGGAAGTTCTGGTCGGAACTCTGAACTTCAACTGAAAATAATAGAAGAAAAACCCGAGCTGGAACTCGGATTTCCAAAGAAATGAAGGATTTTCAATGCGAGGATTGGATTCAAAAGGAAGTCCTGGTCGGAACTCAGAACTTTGACTAAAAATAATAGAAGAAAAACTCGAGCTGGAACTCGGATTTCCAAAAGAATGAATGATTTCCAATGCGAGGATTGGATTCAAAAGAAAGTCCTGGTCGGAACTCAGAACCTCGACTGGAAATAATAAAAGAAAAACCCGAGCTGGAACTCGGATTTCCAAAGAGATGAAGGATTTCCAATGCGAGGATTAGATTCAAAAGGAAGTCCTGGTCGGAACTCAGAACCTCGACTGAAAATAATAGAAGAAAAACCCGAGCTGCAACTCGGATTTCTAAAAGAATGAAGGATTTCTAATGCGAGGATTGGATTCAAAAGGAAGTCCTGGTCGGAACTCAGAACCTCGACTGGAAATAATAAAAGAAAAACCCGAGCTGGAACTTGAATTTCCAAAGAGATAAAGGATTTCCAATGCGAGGATTGGATTCAAAAGGAAGTCCTTGTCGGAACTCAGAACCTCGACTGAAAATAATAGAAGAAAAACCCGAGCTAGAACTCGGATTTCCAAAAGAATGAAGGATTTCCAATGCGAGTATTGGATTCAAAAGGAAGTCCTTGTCGGAACTCAGAACTTCGACTAAAAATAATAGAAGAAAAAACCGAGCTGGAACTCGGATTTCTAAAAGAATAAGGGATTTTCAATGCGAGGATTGGATTTAAAAAGAAGTCCTGGTCGGAACTCAGAACTTCGACTGAAAATAATAGAAGAAAAACCCGAGCTGGAATTCCGATTTCTAAAAGAATGAAGGATTTCCAATGCGAGGAATGGATTCAAAAGGAAGTCCTGGTCGGAACTCAGAACTTCGACTGAAAATAATAGAAGAAAAACCGCAGCTGGAACTCGGATTTCCGAAGAAATGAAGGATTTCCAATGCGAGGATTGGATTCAAAAGGAAGTCCTGGTCGGAACTCAGAACTTCGACTGAAAATAATAGAAGAAAAACCCGAGCTGAAACTCGGATTTCTAAAAGAATAAAGGATTTCCAATGCGAGAATTGGATTTAAAAGGAAGTCCAGGTCGGAACTCAAAACTTCGACTGAAAATAATAGAAGAAAAAAACCTGAGCTGGAACTCGGATTTCTGAAGAAATGATGGATTTCCAATGCGAGGATTGGATTCAAAAGGAAGTCCTGGTCGGAACTCAGAACTTCGACTGAAAATAATAGAAGAAAAACCCGAGCTGGAACTCGGATTTCCAAAGAAATGAAAGATTTCCAATGCGAGGATTGGATTCAAACGGAAGTCCTGGTCGGAACTCAGAACTTCCACTAAAAATAATAGAAGAAAAACTCAAGCTGGAACTCGGATTTCCAAAAGAATGAAGGATTTCCAATGCGAGGATTGGATTCAAAAGAAAGTCCTGGTCGGAACTCAGAACCTCGACTGGAAATAATAAAAGAAAAACCCGAGCTGGAACTCGGATTTCCAAAGAGATGAAGGATTTCCAATGCGAGGATTGGATTCAAAAGGAAGTCCTGGTCGGAACTCAGAACCTCGACTGGAAAAAATAGAAGAAAAACCCTAGTTGCAACTCGGATTTCTAAAAGAATGAAGGATTTCCAATGCGAGGATTGGATTCAAAAGGAAGTCCTGGTCGGAACTCAGAACCTCGACTGGAAATAATAAAAGAAAAACCCGAGCTGGAACTCGAATTTCCAAAGAGATGAAGGATTTCCAATGCGAGGATTGGATTCAAAAGGAAGTCCTGGTCGGAACTCAGAACCTCGACAAGAAATAATAGAAGAAAAACCCGAGCTGCAACTCGGATTTCTAAAAGAATGAAGGATTTCTAATGCGAGGATTGGATTCAAAAGGAAGTCCTGGTCGGAACACAGAACCTCGACTGGAAATAATAAAAGAAAAACCCGAGCTGGAACTCGAATTTCGAAAGAGATAAAGGATTTCCAATGCGAGGATTGGATTCAAAAGGAAGTCCTGGTCGGAACTCAGAACCTTGACTGAAAATAATAGAAGAAAATACCGAGCTAGAACTCGGATTTCCAAAAGAATAAAGGATTTCCAATGCGAGGATTGGATTTAAAAGGAAGTCCTGGTCGGAACTCAGAACTTCGACTGAAAATAATAGAAGAAAAAAACCTGAGCTGGAACTCGGATTTCCGAAGAAATGATGGATTTCCAATGCGAGGATTGGATTAAAAAGGAAGTTCTGGTCGGAACTCTGAACTTCAACTGAAAATAATAGAAGAAAAACCCGAGCTGGAACTCGGATTTCCAAAGAAATGAAGGATTTTCAATGCGAGGATTGGATTCAAAAGGAAGTCCTGGTCGGAACTCAGAACTTCGACTAAAAATAATAGAAGAAAAACTCGAGCTGGAACTCGGATTTCCAAAAGAATGAATGATTTCCAATGCGAGGATTGGATTCAAAAGAAAGTCCTGGTCGGAACTCAGAACCTCGACTGGAAATAATAAAAGAAAAACCCGAGCTGGAACTCGGATTTCCAAAGAGATGAAGGATTTCCAATGCGAGGATTGGATTCAAAAGGAAGTCCTGGTCGGAACTCAGAACCTCGACTGAAAATAATAGAAGAAAAACCCGAGCTGCAACTCGGATTTCTAAAAGAATGAAGGATTTCTAATGCGAGGATTGGATTCAAAAGAAAGTCCTGGTCGGAACTCAGAACCTCGACTGGAAATAATAAAAGAAAAACCCGAGCTGGAACTTGAATTTCCAAAGAGATAAAGGATTTCCAATGCGAGGATTGGATTCAAAAGGAAGTCCTTGTCGGAACTCAGAACCTCGACTGAAAATAATAGAAGAAAAACCCGAGCTAGAACTCGGATTTCCAAAAGAATGAAGGATTTCCAATGCGAGTATTGGATTCAAAAGGAAGTCCTTGTCGGAACTCAGAACTTCGACTAAAAATAATAGAAGAAAAAACCGAGCTGGAACTCGGATTTCTAAAAGAATAAGGGATTTTCAATGCGAGGATTGGATTTAAAAAGAAGTCCTGGTCGGAACCTAGAACTTCGACTGAAAATAATAGAAGAAAAACCCGAGCTGGAATTCCGATTTCTAAAAGAATGAAGGATTTCCAATGCGAGGAATGGATTCAAAAGGAAGTCCTGGTCGGAACTCAGAACTTCGACTGAAAATAATAGAAGAAAAACCGCAGCTGGAACTCGGATTTCCGAAGAAATGAAGGATTTCCAATGCGAGGATTGGATTCAAAAGGAAGTCCTGGTCGGAACTCAGAACTTCGACTGAAAATAATAGAAGAAAAACCCGAGCTGAAACTCGGATTTCTAAAAGAATAAAGGATTTCCAATGCGAGAATTGGATTTAAAAGGAAGTCCAGGTCGGAACTCAAAACTTCGACTGAAAATATTAGAAGAAAAAAACCTGAGCTAGAACTCGGATTTCTGAAGAAATGATGGATTTCCAATGCGAGGATTGGATTCAAAAGGAAGTCCTGGTCGGAACTCAGAACTTCGACTGAAAATAATAGAAGAAAAACCCGAGCTGGAACTCGGATTTCCAAAGAAATGAAAGATTTCCAATGCGAGGATTGGATTCAAACGGAAGTCCTGGTCGGAACTCAGAACTTCGACTAAAAATAATAGAAGAAAAACTCAAGCTGGAACTCGGATTTCCAAAAGAATGAAGGATTTCCAATGCGAGGATTGGATTCAAAAGAAAGTCCTGGTCGGAACTCAGAACCTCGACTGGAAATAATAAAAGAAAAACCCGAGCTGGAACTCGGATTTCCAAAGAGATGAAGGATTTCCAATGCGAGGATTGGATTCAAAAGGAAGTCCTGGTCGGAACTCAGAACCTCGACTGGAAAAAATAGAAGAAAAACCCTAGTTGCAACTCGGATTTCTAAAAGAATGAAGGATTTCCAATGCGAGGATTGGATTCAAAAGGAAGTCCTGGTCGGAACTCAGAACCTCGACTGGAAATAATAAAAGAAAAACCCGAGCTGGAACTCGAATTTCCAAAGAGATGAAGGATTTCCAATGCGAGGATTGGATTCAAAAGGAAGTCCTGGTCGGAACTCAGAACCTCGACAAGAAATAATAGAAGAAAAACCCGAGCTGCAACTCGGATTTCTAAAAGAATGAAGGATTTCTAATGCGAGGATTGGATTCAAAAGGAAGTCCTGGTCGGAACACAGAACCTCGACTGGAAATAATAAAAGAAAAACCCGAGCTGGAACTCGAATTTCGAAAGAGATAAAGGATTTCCAATGCAAGGATTGGATTCAAAAGGAAGTCCTGGTCGGAACTCAGAACCTTGACTGAAAATAATAGAAGAAAATACCGAGCTAGAACTCGGATTTCCAAAAGAATAAAGGATTTCCAATGCGAGGATTGGATTTAAAAGGAAGTCCTGGTCGGAACTCAGAACTTCGACTGAAAATAATCGAAGAAAAAAACCTGAGCTGGAACTCGGATTTCCGAAGAAATGATGGATTTCCACTGCGAGGATTGGATTCAAAAGGAAGTCCTGGTCGGAACTCTGAACTTCGACTGAAATTAATAGAAGAAAAACCTGAGCTGGAACTCGGATTTCCGAAGAAATGAAGGATTTCCAATGCGAGGATTGGATTCAAAAGGAAGTCCTGGTCGGAACTCAGAACTTCGACTGAAAATAATAGAAGAAAAACCCGAGCTGCAACTCGGATTTCTAAAAGAATGAAGGATTTCCAATTCGAGGATTGGATTCAAAAGGAAGTCCTGGTCGGAACTCAGAACCTCGACTGGAAATAATAAAAGAAAAACCCGAGCTGGAACTCGAATTTCCAAAGAGATGAAGGATTTCCAATGCGAGGATTGGATTCAAAAGGAAGTCCTGGTCGGAACTCATAACCTCGACTAGAAATAATAGAAGAAAAACCCGAGCTGCAATGCGGATTTCTAAAAGAATGAAGGATTTCCAATGCGAGGATTGGATGCAAAAGGAAGTCCTGGTCGGAACTCAAAAGCTCGACTGGAAATAACAAAAGAAAAACCCGAGCTGGAACTCGAATTTCCAAAGAGATAAAGGATTTCCAATGCGAGGATTGGATTCAAACGGAAGTCCTGGTCGGAACTCAGAACCTCGACTGAAAAAAATAGAAGAAAAACCCGAGCTGCAACTCGAATTTCTAAAACAATGAAGGATTTCCAATGCGAGGATTGGATTCAAAAGGAAGTCCTGGTCGGAACTCAGAACTTCGACTGAAATTAATAGAAGAAAAACCCGAGCTGGAACTCGGATTTCCAAAGAAATGAAGGATTTCCAATGCGAGGATTGGATTTAAAAGGAAGTCCTGGTCGGAACTCAGAACTTCGACTGAAAATAATAGAAGAAAAACTCGAGCTGGAACTCCGATTTCTAAAAGAATAAAGGATTTCCAATGCGAGGAATGGATTCAAAAGGAAGTCCTAGTCGGAACTCAGAACTTCGACTGAAAATAATAGAAGAAAAACCGCAGCTGGCACTCGGATTTCCGAAGAAATGAAGGATTTCCAATGCGAGGATTGGATTCAAAAGGAAGTCCTGGTCGGAACTCAGAACTTCGACTAAAAATAATCGAAGAAAAACCCGAGCTAGAACTCGGATTTCTAAAAGAATAAAGGATTTCCAATGCGAGAATTGGATTTAAAAGGAAGTCCTGGTCGGAACTCAGAACTTCGACTGAAAATAATAGAAGAAAAAAACCTGAGCTGGAACTCGGATTTCCGAAGAAATGATGGATTTCCAATGCGAGGATTGGATTAAAAAGGAAGTTCTGGTCGGAACTCTGAACTTCAACTGAAAATAATAGAAGAAAAACCCGAGCTGGAACTCGGATTTCCAAAGAAATGAAGGATTTTCAATGCGAGGATTGGATTCAAAAGGAAGTCCTGGTCGGAACTCAGAACTTCGACTAAAAATAATAGAAGAAAAACTCGAGCTGGAACTCGGATTTCCAAAAGAATGAATGATTTCCAATGCGAGGATTGGATTCAAAAGAAAGTCCTGGTCGGAACTCAGAACCTCGACTGGAAATAATAAAAGAAAAACCCGAGCTGGAACTCGGATTTCCAAAGAGATGAAGGATTTCCAATGCGAGGATTGGATTCAAAAGGAAGTCCTGGTCGGAACTCAGAACCTCGACTGAAAATAATAGAAGAAAAACCCGAGCTGCAACTCGGATTTCTAAAAGAATGAAGGATTTCTAATGCGAGGATTGGATTCAAAAGGAAGTCCTGGTCGGAACTCAGAACCTCGACTGGAAATAATAAAAGAAAAACCCGAGCTGGAACTTGAATTTCCAAAGAGATAAAGGATTTCCAATGCGAGGATTGGATTCAAAAGGAAGTCCTTGTCGGAACTCAGAACCTCGACTGAAAATAATAGAAGAAAAACCCGAGCTAGAACTCGGATTTCCAAAAGAATGAAGGATTTCCAATGCGAGTATTGGATTCAAAAGGAAGTCCTTGTCGGAACTCAGAACTTCGACTAAAAATAATAGAAGAAAAAACCGAGCTGGAACTCGGATTTCTAAAAGAATAAGGGATTTTCAATGCGAGGATTGGATTTAAAAAGAAGTCCTGGTCGGAACTCAGAACTTCGACTGAAAATAATAGAAGAAAAACCCGAGCTGGAACTCCGATTTCTAAAAGAATAAAGGATTTCCAATGCGTGGAATGGATTCAAAAGGAAGTCCTGGTCGGAACTCAGAACTTCGACTGAAAATAATAGAATAAAAACCGCAGCTAGAACTCGGATTTCCGAAGAAATGAAGGATTTCCAATGCGAGGATTGGATTCAAAAGGAAGTCCTGGTCGGAACTCAGAACTTCGACATAAAATAATAGAAGAAAAACCCGAGCTGGAACTCGGATTTCTAAAAGAATAAAGGATTTCCAATGCGAGAATTAGATTTAAAAGGAAGTCCTGGTCGGAACTCAGAACTTCGACTGAAAATAATAGAAGAAAAATCCGAGCTGGAATTCCGATTTCTAAAAGAATGAAGGATTTCCAATGCGAGGAATGGATTCAAAAGGAAGTCCTGGTCGGAACTCAGAACTTCGACTGAAAATAATAGAAGAAAAACCGCAGCTGGAACTCGGATTTCCGAAGAAATGAAGGATTTCCAATGCGAGGATTGGATTCAAAAGGAAGTCCTGGTCGGAACTCAGAACTTCGACTGAAAATAATAGAAGAAAAACCCGAGCTGAAACTCGGATTTCTAAAAGAATAAAGCATTTCCAATGCGAGAATTGGATTTAAAAGGAAGTCCAGGTCGGAACTCAAAACTTCGACTGAAAATAATAGAAGAAAAAAACCTGAGCTGGAACTCGGATTTCTGAAGAAATGATGGATTTCCAATGCGAGGATTGGATTCAAAAGGAAGTCCTGGTCGGAACTCAGAACTTCGACTGAAAATAATAGAAGAAAAACCCGAGCTGGAACTCGGATTTCCAAAGAAATGAAAGATTTCCAATGCGAGGATTGGATTCAAACGGAAGTCCTGGTCGGAACTCAGAACTTCGACTAAAAATAATAGAAGAAAAACTCAAGCTGGAACTCGGATTTCCAAAAGAATGAAGGATTTCCAATGCGAGGATTGGATTCAAAAGAAAGTCCTGGTCGGAACTCAGAACCTCGACTGGAAATAATAAAAGAAAAACCCGAGCTGGAACTCGGATTTCCAAAGAGATGAAGGATTTCCAATGCGAGGATTGGATTCAAAAGGAAGTCCTGGTCGGAACTCAGAACCTCGACTGGAAAAAATAGAAGAAAAACCCTAGTTGCAACTCGGATTTCTAAAAGAATGAAGGATTTCCAATGCGAGGATTGGATTCAAAAGGAAGTCCTGGTCGGAACTCAGAACCTCGACTGGAAATAATAAAAGAAAAACCCGAGCTGGAACTCGAATTTCCAAAGAGATGAAGGATTTCCAATGCGAGGATTGGATTCAAAAGGAAGTCCTGGTCGGAACTCAGAACCTCGACAAGAAATAATAGAAGAAAAACCCGAGCTGCAACTCGGATTTCTAAAAGAATGAAGGATTTCTAATGCGAGGATTGGATTCAAAAGGAAGTCCTGGTCGGAACACAGAACCTCGACTGGAAATAATAAAAGAAAAACCCGAGCTGGAACTCGAATTTCGAAAGAGATAAAGGATTTCCAATGCGAGGATTGGATTCAAAAGGAAGTCCTGGTCGGAACTCAGAACCTTGACTGAAAATAATAGAAGAAAATACCGAGCTAGAACTCGGATTTCCAAAAGAATAAAGGATTTCCAATGCGAGGATTGGATTTAAAAGGAAGTCTTGGTCGGAACTCAGAACTTCGACTGAAAATAATAGAAGAAAAAAACCTGAGCTGGAACTCGGATTTCCGAAGAAATGATGGATTTCCACTGCGAGGATTGGATTCAAAAGGAAGTCCTGGTCGGAACTCAGAACTTCGACTGAAATTAATAGAAGAAAAACCTGAGCTGGAACTCGGATTTCCGAAGAAATGAAGGATTTCCAATGCGAGGATTGGATTCAAAAGGAAGTCCTGGTCGGAACTCAGAACTTCGACTGAAAATAATAGAAGAAAAACCCGAGCTGCAACTCGGATTTCTAAAAGAATGAAGGATTTCCAATTCGAGGATTGGATTCAAAAGGAAGTCCTGGTCGGAACTCAGAACCTCGACTGGAAATAATAAAAGAAAAACCCGAGCTGGAACTCGAATTTCCAAAGAGATGAAGGATTTCCAATGCGAGGATTGGATTCAAAAGGAAGTCCTGGTCGGAACTCATAACCTCGACTAGAAATAATAGAAGAAAAACCCGAGCTGCAACGCGGATTTCTAAAAGAATGAAGGATTTCCAATGCGAGGATTGGATGCAAAAGGAAGTCCTGGTCGGAACTCAAAAGCTCGACTGGAAATAACAAAAGAAAAACCCGAGCTGGAACTCGAATTTCCAAAGAGATAAAGGATTTCCAATGCGAGGATTGGATTCAAACGGAAGTCCTGGTCGGAACTCAGAACCTCGACTGAAAAAAATAGAAGAAAAACCCGAGCTGCAACTCGAATTTCTAAAAGAATGAAGGATTTCCAATGCGAGGATTGGATTCAAAAGGAAGTCCTGGTCGGAACTCAGAACTTCGACTGAAATTAATAGAAGAAAAACCCGAGCTGGAACTCGGATTTCCAAAGAAATGAAGGATTTCCAATGCGAGGATTGGATTTAAAAGGAAGTCCTGGTCGGAACTCAGAACTTCGACTGAAAATAATAGAAGAAAAACTCGAGCTGGAACTCCGATTTCTAAAAGAATAAAGGATTTCCAATGCGAGGAATGGATTCAAAAGGAAGTCCTAGTCGGAACTCAGAACTTTGACTGAAAATAATAGAAGAAAAACCGCAGCTGGAACTCGGATTTCCGAAGAAATTAAGGATTTCCAATGCGAGGATTGGATTCAAAAGGAAGTCCTGGTCGGAACTCAGAACTTCGACTAAAAATAATCGAAGAAAAACCCGAGCTAGAACTCGGATTTCTAAAAGAATAAAGGATTTCCAATGCGAGAATTGGATTTAAAAGGAAGTCCTGGTCGGAACTCAGAACTTCGACTGAAAATAATAGAAGAAAAAAACCTGAGCTGGAACTCGGATTTCCGAAGAAATGATGGATTTCCAATGCGAGGATTGGATTAAAAAGGAAGTTCTGGTCGGAACTCTGAACTTCAACTGAAAATAATAGAAGAAAAACCCGAGCTGGAACTCGGATTTCCAAAGAAATGAAGGATTTTCAATGCGAGGATTGGATTCAAAAGGAAGTCCTGGTCGGAACTCAGAACTTCGACTAAAAATAATAGAAGAAAAACTCGAGCTGGAACTCGGATTTCCAAAAGAATGAATGATTTCCAATGCGAGGATTGGATTCAAAAGAAAGTCCTGGTCGGAACTCAGAACCTCGATTGGAAATAATAAAAGAAAAACCCGAGCTGGAACTCGGATTTCCAAAGAGATGAAGGATTTCCAATGCGAGGATTGGATTCAAAAGGAAGTCCTGGTCGGAACTCAGAACCTCGACTGAAAATAATAGAAGAAAAACCCGAGCTGCAACTCGGATTTCTAAAAGAATGAAGGATTTCTAATGCGAGGATTGGATTCAAAAGGAAGTCCTGGTCGGAACTCAGAACCTCGACTGGAAATAATAAAAGAAAAACCCGAGCTGGAACTTGAATTTCCAAAGAGATAAAGGATTTCCAATGCGAGGATTGGATTCAAAAGGAAGTCCTTGTCGGAACTCAGAACCTCGACTGAAAATAATAGAAGAAAAACCCGAGCTAGAACTCGGATTTCCAAAAGAATGAAGGATTTCCAATGCGAGTATTGGATTCAAAAGGAAGTCCTTGTCGGAACTCAAAACTTCGACTAAAAATAATAGAAGAAAAAACCGAGCTGGAACTCGGATTTCTAAAAGAATAAGGGATTTTCAATGCGAGGATTGGATTTAAAAAGAAGTCCTGGTCGGAACTCAGAACTTCGACTGAAAATAATAGAAGAAAAACCCGAGCTGGAACTCCGATTTCTAAAAGAATAAAGGATTTCCAATGCGTGGAATGGATTCAAAAGATAGTCCTGGTCGGAACTCAGAACTTCGACTGAAAATAATAGAATAAAAACCGCAGCTAGAACTCGGATTTCCGAAGAAATGAAGGATTTCCAATGCGAGGATTGGATTCAAAAGGAAGTCCTGGTCGGAACTCAGAACTTCGACATAAAATAATAGAAGAAAAACCCGAGCTGGAACTCGGATTTCTAAAAGAATAAAGGATTTCCAATGCGAGAATTAGATTTAAAAGGAAGTCCTGGTCGGAACTCAGAACTTCGACTGAAAATAATAGAAGAAAAATCCGAGCTGGAATTCCGATTTCTAAAAGAATGAAGGATTTCCAATGCGAGGAATGGATTCAAAAGGAAGTCCTGGTCGGAACTCAGAACTTCGACTGAAAATAATAGAAGAAAAACCGCAGCTGGAACTCGGATTTCCGAAGAAATGAAGGAATTCCAATGCGAGGATTGGATTCAAAAGGAAGTCCTGGTCGGAACTCAGAACTTCGACTGAAAATAATAGAAGAAAAACCCGAGCTGAAACTCGGATTTCTAAAAGAATAAAGGATTTCCAATGCGAGAATTGGATTTAAAAGGAAGTCCAGGTCGGAACTCAAAACTTCGACTGAAAATAATAGAAGAAAAAAACCTGAGCTGGAACTCGGATTTCTGAAGAAATGATGGATTTCCAATGCGAGGATTGGATTCAAAAGGAAGTCCTGGTCGGAACTCAGAACTTCGACTGAAAATAATAGAAGAAAAACCCGAGCTGGAACTCGGATTTCCAAAGAAATGAAAGATTTCCAATGCGAGGATTGGATTCAAACGGAAGTCCTGGTCGGAACTCAGAACTTCGACTAAAAATAATAGAAGAAAAACTCAAGCTGAACTCGGATTTCCAAAAGAATGAAGGATTTCCAATGCGAGGATTGGATTCAAAAGAAAGTCCTGGTCGGAACTCAGAACCTCGACTGGAAATAATAAAAGAAAAACCCGAGCTGGAACTCGGATTTCCAAAGAGATGAAGGATTTCCAATGCGAGGATTGGATTCAAAAGGAAGTCCTGGTCGGAACTCAGAACCTCGACTGGAAAAAATAGAAGAAAAACCCTAGTTGCAACTCGGATTTCTAAAAGAATGAAGGATTTCCAATGCGAGGATTGGATTCAAAAGGAAGTCCTGGTCGGAACTCAGAACCTCGACTGGAAATAATAAAAGAAAAACCCGAGCTGGAACTCGAATTTCCAAAGAGATGAAGGATTTCCAATGCGAGGATTGGATTCAAAAGGAAGTCCTGGTCGGAACTCAGAACCTCGACAAGAAATAATAGAAGAAAAACCCGAGCTGCAACTCGGATTTCTAAAAGAATGAAGGATTTCTAATGCGAGGATTGGATTCAAAAGGAAGTCCTGGTCGGAACACAGAACCTCGACTGGAAATAATAAAAGAAAAACCCGAGCTGGAACTCGAATTTCGAAAGAGATAAAGGATTTCCAATGCGAGGATTGGATTCAAAAGGAAGTCCTGGTCGGAACTCAGAACCTTGACTGAAAATAATAGAAGAAAATACCGAGCTAGAACTCGGATTTCCAAAAGAATAAAGGATTTCCAATGCGAGGATTGGATTTAAAAGGAAGTCCTGGTCGGAACTCAGAACTTCGACTGAAAATAATAGAAGAAAAACCCGAGCTGGAACTCCGATTTCTAAAAGAATGAAGGATTTCCAATGCGAGGAATGGATTCAAAAGGAAGTCCTGGTCGGAACTCAGAACTTCGACTGAAAATAATAGAAGAAAAACCGCGGCTGGAACTCGGATTTCCGAAGAAATGAAGGATTTCCAATGCGAGGATTGGATTCAAAAGGAAGTCCTGGTCGGAACTCAGAACTTCGACTGAAAATAATATCAGAAAAGAAAGTCCTGGTCGGAACTTAGAACCTCGACTGGAAATAATAAAAGAAAAACCCGAGCTGGAACTCGAATTTCCAAAAAGATGAAGGATTTCCAATGCGAAGATTGGATTCAAAAGGAAGTCCTGGTCGGAACTCAGAACCTCGACTGGAAATAATAGAAGAAAAACCCGAGCTGCAACTCGGATTTCTAAAAGAATGAAGGATTTCCAATGCAATGATTGGATTCAAAAGGAAGTCCTGGTCGGAACTCAGAACTTCGACTGAAATTAATAGAAGAAAAACCTGAGCTGGAACTCGGATTTCCAAAGAAATGAAGGATTTCTAATGCGAGGATTGAATTCAAAAGGAAGTCCTGGTCGGAACTCAGAACTTCGACTGAAAATAATATTAGAAAAACCCGAGTTGGAACTCGGATTTCCAAAAGAATGAAAGATTTCCAATGCGAGGATTGGATTCAAAAGGAAGTCCTGGTCGGAACTCAGAACTTCGACTGAAAATAATAGAAGAAAAACCCGAGCTTGAACTCGGATTTCCAAAAGAATGAAGGATTTCCAATGCGAGGATTGGATTTAAAAGGAAGTCCTGGTAGGAACTCAGAACTTCGACTGAAAATAATAGAAGAAAAACCCGAGCTGGAACTCGGATTTCTAAAAGAATAAAGGATTTCCAGTGCGAGGATTGGATTTAAAAGGAAGTCCTGGTCGGAACTCAGAACTTCGACTGAAAATAATAGAAGAAAAACCCGAGCTGAAACTCGGATTTCTAAAAGAATGAACGATTTCCAATGCGAGGATTGGATTCAAAAGGAAGTCCTGGTCGGAACTCAGAACTTCGACTGAAAATAATAGAAGAAAAACCCGAGCTGGAACTCGGATTTCCGAAGAAATAAAGGATTTCCAATGAGAGGATTGGATTAAAAAGGAAGTCCTGGTCGAAACTCAGAACTTCGACTGAAAATAATAGAAGAAAAACCCGAGCTGGAACTCGGATTTCCAAAGAAATGAAGGATTTGTAATGCGAGGATTGGATTCAAACGGAAGTCCTGGTCGGAACTCAGAACTTCGACTAAAAATAATAGAAGAAAAACTCAAGCTGGAACTCGGATTTCCAAAAGAATGAAGGATTTCCAATGCGAGGATTGGATTCAAAAGAAAGTCTTGGTCGGAACTCAGAACCTCGATTGGAAATAATAAAAGAAAAACCCGAGCTGGAACTCGGATTTCCAAAGAGATGAAGGATTTCCAATGCGAGGATTGGATTCAAAAGGAAATCCTGGTCGGAACTCAGAACCTCGACTGGAAATAATAGAAGAAAAACCCGAGCTGCAACTCGGATTTCTAAAAGAATGAAGGATTTCCAATGCGAGGATTGGATTCAAAAGGAAGTCCTGGTCGGAACTCAGAACTTCGACTGAAAATAATAGAAGAAAAATCCGAGCTGGAACTCCGATTTCTAAAAGAATGAAGGATTTCCAATGCGAGGAATGGATTCAAAAGGAAGTCCTGGTCGGAACTCAGAACTTCGACTGAAAATAATAGAAGAAAAACCGCAGCTGGAACTCGGATTTCCGAAGAAATGAAGGATTTCCAATGCGAGGATTGGATTCAAAAGGAAGTCCGGGTCGGAACTCAGAACTTCGACTGAAAATAATAGAAGAAAAACCCGAGCTGGAACTCAGATTTCTAAAAGAATAAAGGATTTCCAATGCGAGAATTGGATTTAAAAGGAAGTCCTGGTCGGAACTCAAAACTTCGACTGAAAATAATAGAAGAAAAAAACCTGAGCTGGAACTCGGATTTCCGAAGAAATGATGGATTTCCAATGCGAGGATTGGATTCAAAAGGAAGTCCTGGTCGGAACTCAGAACTTCGACTGAAAATAATAGAAGAAAAACCCGAGCTGAAACTCGGATTTCCAAAGAAATGAAAGATTTCCAATGCGAGGATTGGATTCAAAAGGAAGTCCTGGTCGGAACTCAGAACTTCGACTAAAAATAATAGAAGAAAAACTCGAGCTGGAACTCGGATTTCCAAAAGAATGAAGGATTTCCAATGCGAGGATTGGATTCAAAAGAAAGTCCTGGTCGGAACTCAGAACCTCGACTGGAAATAATAAAAGAAAAACCCGAGCTGGAACTCGGATTTCCAAAGAGATGAAGGATTTTCAATGCGAGGATTGGATTCAAGAGGAAGTCCTGGTCGGAACTCAGAACCTCGACTGGAAATAATAGAAGAAAAACCCTAGCTGCAACTCGGATTTCTAAAAGAATGAAGGATTTCCAATGCGAGGATTGGATTCAAAAGGAAGTCCTGGTCGGAACTCAGAACCTCGACTGGAAATAATAAATGAAAAACCCGAGCTGGAACTCGAATTTCCAAAGAGATGAAGGATTTCCAATGCGAGGATTGGATTCAAAAGGAAGTCCTGGTCGGAACTCAGAACCTCGACTAGAAATAATAGAAGAAACACCCGAGCTGCAACTCGGATTTCTAAAAGAATGAAGGATTTCCAATGCGAGGATTGGATTCAAAAGGAAGTCCTGGTCGGAACTCAGAACCTCGACTGGAAATAATAAAAGAAAAACCCGAGCTGGAACTCGAATTTCCAAAGAGATAAAGGATTTCCAATGCGAGGATTGGATTCAAAAGGAAGTCCTGGTCGGAAATCAGAACCTTGACTGAAAATAATAGAAGAAAATACCGAGCTAGAACTCGGATTTCCAAAAGAATAAAGGATTTCCAATGCGAGTATTGGATTCAAAAGGAAGTCCTTGTCGGAACTCAGAACTTCGACTAAAAATAATAGAAGAAAAAACCGAGCTGGAACTCGAATTTCTAAAAGAATAAGGGATTTTCAATGCGAGGATTGGATTTAAAAGGAAGTCCTGGTCGGAACTCAGAACTTCGACTGAAAATAATAGAAGAAAAACCAGAGCTGGAACTCTGATTTCTAAAAGAATGAAGGATTTCCAATGCGAGGAAGGGATTCAAAAGGAAGTCCTGGTCGGAACTCAGAACCTCGACTGAAAATAATAGAAGAAAAACCGCAGCTGGAACTCGAATTTCCGAAGAAATAAAGGATTTCCAATGCGAGGATTGGATTCAAAAGGAAGTCCTGGTCGGAACTCAGAAGTTCGACTGAAAATAATAGAAGAAAAACCCGAGCTGAAACTCGGATTTCTAAAAGAATAAAGGATTTCCAATGCGAGAATTGGATTTAAAAGGAAGTCCTGGTCGGAACTCAGAACTTCGACTGAAAATAATAGAAGAAAAAAACCTGAGCTGGAACTCGGATTTCCGAAGAAATGATGGATTTCCAATGCGAGGATTGGATTCAAAAGGAAGTCCTGGTCGGAACTGAGAACTTCAACTGAAAATAATAGAAGAAAAACCCGAGCTGGAACTCGGATTTCCAAAGAAATGAAGGATTTCCAATGCGAGGATTGGATTCAAAAGGAAGTCCTGGTCGGAACTCAGAACTTCGACTAAAAATAATAGAAGAAAAACTCGAGCTGGAACTCGGATTTCCAAAAGAATGAAGGATTTCCAATGCGAGGATTGGATTCAAAAGAAAGTCCTGATCGGAACTCAGAACCTCGACTGGAAATAATAAAAGAAAAACCCGAGCTGGAACTCGAATTTCCAAAGAGATGAAGGATTTCCAATGCGAGGATTGGATTCAAAAGGAAGTCCTGGTCGGAACTCAGAACCTCGACTGGAAATAATAGAAGAAAAACCCGAGCTCCAACTCGGATTTCTAAAAGAATGAAGGATTTCCAATGCGATGATTGGATTCAAAAGGAAGTCCTGGTCGGAACTCAGAACTTCGACTGAAATTAATAGAAGAAAAACCCGAGCTGGAACTCGGATTTCCAAAGAAATGAAGGATTTCCAATGCGAGGATTGAATTCAAAAGGAAGTCCTGGTCGGAACTCAGAACTTCGACTAAACATAATATTAGAAAAACCCGAGTTGGAACTCGGATTTCCAAAAAAATGAAGGATTTCCAATGCGAGGATTGGATTCAAAAGGAAGTCCTGGTCGAAACTCAGAACTTCGACTGAAAATAATAGAAGAAAAACCCGAGCTTGAACTCGGATTTCCAAAAGAATGAAGAATTTCCAATGCGAGGATTGGATTTAAAAGGAAGTCCTGGTGGGAACTCAGAACTTCGACTGGAAATAATAGAAGAAAAACCCGAGCTGGAACTCGGATTTCTAAAAGAATAAAGGATTTCCAGTGCGAGGATTGGATTTAAAAGGAAGTCCTGGTCGGAACTCAGAACTTCGACTGAAAATAATAGAAGAAAAACCCGAGCTGAAACTCGGATTTCTAAAAGAATGAACGATTTCCAACGCGAGGATTGGATTCAAAAGGAAGTCCTGGTCGGAACTCAGAACCTTGACTGAAAATAATAGAAGAAAATACCGAGCTAGAACTCGGATTTCCAAAAGAATAAAGGATTTTCAATGCGAGTATTGGATTCAAAAGGAAGTCCTTGTCGGAACTCAGAACTTCGACTAAAAATAATAGAAAAAAAAACCGAGCTGGAACTCGGATTTCAAAAAGAATAAGGGATTTTCAATGCGAGGATTGGATTTAAAAGGAAGTCCTGGTAGGAACTCAGAACTTCGACTGAAAATAATAGAAGAAAAACCCGAGCTGGAACTCCGATTTCTAAAAGAATGAAGGATTTCCAATGCGAGGAATGGATTCAAAAGGAAGTCCTGGTCGGAACTCAGAACTTCGACAGAAAATAATAGAAGAAAAAACACAGCTGGAACTCGGTTTCCGAAGAAATGAAGGATTTCCAATGCGAGGATTGGATTCAAAAGGAAGTCCTGGTCGGAACTCAGAATTTCGACTGAAAATAATAGAAGAAAAACCCGAGCTGGAACTCGGATTTCTAAAAGAATAAAGGATTTCCAATGCGAGAATTGGATTTAAAAGGAAGTCCTGGTCGGAACTCAAAACTTTGACTGAAAATAATAGAAGAAAAAAACCTGAGCTGGAACTCGGATTTCCGAAGAAATGATGGATTTCCAATCCGAGGATTGGATTCAAAAGGAAGTCCTGGTCGGAACTCAGAACTTTGACTAAAAATAATAGAAGAAAAATCCGAGCTGGAACTCCGATTTCTAAAAGAATGAAGGATTTCCAATGCGAGGATTGGATTCAAAAGGATGTCCTGGTCGGAACTCAGAACTTCGACTAAAAATAATAGAAGAAAAACTCGAGCTGGAACTCGGATTTCCAAAAGAATGAAGGATTTCCAATGCGAGGATTGGATTCAAAAGAAAGTCCTGGTCGGAACTCACAACCTCGACTGGAAATAATAAAAGAAAAACCCGAGCTGGAACTCGGATTTCCAAAGAGATGAAGGATTTCCAATGCGAGGATTGGATTCAAAAGGAAGTCCTGGTCGGAACTCAGAACCTCGACTGGAAATAATAGAAGAAAAACCCTAGCTGCAACTCGGATTTCTAAAAGAATGAAGGATTTCCAATGCGAGGATTGGATTCAAAAGGAAGTCCTGGTCGGAACTCAGAACCTCGACTGGAAATAATAAAAGAAAAACCCGAGCTGGAACTCGAATTTCCAAAGAGATGAAGGATTTCCAATGCGAGGATTGGATTCAAAAGGAAGTCCTGGTCGGAACTCAGAGCCTCGACTAGAAATAATAGAAGAAAATACCGAGCTAGAACTCGGATTTCCAAAAGAATAAAGGATTTCCAATGCGAGTATTGGATTCAAAAGGAAGTCCTTGTCGGAACTCAGAACTTCGACTAAAAATAATAGAAGAAAAAACCGAGCTGGAACTCGGATTTCTAAAAGAATAAGGGATTTTCAATGCGAGGATTGGATTTAAAAGGAAGTCCTGGTCGGAACTCAGAACTTCGACTGAAAATAATAGAAGAAAAACCAGAGCTGGAACTCTGATTTCTAAAAGAATGAAGGATTTCCAATGCGAGGAATGGATTCAAAAGGAAGTCCTGGTCGGAACTCAGAACTTCGACTGAAAATAATAGAAGAAAAACCGCAGTTGGAACTCGGATTTCCGAAGAAATGAAGGATTTCCAATGCGAGGATTGGATTCAAAAGGAAGTCCTGGTCGGAACTCAGAACTTCGACTGAAAATAATAGAAGAAAAACCCGAGCTGGAACTCGGATTTCTAAAAGAATAAAGGATTTCCAATGCGAGAATTGGATTTAAAAGGAAGTCCTGGTCGGAACTCAAAACTTCGACTGAAAATAATAGAAGAAAAAAACCTGAGCTGGAACTCGGATTTCCGAAGAAATGATGGATTTCCAATGCGAGGATTGGATTCAAAAGGAAGTCCTGGTCGGAACTCAGAACTTCGACTGAAAATAATAGAAGAAAAATCCGAGCTGGAACTCCGATTTCTAAAAGAATGAAGGATTTCCAATGCGAGGATTGGATTCAAAAGGAAGTCCTGGTCGGAACTCAGAACTTCGACTAAAAATAATAGAAGAAAAACTCGAGCTGGAACTCGGATTTCCAAAAGAATGAAGGATTTCCAATGCGAGGATTGGATTCAAAAGAAAGTCCTGGTCGGAACTCAGAACCTCGACTGGAAATAATAAAAGAAAAACCCGAGCTGGAACTCGGATTTCCAAAGAGATGAAGGATTTCCAATGCGAGGATTGGATTCAAAAGGAAGTCTTGGTCGGAACTCAGAACCTCGACTGGAAATAATAGAAGAAAAACCCTAGCTGCAACTCGGATTTCTAAAAGAATGAAGGATTTCCAATGCGAGGATTGGATTCAAAAGGAAGTCCTGGTCGGAACTCAGAACCTCGACTGGAAATAATAAAAGAAAAACCCGAGCTGGAACTCGAATTTCCAAAGAGATGAAGGATTTCCAATGCGAGGATTCTATTCAAAAGGAAGTCCTGGTCGGAACTCAGAACCTCGACTAGAAATAATAGAAGAAAAACCCGAGCTGCAACTCGGATTTCTAAAAGAATGAAGGATTTCCAATGCGAGGATTAGATTCAAAAGGAAGTCCTGGTCGGAACTCAGAACCTTGACTGGAAATAATAAAAGAAAAACCCGAGCTGGAACTCGAATTTCCAAAGAGATAAAGGATTTCCAATGCGAGGATTGGATTCAAAAGGAAGTCCTGGTCGGAACTCATAACCTCGACTAGAAATAATAGAAGAAAAACCCGAGCTGCAACTCGGATTTCTAAAAGAATGAAGGATTTCCAATGCGAGGATTGGATTCAAAAGGAAGTCCTGGTCGGAACTCAGAACCTCGACTGGAAATAATAAAAGAAAAACCCGAGCTGGAACTCGAATTTCGAAAGAGATAAAGGATTTCCAATGCGAGGATTGGATTCAAAAGGTAGTCCTGGTTGGAACTCAGAACCTCGACTGAAAATAATAGAAGAAAAACCAGAGCTGCAACTCGGATTTCTAAAAGAATGTAGAATTTCCAATGCGAGGATTGGATTCAAAAGGAAGTCCTGGTCGGAACTCAGAACTTCGACTGAAATTAATAGAAGAAAAACCCGAGCTGGAACTCGGATTTCCAAAGAAATGAAGGATTTCCAATGCGAGGATTGGATTTAAAAGGAAGTCCTGGTCGGAACTCAGAACTTTGACTGAAAATAATAGAAGAAAAACCCGAGCTGGAACTCCGATTTCTAAATAAATGAAGGATTTCCAATGCGAGGAATGGATTCAAAAGGAAGTCCTGGTCGGAACTCAGAACTTCGACTGAAAATAATAGAAGAAAAACCGCAGCTGGAACTCGGATTTCTGAAGAAATGAAGGATTTCCAATGCGAGGATTGGATTCAAAAGGAAGTCCTGGTCGGAACTCAGAACTTCGACTGAAAATAATAGAAGAATAACCCGAGCTGAAACTCGGATTTCTAAAAGAATAAAGGATTTCCAATGCGAGAATTGGATTTAAAAGGAAGTCCTGGTCGGAACTCAGAACTTCGACTGAAAATAATAGAAGAAAAAAACCTGAGCTGGAACTCGGATTTCCGAAGAAATGATGGATTTCCAATGCGCGGATTGGATTCAAAAGGAAGTCCTGGTCGGAACTCAGAACTTCAACTGAAAATAATTGAAGAAAAACCCGAGCTGGAACTCGGATTTCCAAAGAAATGAATGATTTTCAATGCGAGGATTGGATTCAAAAGGAAGTCCTGGTCGGAACTCAGAACTTCGACTAAAAACAATAGAAGGAAAACTCGAGCTGGAACTCGGATTTCCAAAAGAATGAAGGATTTCCAATAAGAGGATTGGATTCAAAAGAAAGTCCTGGTCGGAACTCAGAACCTCGACTGGAAATAATAAAAGAAAAACCCGAGCTGGAACTCGGATTTCCAAAGAGATGAAGGATTTCCAATGCGAGGATTGGATTCAAAAGGAAGTCATTGTCGGAACACAGAACCTCGACTGAAAATAATAGAAGAAAAACCCGAGCTAGAACTCGGATTTCCAAAAGAATGAAGGATTTCCAAAAGAGTATTGGATTCAAAAGGAAGTCCTTGTCGGAACTCAGAACTTCGACTAAAAATAATAGAAGAAAAAACCGAGCTGGAACTCGGATTTCTAAAAGAATAAGGGATTTTCAATGCGAGGATTGGATTTAAAAGGAAGTCCTGGTCGGAACTCAGAACTTCGACTGAAAATAATAGAGGAAAAACCCGAGCTGGAACTCCGATTTCTAAAAGAATAAAGGATTTCCAATGCGAGAATTAGATTTAAAAGGAAGTCCTGGTCGGAACTCAGAACTTCGACTGAAAATAATAGAAGAAAAAAACCTGAGCTGGAACTCGGATTTCCGAAGAAATGATGGATTTCCACTGCGAGGATTGGATTCAAAAGGAAGTCCTGGTCGGAACTTAGAACTTCGACTGAAAATAATAGAAGAAAAACCCGAGCTGGAACTCGGATTTCCAAAGAAATGAAGGATTTCTAATGCGAGGATTGGATTCAAAAGGAAGTCCTGGTCGGAACTCAGAACTTCGACTGAAAATAATAGAATAAAAACCGCAGCTAGAACTCGGATTTCCGAAGAAATGAAGGATTTCCAATGCGAGGATTGGATTCAAAAGGAAGTCCTGGTCGGAACTCAGAACTTCGACTGAAAATAATAGAAGAAAAACCGCAGCTGGAACTCGGATTTCCGAAGAAATGAAGGATTTCCAATGCGAGGATTGGATTCAAAAGGAAGTCCTGGTCGGAACTCAGAACTTCGACTGAAAATAATAGAAGAAAAACCCGAGCTGAAACTCGGATTTCTAAAAGAATAAAGCATTTCCAATGCGAGAATTGGATTTAAAAGGAAGTCCAGGTCGGAACTCAAAACTTCGACTGAAAATAATAGAAGAAAAAAACCTGAGCTGGAACTCGGATTTCTGAAGAAATGATGGATTTCCAATGCGAGGATTGGATTCAAAAGGAAGTCCTGGTCGGAACTCAGAACTTCGACTGAAAATAATAGAAGAAAAACCCGAGCTGGAACTCGGATTTCCAAAGAAATGAAAGATTTCCAATGCGAGGATTGGATTCAAACGGAAGTCCTGGTCGGAACTCAGAACTTCGACTAAAAATAATAGAAGAAAAACTCAAGCTGGAACTCGGATTTCCAAAAGAATGAAGGATTTCCAATGCGAGGATTGGATTCAAAAGAAAGTCCTGGTCGGAACTCAGAACCTCGACTGGAAATAATAAAAGAAAAACCCGAGCTGGAACTCGGATTTCCAAAGAGATGAAGGATTTCCAATGCGAGGATTGGATTCAAAAGGAAGTCCTGGTCGGAACTCAGAACCTCGACTGGAAAAAATAGAAGAAAAACCCTAGTTGCAACTCGGATTTCTAAAAGAATGAAGGATTTCCAATGCGAGGATTGGATTCAAAAGGAAGTCCTGGTCGGAACTCAGAACCTCGACTGAAAATAATAAAAGAAAAACCCGAGCTGGAACTCGAATTTCCAAAGAGATGAAGGATTTCCAATGCGAGGATTGGATTCAAAAGGAAGTCCTGGTCGGAACTCAGAACCTCGACAAGAAATAATAGAAGAAAAACCCGAGCTGCAACTCGGATTTCTAAAAGAATGAAGGATTTCTAATGCGAGGATTGGATTCAAAAGGAAGTCCTGGTCGGAACACAGAACCTCGACTGGAAATAATAAAAGAAAAACCCGAGCTGGAACTCGAATTTCGAAAGAGATAAAGGATTTCCAATGCGAGGATTGGATTCAAAAGGAAGTCCTGGTCGGAACTCAGAACCTTGACTGAAAATAATAGAAGAAAATACCGAGCTAGAACTCGGATTTCCAAAAGAATAAAGGATTTCCAATGCGAGGATTGGATTTAAAAGGAAGTCTTGGTCGGAACTCAGAACTTCGACTGAAAATAATAGAAGAAAAAAACCTGAGCTGGAACTCGGATTTCCGAAGAAATGATGGATTTCCACTGCGAGGATTGGATTCAAAAGGAAGTCCTGGTCGGAACTCAGAACTTCGACTGAAATTAATAGAAGAAAAACCTGAGCTGGAACTCGGATTTCCGAAGAAATGAAGGATTTCCAATGCGAGGATTGGATTCAAAAGGAAGTCCTGGTCGGAACTCAGAACTTCGACTGAAAATAATAGAAGAAAAACCCGAGCTGCAACTCGGATTTCTAAAAGAATGAAGGATTTCCAATTCGAGGATTGGATTCAAAAGGAAGTCCTGGTCGGAACTCAGAACCTCGACTGGAAATAATAAAAGAAAAACCCGAGCTGGAACTCGAATTTCCAAAGAGATGAAGGATTTCCAATGCGAGGATTGGATTCAAAAGGAAGTCCTGGTCGGAACTCATAACCTCGACTAGAAATAATAGAAGAAAAACCCGAGCTGCAACGCGGATTTCTAAAAGAATGAAGGATTTCCAATGCGAGGATTGGATGCAAAAGGAAGTCCTGGTCGGAACTCAAAAGCTCGACTGGAAATAACAAAAGAAAAACCCGAGCTGGAACTCGAATTTCCAAAGAGATAAAGGATTTCCAATGCGAGGATTGGATTCAAACGGAAGTCCTGGTCGGAACTCAGAACCTCGACTGAAAAAAATAGAAGAAAAACCCGAGCTGCAACTCGAATTTCTAAAAGAATGAAGGATTTCCAATGCGAGGATTGGATTCAAAAGGAAGTCCTGGTCGGAACTCAGAACTTCGACTGAAATTAATAGAAGAAAAACCCGAGCTGGAACTCGGATTTCCAAAGAAATGAAGGATTTCCAATGCGAGGATTGGATTTAAAAGGAAGTCCTGGTCGGAACTCAGAACTTCGACTGAAAATAATAGAAGAAAAACTCGAGCTGGAACTCCGATTTCTAAAAGAATAAAGGATTTCCAATGCGAGGAATGGATTCAAAAGGAAGTCCTAGTCGGAACTCAGAACTTTGACTGAAAATAATAGAAGAAAAACCGCAGCTGGAACTCGGATTTCCGAAGAAATTAAGGATTTCCAATGCGAGGATTGGATTCAAAAGGAAGTCCTGGTCGGAACTCAGAACTTCGACTAAAAATAATCGAAGAAAAACCCGAGCTAGAACTCGGATTTCTAAAAGAATAAAGGATTTCCAATGCGAGAATTGGATTTAAAAGGAAGTCCTGGTCGGAACTCAGAACTTCGACTGAAAATAATAGAAGAAAAAAACCTGAGCTGGAACTCGGATTTCCGAAGAAATGATGGATTTCCAATGCGAGGATTGGATTAAAAAGGAAGTTCTGGTCGGAACTCTGAACTTCAACTGAAAATAATAGAAGAAAAACCCGAGCTGGAACTCGGATTTCCAAAGAAATGAAGGATTTTCAATGCGAGGATTGGATTCAAAAGGAAGTCCTGGTCGGAACTCAGAACTTCGACTAAAAATAATAGAAGAAAAACTCGAGCTGGAACTCGGATTTCCAAAAGAATGAATGATTTCCAATGCGAGGATTGGATTCAAAAGAAAGTCCTGGTCGGAACTCAGAAACTCGATTGGAAATAATAAAAGAAAAACCCGAGCTGGAACTCGGATTTCCAAAGAGATGAAGGATTTCCAATGCGAGGATTGGATTCAAAAGGAAGTCCTGGTCGGAACTCAGAACCTCGACTGAAAATAATAGAAGAAAAACCCGAGCTGCAACTCGGATTTCTAAAAGAATGAAGGATTTCTAATGCGAGGATTGGATTCAAAAGGAAGTCCTGGTCGGAACTCAGAACCTCGACTGGAAATAATAAAAGAAAAACCCGAGCTGGAACTTGAATTTCCAAAGAGATAAAGGATTTCCAATGCGAGGATTGGATTCAAAAGGAAGTCCTTGTCGGAACTCAGAACCTCGACTGAAAATAATAGAAGAAAAACCCGAGCTAGAACTCGGATTTCCAAAAGAATGAAGGATTTCCAATGCGAGTATTGGATTCAAAAGGAAGTCCTTGTCGGAACTCAGAACTTCGACTAAAAATAATAGAAGAAAAAACCGAGCTGGAACTCGGATTTCTAAAAGAATAAGGGATTTTCAATGCGAGGATTGGATTTAAAAAGAAGTCCTGGTCGGAACTCAGAACTTTGACTGAAAATAATAGAAGAAAAACCCGAGCTGGAACTCCGATTTCTAAAAGAATAAAGGATTTCCAATGCGTGGAATGGATTCAAAAGATAGTCCTGGTCGGAACTCAGAACTTCGACTGAAAATAATAGAATAAAAACCGCAGCTAGAACTCGGATTTCCGAAGAAATGAAGGATTTCCAATGCGAGGATTGGATTCAAAAGGAAGTCCTGGTCGGAACTCAGAACTTCGACATAAAATAATAGAAGAAAAACCCGAGCTGGAACTCGGATTTCTAAAAGAATAAAGGATTTCCAATGCGAGAATTAGATTTAAAAGGAAGTCCTGGTCGGAACTCAGAACTTCGACTGAAAATAATAGAAGAAAAATCCGAGCTGGAATTCCGATTTCTAAAAGAATGAAGGATTTCCAATGCGAGGAATGGATTCAAAAGGAAGTCCTGGTCGGAACTCAGAACTTCGACTGAAAATAATAGAAGAAAAACCGCAGCTGGAACTCGGATTTCCGAAGAAATGAAGGAATTCCAATGCGAGGATTGGATTCAAAAGGAAGTCCTGGTCGGAACTCAGAACTTCGACTGAAAATAATAGAAGAAAAACCCGAGCTGAAACTCGGATTTCTAAAAGAATAAAGGATTTCCAATGCGAGAATTGGATTTAAAAGGAAGTCCAGGTCGGAACTCAAAACTTCGACTGAAAATAATAGAAGAAAAAAACCTGAGCTGGAACTCGGATTTCTGAAGAAATGATGGATTTCCAATGCGAGGATTGGATTCAAAAGGAAGTCCTGGTCGGAACTCAGAACTTCGACTGAAAATAATAGAAGAAAAACCCGAGCTGGAACTCGGATTTCCAAAGAAATGAAAGATTTCCAATGCGAGGATTGGATTCAAACGGAAGTCCTGGTCGGAACTCAGAACTTCGACTAAAAATAATAGAAGAAAAACTCAAGCTGAACTCGGATTTCCAAAAGAATGAAGGATTTCCAATGCGAGGATTGGATTCAAAAGAAAGTCCTGGTCGGAACTCAGAACCTCGACTGGAAATAATAAAAGAAAAACCCGAGCTGGAACTCGGATTTCCAAAGAGATGAAGGATTTCCAATGCGAGGATTGCATTCAAAAGGAAGTCCTGGTCGGAACTCAGAACCTCGACTGGAAAAAATAGAAGAAAAACCCTAGTTGCAACTCGGATTTCTAAAAGAATGAAGGATTTCCAATGCGAGGATTGGATTCAAAAGGAAGTCCTTGTCGGAACTCAGAACCTCGACTGGAAATAATAAAAGAAAAACCCGAGCTGGAACTCGAATTTCCAAAGAGATGAAGGATTTCCAATGCGAGGATTGGATTCAAAAGGAAGTCCTGGTCGGAACTCAGAACCTCGACAAGAAATAATAGAAGAAAAACCCGAGCTGCAACTCGGATTTCTAAAAGAATGAAGGATTTCTAATGCGAGGATTGGATTCAAAAGGAAGTCCTGGTCGGAACACAGAACCTCGACTGGAAATAATAAAAGAAAAACCCGAGCTGGAACTCGAATTTCGAAAGAGATAAAGGATTTCCAATGCGAGGATTGGATTCAAAAGGAAGTCCTGGTCGGAACTCAGAACCTTGACTGAAAATAATAGAAGAAAATACCGAGCTAGAACTCGGATTTCCAAAAGAATAAAGGATTTCCAATGCGAGGATTGGATTTAAAAGGAAGTTCTGGTCGGAACTCAGAACTTCGACTGAAAATAATAGAAGAAAAACCCGAGCTGGAACTCCGATTTCTAAAAGAATGAAGGATTTCCAATGCGAGGAATGGATTCAAAAGGAAGTCCTGGTCGGAACTCAGAACTTCGACTGAAAATAATAGAAGAAAAACCGCGGCTGGAACTCGGATTTCCGAAGAAATGAAGGATTTCCAATGCGAGGATTGGATTCAAAAGGAAGTCCTGGTCGGAACTCAGAACTTCGACTGAAAATAATATCAGAAAAGAAAGTCCTGGTCGGAACTTAGAACCTCGACTGGAAATAATAAAAGAAAAACCCGAGCTGGAACTCGAATTTCCAAAAAGATGAAGGATTTCCAATGCGAAGATTGGATTCAAAAGGAAGTCCTGGTCGGAACTCAGAACCTCGACTGGAAATAATAGAAGAAAAACCCGAGCTGCAACTCGGATTTCTAAAAGAATGAAGGATTTCCAATGCAATGATTGGATTCAAAAGGAAGTCCTGGTCGGAACTCAGAACTTCGACTGAAATTAATAGAAGAAAAACCTGAGCTGGAACTCGGATTTCCAAAGAAATGAAGGATTTCCAATGCGAGGATTGAATTCAAAAGGAAGTCCTGGTCGGAACTCAGAACTTCGACTGAAAATAATATTAGAAAAACCCGAGTTGGAACTCGGATTTCCAAAAGAATGAAAGATTTCCAATGCGAGGATTGGATTCAAAAGGAAGTCCTGGTCGGAACTCAGAACTTCGACTGAAAATAATAGAAGAAAAACCCGAGCTTGAACTCGGATTTCCAAAAGAATGAAGGATTTCCAATGCGAGGATTGGATTTAAAAGGAAGTCCTGGTAGGAACTCAGAACTTCGACTGAAAATAATAGAAGAAAAACCCGAGCTGGAACTCGGATTTCTAAAAGAATAAAGGATTTCCAGTGCGAGGATTGGATTTAAAAGGAAGTCTTGGTCGGAACTCAGAACTTCGACTGAAAATAATAGAAGAAAAACCCGAGCTGAAACTCGGATTTCTAAAAGAATGAACGATTTCCAATGCGAGAATTGGATTCAAAAGGAAGTCCTGGTCGGAACTCAGAACTTCGACTGAAAATAATAGAAGAAAAACCCGAGCTGGAACTCGGATTTCCGAAGAAATAAAGGATTTCCAATGAGAGGATTGGATTAAAAAGGAAGTCCTGGTCGAAACTCAGAACTTCGACTGAAAATAATAGAAGAAAAACCCGAGCTGGAACTCGGATTTCCAAAGAAATGAAGGATTTGTAATGCGAGGATTGGATTCAAACGGAAGTCCTGGTCGGAACTCAGAACTTCGACTAAAAATAATAGAAGAAAAACTCAAGCTGGAACTCGGATTTCCAAAAGAATGAAGGATTTCCAATGCGAGGATTGGATTCAAAAGAAAGTCCTGGTCGGAACTCAGAACCTCGATTGGAAATAATAAAAGAAAAACCCGAGCTGGAACTCGGATTTCCAAAGAGATGAAGGATTTCCAATGCGAGGATTGGATTCAAAAGGAAATCCTGGTCGGAACTCAGAACCTCGACTGGAAATAATAGAAGAAAAACCCGAGCTGCAACTCGGATTTCTAAAAGAATGAAGGATTTCCAATGCGAGGATTGGATTCAAAAGGAAGTCCTGGTCGGAACTCAGAACTTCGACTGAAAATAATAGAAGAAAAATCCGAGCTGGAACTCCGATTTCTAAAAGAATGAAGGATTTCCAATGCGAGGAATGGATTCAAAAGGAAGTCCTGGTCGGAACTCAGAACTTCGACTGAAAATAATAGAAGAAAAATCGCAGCTGGAACTCGGATTTCCGAAGAAATGAAGGATTTCCAATGCGAGGATTGGATTCAAAAGGAAGTCCGGGTCGGAACTCAGAACTTCGACTGAAAATAATAGAAGAAAAACCCGAGCTGGAACTCAGATTTCTAAAAGAATAAAGGATTTCCAATGCGAGAATTGGATTTAAAAGGAAGTCCTGGTCGGAACTCAAAACTTCGACTGAAAATAATAGAAGAAAAAAACCTGAGCTGGAACTCGGATTTCCGAAGAAATGATGGATTTCCAATGCGAGGATTGGATTCAAAAGGAAGTCCTGGTCGGAACTCAGAACTTCGACTGAAAATAATAGAAGAAAAACCCGAGCTGAAACTCGGATTTCCAAAGAAATGAAAGATTTCCAATGCGAGGATTGGATTCAAAAGGAAGTCCTGGTCGGAACTCAGAACTTCGACTAAAAATAATAGAAGAAAAACTCGAGCTGGAACTCGGATTTCCAAAAGAATGAAGGATTTCCAATGCGAGGATTGGATTCAAAAGAAAGTCCTGGTCGGAACTCAGAACCTCGACTGGAAATAATAAAAGAAAAACCCGAGCTGGAACTCGGATTTCCAAAGAGATGAAGGATTTTCAATGCGAGGATTGGATTCAAGAGGAAGTCCTGGTCGGAACTCAGAACCTCGACTGGAAATAATAGAAGAAAAACCCTAGCTGCAACTCGGATTTCTAAAAGAATGAAGGATTTCCAATGCGAGGATTGGATTCAAAAGGAAGTCCTGGTCGGAACTCAGAACCTCGACTGGAAATAATAAATGAAAAACCCGAGCTGGAACTCGAATTTCCAAAGAGATGAAGGATTTCCAATGCGAGGATTGGATTCAAAAGGAAGTCCTGGTCGGAACTCAGAACCTCGACTAGAAATAATAGAAGAAACACCCGAGCTGCAACTCGGATTTCTAAAAGAATGAAGGATTTCCAATGCGAGGATTGGATTCAAAAGGAAGTCCTGGTCGGAACTCAGAACCTCGACTGGAAATAATAAAAGAAAAACCCGAGCTGGAACTCGAATTTCCAAAGAGATAAAGGATTTCCAATGCGAGGATTGGATTCAAAAGGAAGTCCTGGTCGGAAATCAGAACCTTGACTGAAAATAATAGAAGAAAATACCGAGCTAGAACTCGGATTTCCAAAAGAATAAAGGATTTCCAATGCGAGTATTGGATTCAAAAGGAAGTCCTTGTCGGAACTCAGAACTTCGACTAAAAATAATAGAAGAAAAAACCGAGCTGGAACTCGAATTTCTAAAAGAATAAGGGATTTTCAATGCGAGGATTGGATTTAAAAGGAAGTCCTGGTCGGAACTCAGAACTTCGACTGAAAATAATAGAAGAAAAACCAGAGCTGGAACTCTGATTTCTAAAAGAATGAAGGATTTCCAATGCGAGGAAGGGATTCAAAAGGAAGTCCTGGTCGGAACTCAGAACTTCGACTGAAAATAATAGAAGAAAAACCGCAGCTGGAACTCGAATTTCCGAAGAAATAAAGGATTTCCAATGCGAGGATTGGATTCAAAAGGAAGTCCTGGTCGGAACTCAGAAGTTCGACTGAAAATAATAGAAGAAAAACCCGAGCTGAAACTCGGATTTCTAAAAGAATAAAGGATTTCCAATGCGAGAATTGGATTTAAAAGGAAGTCCTGGTCGGAACTCAGAACTTCGACTGAAAATAATAGAAGAAAAAAACCTGAGCTGGAACTCGGATTTCCGAAGAAATGATGGATTTCCAATGCGAGGATTGGATTCAAAAGGAAGTCCTGGTCGGAACTGAGAACTTCAACTGAAAATAATAGAAGAAAAACCCGAGCTGGAACTCGGATTTCCAAAGAAATGAAGGATTTCCAATGCGAGGATTGGATTCAAAAGGAAGTCCTGGTCGGAACTCAGAACTTCGACTAAAAATAATAGAAGAAAAACTCGAGCTGGAACTCGGATTTCCAAAAGAATGAAGGATTTCCAATGCGAGGATTGGATTCAAAAGAAAGTCCTGATCGGAACTCAGAACCTCGACTGGAAATAATAAAAGAAAAACCCGAGCTGGAACTCGAATTTCCAAAGAGATGAAGGATTTCCAATGCGAGGATTGGATTCAAAAGGAAGTCCTGGTCGGAACTCAGAACCTCGACTGGAAATAATAGAAGAAAAACCCGAGCTCCAACTCGGATTTCTAAAAGAATGAAGGATTTCCAATGCGATGATTGGATTCAAAAGGAAGTCCTGGTCGGAACTCAGAACTTCGACTGAAATTAATAGAAGAAAAACCCGAGCTGGAACTCGGATTTCCAAAGAAATGAAGGATTTCCAATGCGAGGATTGAATTCAAAAGGAAGTCCTGGTCGGAACTCAGAACTTCGACTAAACATAATATTAGAAAAACCCGAGTTGGAACTCGGATTTCCAAAAAAATGAAGGATTTCCAATGCGAGGATTGGATTCAAAAGGAAGTCCTGGTCGAAACTCAGAACTTCGACTGAAAATAATAGAAGAAAAACCCGAGCTTGAACTCGGATTTCCAAAAGAATGAAGAATTTCCAATGCGAGGATTGGATTTAAAAGGAAGTCCTGGTGGGAACTCAGAACTTCGACTGGAAATAATAGAAGAAAAACCCGAGCTGGAACTCGGATTTCTAAAAGAATAAAGGATTTCCAGTGCGAGGATTGGATTTAAAAGGAAGTCCTGGTCGGAACTCAGAACTTCGACTGAAAATAATAGAAGAAAAACCCGAGCTGAAACTCGGATTTCTAAAAGAATGAACGATTTCCAACGCGAGGATTGGATTCAAAAGGAAGTCCTGGTCGGAACTCAGAACCTTGACTGAAAATAATAGAAGAAAATACCGAGCTAGAACTCGGATTTCCAAAAGAATAAAGGATTTTCAATGCGAGTATTGGATTCAAAAGGAAGTCCTTGTCGGAACTCAGAACTTCGACTAAAAATAATAGAAAAAAAAACCGAGCTGGAACTCGGATTTCAAAAAGAATAAGGGATTTTCAATGCGAGGATTGGATTTAAAAGGAAGTCCTGGTAGGAACTCAGAACTTCGACTGAAAATAATAGAAGAAAAACCCGAGCTGGAACTCCGATTTCTAAAAGAATGAAGGATTTCCAATGCGAGGAATGGATTCAAAAGGAAGTCCTGGTCGGAACTCAGAACTTCGACAGAAAATAATAGAAGAAAAAACACAGCTGGAACTCGGTTTCCGAAGAAATGAAGGATTTCCAATGCGAGGATTGGATTCAAAAGGAAGTCCTGGTCGGAACTCAGAATTTCGACTGAAAATAATAGAAGAAAAACCCGAGCTGGAACTCGGATTTCTAAAAGAATAAAGGATTTCCAATGCGAGAATTGGATTTAAAAGGAAGTCCTGGTCGGAACTCAAAACTTTGACTGAAAATAATAGAAGAAAAAAACCTGAGCTGGAACTCGGATTTCCGAAGAAATGATGGATTTCCAATCCGAGGATTGGATTCAAAAGGAAGTCCTGGTCGGAACTCAGAACTTCGACTAAAAATAATAGAAGAAAAATCCGAGCTGGAACTCCGATTTCTAAAAGAATGAAGGATTTCCAATGCGAGGATTGGATTCAAAAGGATGTCCTGGTCGGAACTCAGAACTTCGACTAAAAATAATAGAAGAAAAACTCGAGCTGGAACTCGGATTTCCAAAAGAATGAAGGATTTCCAATGCGAGGATTGGATTCAAAAGAAAGTCCTGGTCGGAACTCACAACCTCGACTGGAAATAATAAAAGAAAAACCCGAGCTGGAACTCGGATTTCCAAAGAGATGAAGGATTTCCAATGCGAGGATTGGATTCAAAAGGAAGTCCTGGTCGGAACTCAGAACCTCGACTGGAAATAATAGAAGAAAAACCCTAGCTGCAACTCGGATTTCTAAAAGAATGAAGGATTTCCAATGCGAGGATTGGATTCAAAAGGAAGTCCTGGTCGGAACTCAGAACCTCGACTGGAAATAATAAAAGAAAAACCCGAGCTGGAACTCGAATTTCCAAAGAGATGAAGGATTTCCAATGCGAGGATTGGATTCAAAAGGAAGTCCTGGTCGGAACTCAGAGCCTCGACTAGAAATAATAGAAGAAAATACCGAGCTAGAACTCGGATTTCCAAAAGAATAAAGGATTTCCAATGCGAGTATTGGATTCAAAAGGAAGTCCTTGTCGGAACTCAGAACTTCGACTAAAAATAATAGAAGAAAAAACCGAGCTGGAACTCGGATTTCTAAAAGAATAAGGGATTTTCAATGCGAGGATTGGATTTAAAAGGAAGTCCTGGTCGGAACTCAGAACTTCGACTGAAAATAATAGAAGAAAAACCAGAGCTGGAACTCTGATTTCTAAAAGAATGAAGGATTTCCAATGCGAGGAATGGATTCAAAAGGAAGTCCTGGTCGGAACTCAGAACTTCGACTGAAAATAATAGAAGAAAAACCGCAGTTGGAACTCGGATTTCCGAAGAAATGAAGGATTTCCAATGCGAGGATTGGATTCAAAAGGAAGTCCTGGTCGGAACTCAGAACTTCGACTGAAAATAATAGAAGAAAAACCCGAGCTGGAACTCGGATTTCTAAAAGAATAAAGGATTTCCAATGCGAGAATTGGATTTAAAAGGAAGTCCTGGTCGGAACTCAAAACTTCGACTGAAAATAATAGAAGAAAAAAACCTGAGCTGGAACTCGGATTTCCGAAGAAATGATGGATTTCCAATGCGAGGATTGGATTCAAAAGGAAGTCCTGGTCGGAACTCAGAACTTCGACTGAAAATAATAGAAGAAAAATCCGAGCTGGAACTCCGATTTCTAAAAGAATGAAGGATTTCCAATGCGAGGATTGGATTCAAAAGGAAGTCCTGGTCGGAACTCAGAACTTCGACTAAAAATAATAGAAGAAAAACTCGAGCTGGAACTCGGATTTCCAAAAGAATGAAGGATTTCCAATGCGAGGATTGGATTCAAAAGAAAGTCCTGGTCGGAACTCAGAACCTCGACTGGAAATAATAAAAGAAAAACCCGAGCTGGAACTCGGATTTCCAAAGAGATGAAGGATTTCCAATGCGAGGATTGGATTCAAAAGGAAGTCTTGGTCGGAACTCAGAACCTCGACTGGAAATAATAGAAGAAAAACCCTAGCTGCAACTCGGATTTCTAAAAGAATGAAGGATTTCCAATGCGAGGATTGGATTCAAAAGGAAGTCCTGGTCGGAACTCAGAACCTCGACTGGAAATAATAAAAGAAAAACCCGAGCTGGAACTCGAATTTCCAAAGAGATGAAGGATTTCCAATGCGAGGATTCTATTCAAAAGGAAGTCCTGGTCGGAACTCAGAACCTCGACTAGAAATAATAGAAGAAAAACCCGAGCTGCAACTCGGATTTCTAAAAGAATGAAGGATTTCCAATGCGAGGATTGGATTCAAAAGGAAGTCCTGGTCGGAACTCAGAACCTTGACTGGAAATAATAAAAGAAAAACCCGAGCTGGAACTCGAATTTCCAAAGAGATAAAGGATTTCCAATGCGAGGATTGGATTCAAAAGGAAGTCCTGGTCGGAACTCATAACCTCGACTAGAAATAATAGAAGAAAAACCCGAGCTGCAACTCGGATTTCTAAAAGAATGAAGGATTTCCAATGCGAGGATTGGATTCAAAAGGAAGTCCTGGTCGGAACTCAGAACCTCGACTGGAAATAATAAAAGAAAAACCCGAGCTGGAACTCGAATTTCGAAAGAGATAAAGGATTTCCAATGCGAGGATTGGATTCAAAAGGTAGTCCTGGTTGGAACTCAGAACCTCGACTGAAAATAATAGAAGAAAAACCAGAGCTGCAACTCGGATTTCTAAAAGAATGAAGAATTTCCAATGCGAGGATTGGATTCAAAAGGAAGTCCTGGTCGGAACTCAGAACTTCGACTGAAATTAATAGAAGAAAAACCCGAGCTGGAACTCGGATTTCCAAAGAAATGAAGGATTTCCAATGCGAGGATTGGATTTAAAAGGAAGTCCTGGTCGGAACTCAGAACTTCGACTGAAAATAATAGAAGAAAAACCCGAGCTGGAACTCCGATTTCTAAAAGAATGAAGGATTTCCAATGCGAGGAATGGATTCAAAAGGAAGTCCTGGTCGGAACTCAGAACTTCGACTGAAAATAATAGAAGAAAAACCGCAGCTGGAACTCGGATTTCTGAAGAAATGAAGGATTTCCAATGCGAGGATTGGATTCAAAAGGAAGTCCTGGTCGGAACTCAGAACTTCGACTGAAAATAATAGAAGAATAACCCGAGCTGAAACTCGGATTTCTAAAAGAATAAAGGATTTCCAATGCGAGAATTGGATTTAAAAGGAAGTCCTGGTCGGAACTCAGAACTTCGACTGAAAATAATAGAAGAAAAAAACCTGAGCTGGAACTCGGATTTCCGAAGAAATGATGGATTTCCAATGCGCGGATTGGATTCAAAAGGAAGTCCTGGTCGGAACTCAGAACTTCAACTGAAAATAATTGAAGAAAAACCCGAGCTGGAACTCGGATTTCCAAAGAAATGAATGATTTTCAATGCGAGGATTGGATTCAAAAGGAAGTCCTGGTCGGAACTCAGAACTTCGACTAAAAACAATAGAAGGAAAACTCGAGCTGGAACTCGGATTTCCAAAAGAATGAAGGATTTCCAATAAGAGGATTGGATTCAAAAGAAAGTCCTGGTCGGAACTCAGAACCTCGACTGGAAATAATAAAAGAAAAACCCGAGCTGGAACTCGGATTTCCAAAGAGATGAAGGATTTCCAATGCGAGGATTGGATTCAAAAGGAAGTCATTGTCGGAACACAGAACCTCGACTGAAAATAATAGAAGAAAAACCCGAGCTAGAACTCGGATTTCCAAAAGAATGAAGGATTTCCAAAAGAGTATTGGATTCAAAAGGAAGTCCTTGTCGGAACTCAGAACTTCGACTAAAAATAATAGAAGAAAAAACCGAGCTGGAACTCGGATTTCTAAAAGAATAAGGGATTTTCAATGCGAGGATTGGATTTAAAAGGAAGTCCTGGTCGGAACTCAGAACTTCGACTGAAAATAATAGAGGAAAAACCCGAGCTGGAACTCCGATTTCTAAAAGAATAAAGGATTTCCAATGCGAGAATTAGATTTAAAAGGAAGTCCTGGTCGGAACTCAGAACTTCGACTGAAAATAATAGAAGAAAAAAACCTGAGCTGGAACTCGGATTTCCGAAGAAATGATGGATTTCCACTGCGAGGATTGGATTCAAAAGGAAGTCCTGGTCGGAACTTAGAACTTCGACTGAAAATAATAGAAGAAAAACCCGAGCTGGAACTCGGATTTCCAAAGAAATGAAGGATTTCTAATGCGAGGATTGGATTCAAAAGGAAGTCCTGGTCGGAACTCAGAACTTCGACTGAAAATAATAGAATAAAAACCGCAGCTAGAACTCGGATTTCCGAAGAAATGAAGGATTTCCAATGCGAGGATTGGATTCAAAAGGAAGTCCTGGTCGGAACTCAGAACTTCGACTGAAAATAATAGAAGAAAAACCCGAGCTGGAACTCGGATTTCTAAAAGAATAAAGGATTTCCAATGCGAGAATTAGACTTAAAAGGAAGTCCTGGTCGGAACTCAGAATTTCGACTGAAAATAATAGAAGAAAAAAACCTGAGCTGGAACTCGGATTTCCGAAGAAATGATGGATTTCCACTGCGAGGATTGGATTCAAAAGGAAGTCCTGGTCGGAACTTAGAACTTCGACTAAAAATAATAGAAGAAAAACCCGAGCTGGAACTCGGATTTCCAAAGAAATGAAGGATTTCCAATGCGAGGATTGGATTCAAAAGGAAGTCCTGGTCGGAACTCAAAACTTCGACTGAAAATAATAGAATAAAAACCGCAGCTAGAACTCGGATTTCCAAAGAAATGAAGGATTTCCAATGCGAGGATTGGATTCAAAAGGAAGTCCTGGTCGGAACTCAGAACTTCGACTGAAAATAATAGAAGAAAAACCCGAGCTGGAACTCGGATTTCTAAAAGAATAAAGGATTTCCAATGCGAGAATTAGACTTAAAAGGAAGTCCTGGTCGGAACTCAGAACTTCGACTGAAAATAATAGAAGAAAAAAACCTGAGCTGGAACTCGGATTTCCGAAGAAATGATGGATTTCCACTGCGAGGATTGGATTCAAAAGGAAGCCCTGGTCGGAACTTAGAACTTCGACTGAAAATAATAGAAGAAAAACCCGAGCTGGAACTCGGATTTCCAAAGAAATGAAGGATTTCCAATGCGAGGATTGGATTCAAAATGAAGTCCTGGTCGGAACTCAGAACTTCGACTGAAAATAATAGAAGAAAAACCGCAGCTGGAACTCGGATTTCCGAAGAAATAAAGGATTTCCAATGCGAGGATTGGATTCAAAAGGAAGTCCTGGTCAGAACTCAGAACTTTGACTGAAAATAATAGAAGAAAAACCCGAGCTGGAACTCGGATTTCTAAAAGAATAAAGGATTTCCAATGCGAGAATTAGATTTAAAAGGAAGTCCTGGTCGGAACTCAGAAGTTCGACTGAAAATAATAGAAGAAAAAAACCTGAGCTGGAACTCGGATTTCCGAAGAAATGATGGATTTCCAATGCGAGGATTGGATTCAAAAGGAAGTCCTGGTCGGAACTGAGAACTTCAACTGAAAATAATAGAAGAAAAACCCGAGCTGGAACTCGGATTTCCAAAGAAATGAAGGATTTCCAATGCGAGGATTGGATTCAAAAGGAAGTCCTGGTCGGAACTCAGAACTTCGACTAAAAATAATAGAAGAAAAACTCGAGCTGGAACTCGGATTTCCAAAAGAATGAAGGATTTCCAATGCGAGGATTGGATTCAAAAAAAAGTCCTGATCGGAACTCAGAACCTCGACTGGAAATAATAAAAGAAAAACTCGAGCTGGAACTCGAATTTCCAAAGAGATGAAGGATTTCCAATGCGAGGATTGGATTCAAAACGAAGTCCTGGTCGGAACTCAGAACCTCGACTGGAAATAATAGAAGAAAAACCCGAGCTGCAACTCGGATTTCTAAAAGAATGAAGGATTTCCAATGCGATGATTGGATTTAAAAGGAAGTCCTGGTCGGAACTCAGAACTTCGACTGAAATTAATAGAAGAAAAACCCGAGCTAGAACTCGGATTTCCAAAGAAATGAAGGATTTCCAATGCGAGGATTGAATTCAAAAGGAAGTCCTGGTCGGAACTCAGAACTTCGACTAAAAACAATATTAGAAAAACCCGAGTTGGAACTCGGATTTCCAAAAAAATGAAGGATTTCCAATGCGAGGATTGGATTCAAAAGGAAGTCCTGGTCGGAACTCAGAACTTCGACTGAAAATAATAGAAGAAAAACCCGAGCTTGAACTCGGATTTTCAAAAGAATGAAGAATTTCCAATGCGAGGATTGGATTTAAAAGGAAGTCCTGGTGGGAACTCAGAACTTCGACTGGAAATAATAGAAGAAAAACCCGAGCTGGAACTCGGATTTCTAAAAGAATAAAGGATTTCCAATGCGAGAATTAGACTTAAAAGGAAGTCCTGGTCGGAACTCAGAACTTCGACTGAAAATAATAGAAGAAAAAAACCTGAGCTGGAACTCGGATTTCCGAAGAAATGATGGATTTCCACTGCGAGGATTGGATTCAAAAGGAAGTCCTGGTCGGAACTTAGAACTTCGACTGAAAATAATAGAAGAAAAACCCGAGCTGGAACTCGGATTTCCAAAGAAATGAAGGATTTCCAATGCGAGGATTGGATTCAAAATGAAGTCCTGGTCGGAACTCAGAACTTCGACTGAAAATAATAGAAGAAAAACCGCAGCTGGAACTCGGATTTCCGAAGAAATAAAGGATTTCCAATGCGAGGATTGGATTCAAAAGGAAGTCCTGGTCAGAACTCAGAACTTTGACTGAAAATAATAGAAGAAAAACCCGAGCTGGAACTCGGATTTCTAAAAGAATAAAGGATTTCCAATGCGAGAATTAGATTTAAAAGGAAGTCCTGGTCGGAACTCAGAAGTTCGACTGAAAATAATAGAAGAAAAAAACCTGAGCTGGAACTCGGATTTCCGAAGAAATGATGGATTTCCAATGCGAGGATTGGATTCAAAAGGAAGTCCTGGTCGGAACTGAGAACTTCAACTGAAAATAATAGAAGAAAAACCCGAGCTGGAACTCGGATTTCCAAAGAAATGAAGGATTTCCAATGCGAGGATTGGATTCAAAAGGAAGTCCTGGTCGGAACTCAGAACTTCGACTAAAAATAATAGAAGAAAAACTCGAGCTGGAACTCGGATTTCCAAAAGAATGAAGGATTTCCAATGCGAGGATTGGATTCAAAAAAAAGTCCTGATCGGAACTCAGAACCTCGACTGGAAATAATAAAAGAAAAACCCGAGCTGGAACTCAAATTTCCAAAGAGATGAAGGATTTCCAATGCGAGGATTGGATTCAAAACGAAGTCCTGGTCGGAACTCAGAACCTCGACTGGAAATAATAGAAGAAAAACCCGAGCTGCAACTCGGATTTCTAAAAGAATGAAGGATTTCCAATGCGATGATTGGATTTAAAAGGAAGTCCTGGTCGGAACTCAGAACTTCGACTGAAATTAATAGAAGAAAAACCCGAGCTAGAACTCGGATTTCCAAAGAAATGAAGGATTTCCAATGCGAGGATTGAATTCAAAAGGAAGTCCTGGTCGGAACTCAGAACTTCGACTAAAAACAATATTAGAAAAACCCGAGTTGGAACTCGGATTTCCAAAAAAATGAAGGATTTCCAATGCGAGGATTGGATTCAAAAGGAAGTCCTGGTCGGAACTCAGAACTTCGACTGAAAATAATAGAAGAAAAACCCGAGCTTGAACTCGGATTTCCAAAAGAATGAAGAATTTCCAATGCGAGGATTGGATTTAAAAGGAAGTCCTGGTCGGAACTCAGAACTTCGACTGAAAATAATAGAAGAAAAACCCGAGATGAAACTCGGATTTCTAAAAGAATGAACGATTTCCAATGCGAGGATTGGATTCAAAAGGAAGTCCTGGTCGGAACTCAGAACCTTGACTGAAAATAATAGAAGAAAATACCGAGCTAGAACTCGGATTTCCAAAAGAATAAAGGATTTCCAATGCAAGTATTGGATTCAAAAGGAAGTCCTTGTCGGAACTCAGAACTTCGACTAAAAATAATAGAAGAAAAAACCGAGCTGGAACTCGGATTTCAAAAAGAATAAGAGATTTTCAATGCGAGGATTGGATTTAAAAGGAAGTCCTGGTCGGAACTCAGAACTTCGACTGAAAATAATAGAGGAAAAACCCGAGCTGGAACTCCGATTTCTAAAAGAATAAAGGATTTCCAATGCGAGAATTAGATTTAAAAGGAAGTCCTGGTCGGAACTCAGAACTTCGACTCAAAATAATAGAAGAAAAAAACCTGAGCTGGAACTCGGATTTCCGAAGAAATGATGGATTTCCACTGCGAGGATTGGATTCAAAAGGAAGTCCTGGTCGGAACTTAGAACTTCGACTGAAAATAATAGAAGAAAAACCCGAGCTGGAACTCAGATTTCCAAAGAAATGAAGGATTTCCAATGCGAGGATTGGATTCAAAAGGAAGTCCTGGTCGGAACTCAAAACTTCGACTGAAAATAATAGAATAAAAACCGCAGCTAGAACTCGGATTTCCAAAGAAATGAAGGATTTCCAATGCGAGGATTGGATTCAAAAGGAAGTCCTGGTCGGAACTCAGAACTTCGACTGAAAATAATAGAAGAAAAACCCGAGCTGGAACTCGGATTTCTAAAAGAATAAAGGATTTCCAATGCGAGAATTAGACTTAAAAGGAAGTCCTGGTCGGAACTCAGAACTTCGACTGAAAATAATAGAAGAAAAAAACCTGAGCTGGAACTCGGATTTCCGAAGAAATGATGGATTTCCACTGCGAGGATTGGATTCAAAAGGAAGTCCTGGTCGGAACTTAGAACTTCGACTGAAAATAATAGAAGAAAAACCCGAGTTGGAACTCGGATTTCCAAAGAAATGAAGGATTTCCAATGCGAGGATTGGATTCAAAAGGAAGTCCTGGTCGGAACTCAGAACTTCGACTGAAAATAATAGAAGAAAAACCGCAGCTGGAACTCGGATTTCCGAAGAAATAAAGGATTTCCAATGCGAGGATTGGATTCAAAAGGAAGTCCTGGTCAGAACTCAGAACTTCGACTGAAAATAATAGAAGAAAAACCCGAGCTGGAACTCGGATTTCTAAAAGAATAAAGGATTTCCAATGCGAGAATTAGATTTAAAAGGAAGTCCTGGTCGGAACTCAGAACTTCGACTGAAAATAATAGAAGAAAAAAACCTGAGCTGGAACTCGGATTTCCGAAGAAATGATGGATTTCCAATGCGAGGATTGGATTCAAAAGGATGTCCTGGCCGGAACTGAGAACTTCAACTGAAAATAATAGAAGAAAAACCCGAGCTGGAACTCGGATTTCCAAAGAAATGAAGGATTTCCAATGCGAGGATTGGATTCAAAAGGAAGTCCTGGTCGGAACTCAGAACTTTGACTAAAAATAATAGAAGAAAAACTCGAGCTGGAACTCGGATTTCCAAAAGAATGAAGGATTTCCAATGCGAGGATTGGATTCAAAAGAAAGTCCTGGTCGGAACTCAGAACCTCGACTGGAAATAATAAAAGAAAAACCCGAGCTGGAACTCGAATTTCCAAAGAGATGAAGGATTTCCAATGCGAGGATTGGATTCAAAACGAAGTCCTGGTCGGAACTCAGAACCTCGACTGGAAATAATAGAAGAAAAACCCGAGCTGCAACTCGGATTTCTAAAAGAATGAAGGATTTCCAATGCGATGATTGGATTCAAAAGGAAGTCCTGGTCGGAACTCAGAACTTCGACTGAAATTAATAGAAGAAAAACCCGAGCTAGAACTCGGATTTCCAAAGAAATGAAGGATTTCCAATGCGAGGATTGAATTCAAAAAGAAGTCCTGGTTGGAACTCAGAACTTCGAATAAAAACAATATTAGAAAAACCCGAGTTGGAACTCGGATTTTCAAAAAAATGAAGGATTTCCAATGCGAGGATTGGATTCAAAAGGAAGTTCTGGTCGGAACTCAGAACTTCGACTGAAAATAATAGAAGAAAAACCCGAGCTTGAACTCGGATTTCCAAAAGAATGAAGAATTTCCAATGCGAGGATTGGATTTAAAAGGAAGTCCTGGTGGGAACTCAGAACTTCGACTGGAAATAATAGAAGAAAAACCCGAGCTGGAACTCGGATTTCTAAAAGAATAAAGGATTTCCAGTGCGAGGATTGGATTTAAAAGGAAGTCCTGGTCGGAACTCAGAACTTCGACTGAAAATAATAGAAGAAAAACCCGAGCTGAAACTCGGATTTCTAAAAGAATGAACGATTTCCAATGCGAGGATTGGATTCAAAAGGAAGTCCTGGTCGGAACTCAGAACCTTGACTGAAAATAATAGAAGAAAATACCGAGCTAGAACTCGGATTTCCAAAAGAATAAAGGATTTCCAATGCGAGTATTGGATTCAAAAGGAAGTCCTTGTCGGAACTCAGAACTTCGACTAAAAATAATAGAAGAAAAAACCGAGCTGGAACTCGGATTTCAAAAAGAATAAGGGATTTTCAATGCGAGGATTGGATTTAAAAGGAAGTCCTGGTCGGAACTCAGAACTTCGACTGAAAATAATAGAAGAAAAACCCGAGCTGGAACTCCGATTTCTAAAAGAATGAAGGATTTCCAATGCGAGGAATGGATTCAAAAGGAAGTCCTGGTCGGAACTCAGAACTTCGACTGAAAATAATAGAAGAAAAAACGCAGCTGGAACTCGGTTTCCGAAGAAATGAAGGATTTCCAATGCGAGGATTGGATTCAAAAGGAAGTCCTGGTCGGAACTCAGAACTTCGACTGAAAATAATAGAAGAAAAACCCGAGCTGGAACTCGGATTTCTAAAAGAATAAAAGGATTTCCAATGCGAGAATTGGATTTAAAAGGAAGTCCTGGTCGGAACTCAAAACTTCGACTGAAAATAATAGAAGAAAAAAACCTGAGCTGGAACTCGGATTTCCGAAGAAATGATGGATTTCCAATCCGAGGATTGGATTCAAAAGGAAGTCCTGGTCGGAACTCAGAACTTCGACTAAAAATAATAGAAGAAAAATCCGAGCTGGAACTCCGATTTCTAAAAGAATGAAGGATTTCCAATGCGAGGATTGGATTCAAAAGGAAGTCCTGGTCGGAACTCAGAACCTCGACTGGAAATAATAAAAGAAAAACCCGAGCTGGAACTCGAATTTCCAAAGAGATAAAGGATTTCCAATGCGAGGATTGGATTCAAAAGGTAGTCCTGGTCGGAACTCAGAACCTCGACTGAAAATAATAGAAGAAAAACCAGAGCTGCAACTCGGATTTCTAAAAGAATGAAGAATTTCCAATGCGAGGATTGGATTCAAAAGGAAGTCCTGGTCGGAACTCAGAACTTCGACTGAAATTAATAGAAGAAAAACCCGAGCTGGAACTCGGATTTCCAAAGAAATGAAGGATTTCCAATGCGAGGATTGGATTTAAAAGGAAGTCCTGGTCGGAACTCAGAACTTCGACTGAAAATAATAGAAGAAAAACCCGAGCTGGAACTCCGATTTCTAAAAGAATGAAGGATTTCCAATGCGAGGAATGGATTCAAAAGGAAGTCCTGGTCGGAACTCAGAACTTCGACTGAAAATAATAGAAGAAAAACCGCAGCTGGAACTCGGATTTCCGAAGAAATGAAGGATTTCCAATGCGAGGATTGGATTCAAAAGGAAGTCCTGGTCGGAACTCAGAACTTCGACTGAAAATAATAGAAGAAAAACCCGAGCTGAAACTCGGATTTCTAAAAGAATAAAGGATTTCCAATGCGAGAATTGGATTTAAAAGGAAGTCCTGGTCGGAACTCAGAACTTCGACTGAAAATAATAGAAGAAAAAAACCTGAGCTGGAACTCGGATTTCCGAAGAAATGATGGATTTCCAATGCGAGGATTGGATTCAAAAGGAAGTCCTGGTCGGAACTCAGAACTTCAACTGAAAATAATTGAAGAAAAACCCGAGCTGGAACTCGGATTTCCAAAGAAATGAATGATTTCCAATGCGAGGATTGGATTCAAAAGGAAGTCCTGGTCGGAACTCAGAACTTCGACTAAAAACAATAAAAGGAAAACTCGAGCTGGAACTCGGATTTCCAAAAGAATGAAGGATTTCCAATAAGAGGATTGGATTCAAAAGAAAGTCCTGGTCGGAACTCAGAACCTCGACTGGAAATAATAAAAGAAAAACCCGAGCTGGAACTCGGATTTCCAAAGAGATGAAGGATTTCCAATGCGAGGATTGGATTCAAAAGGAAGTCATTGTCGGAACACAGAACCTCGACTGAAAATAATAGAAGAAAAAGCCGAGCTAGAACTCGGATTTCCAAAAGAATGAAGGATTTTCAATGCGAGGATTGGATTTAAAAGGAAGTCCTGGTCGGAACTCAGAACTTCGACTGAAAATAATAGAAGAAAAACCCGAGCTGGAACTCCGATTTCTAAAAGAATGAAGGATTTCCAATGCGAGGAATGGATTCAAAAGGAAGTCCTGGTCGGAACTCAGAACTTCGACTGAAAATAATAGAAGAAAAAACGCAGCTGGAACTCGGTTTCCGAAGAAATGAAGGATTTCCAATGCGAGGATTGGATTCAAAAGGAAGTCCTGGTCGGAACTCAGAACTTCGACTGAAAATAATAGAAGAAAAACCCGAGCTGGAACTCGGATTTCTAAAAGAATAAAAGGATTTCCAATGCGAGGATTGGATTAAAAAGGAAGTTCTGGTCGGAACTCTGAACTTCAACTGAAAATAATAGAAGAAAAACCCGAGCTGGAACTCGGATTTCCAAAGAAATGAAGGATTTTCAATGCGAGGATTGGATTCAAAAGGAAGTCCTGGTCGGAACTTAGAACTTCGACTGAAAATAATAGAAGAAAAACCCGAGCTGGAACTCGGATTTCCAAAGAAATGAAGGATTTCCAATGCGAGGATTGGATTCAAAAGGAAGTCCTGGTCGGAACTCAGAACTTCGACTGAAAATAATAGAATAAAAACCGCAGCTAGAACTCGGATTTCCGAAGAAATGAAGGATTTCCAATGCGAGGATTGGATTCAAAAGGAAGTCCTGGTCGGAACTCAGAACTTCGACTGAAAATAATAGAAGAAAAACCCGAGCTGGAACTCCGATTTCTAAAAGAATGAAGGATTTCCAATGCGAGGAATGGATTCAAAAGGAAGTCCTGGTCGGAACTCAGAACTTCGACTGAAAATAATAGAAGAAAAACCCGAGCTGGAACTCCGATTTCTAAAAGAATGAACGATTTCCAATGCGAGGATTGGATTCAAAAGGAAGTCCTGGTCGGAACTCAGAACTTCGACTGAAAATAATAGAAGAAAAACCCGAGCTGGAACTCGGATTTCCAAAGAAATGAAGGATTTCCAATGCGAGGATTGGATTCAAAAGGAAGTCCTGGTCGGAACTCAGAACTTCGACTGAAAATAATAGAATAAAAACCGCAGCTAGAACTCGGATTTCCGAAGAAATGAAGGATTTCCAATGCGAGGATTGGATTCAAAAGGAAGTCCTGGTCGGAACTCAGAACTTCGACTGAAAATAATAGAAGAAAAACCCGAGCTGAAACTCGGATTTCTAAAAAATAAAGGATTTCCAATGCGAGAATTAGACTTAAAAGGAAGTCCTGGTCGGAACTCAGAACTTCGACTGAAAATAATAGAAGAAAAAAACCTGAGCTGGAACTCGGATTTCCGAAGAAATGATGGATTTCCACTGCGAGGATTGGATTCAAAAGGAAGTCCTGGTCGGAACTTAGAACTTCGACTGAAAATAATAGAAGAAAAACCCGAGCTGGAACTCGGATTTCCAAAGAAATGAAGGATTTCCAATGCGAGGATTGGATTCAAAAGGAAGTCCGGGTCGGAACTCAAAACTTCGACTGAAAATAATAGAATAAAAACCGCAGCTAGAACTCGGATTTCCAAAGAAATGAAGGATTTCCAATGCGAGGATTGGATTCAAAAGGAAGTTCTGGTCGGAACTCAGAACTTCGACTGAAAATAATAGAAGAAAAACCTGAGCTGGAACTCGGATTTCTAAAAGAATAAAGGATTTCCAATGCGAGAATTAGACTTAAAAGGAAGTCCTTGTCGGAACTCAGAACTTCGACTGAAAATAATAGAAGAAAAAAACCTGAGCTGGAACTCGGATTTCCGAAGAAATGATGGATTTCCACTGCGAGGATTGGATTCAAAAGGAAGTCCTGGTCGGAACTTAGAACTTCGACTGAAAATAATAGAAGAAAAACCCGAGCTGGAACTCGGATTTCCAAAGAAATGAAGGATTTCCAATGCGAGGATTGGATTCAAAAGGAAGTCCTGGTCGGAACTCAGAACTTCGACTGAAAATAATAGAAGAAAAACCGCAGCTGGAACTCGGATTTCCGAAGAAATAAAGGATTTCCAATGCGAGGATTGGATTCAAAAGGAAGTCCTGGTCGGAACTCAGAACTTCGACTGAAAATAATAGAAGAAAAACCCGAGCTGGAACTCGGATTTCTAAAAGAATAAAGGATTTCCAATGCGAGAATTAGATTTAAAAGGAAGTCCTGGTCGGAACTCAGAACTTCGACTGAAAATAATAGAAGAAAAAAACCTTAGCTGGAACTCGGATTTCCGAAGAAATGATGGATTTCCACTGCGAGGATTGGATTCAAAAGGAAGTCCTGGTCGGAACTTAGAACTTCTTCGACTGAAAATAATAGAAGAAAAACCCGAGCTGGAACTCGGATTTCCAAAGAAATGAAGGATTTCCAATGCGAGGATTGGATTCAAAAGGAAGTCCTGGTCGGAACTCAGAACTTCGACTAAAAATAATAGAAGAAAAACTCGAGCTGGAACTCTGATTTCTAAAAGAATGAAGGATTTCCAATGCGAGGATTGGATTCAAAAGAAAGCCCTGGTCGGAACTCAGAACCTCGACTGGAAATAATAAAAGAAAAACCCGAGCTGGAACTCGGATTTCCAAAGAGATGAAGGATTTCCAATGCGAGGATTGGATTCAAAAGGAAGTTCTGGTCGGAACTCAGAACCTTGACTGGAAATAATAGAAGAAAAACCCGAGCTGCAACTCGGATTTCTAAAAGAATGAAGGATTTCCAATGCGAGGATTGGATTCAAAAGGAAGTCCTGGTCGGAACTCAGAACCTCGACTGGAAATAATAAAAGAAAAACCCGAGCTGGAACTCGAATTTCCAAAGAGATGAAGGATTTCCAATGGGAGGATTGGATTCAAAAGGAAGTCCTGGTCGGAACTCATAACCTCAACTAGAAATAATAGAAGAAAAACCCGAGCTGCAACGCGGATTTCTAAATGAATGAAGGATTTCCAATGCGAGGATTGGATTCAAAAGGAAGTCCTGGTCGGAACTCAGAACCTCGACTGGAAATAACAAAAGAAAAACCCGAGCTGGAACTCGAATTTCCAAAGAGATAAAGGATTTCCAATGCGAGGATTGGATTCAAAAGGAAGTCCTGGTCGGAACTCAGAACCTCGACTGAAAAAAATAGAAGAAAAACCCGAGCTGCAACTCGAATTTCTAAAAGAATGAAGGATTTCCAATGCGAGGATTGGATTCAAAAGGAAGTCCTGGTCGGAACTCAGAACTTCGACTGAAATTAATAGAAGAAAAACCCGAGCTGGAACTCGGATTTCCAAAGAAATGAAGGATTTCCAATGCGAGGATTGGATTTAAAAGGAAGTCCTGGTCGGAACTCAGAACTTCGACTGAAAATAATAGAAGAAAAACTCGAGCTGGAACTCCGATTTCTAAAAGAATAAAGGATTTCCAATGCGAGGAATGGATTCAAAAGGAAGTCCTAGTCGGAACTCAGAACTTCGACTGAAAATAATAGAAGAAAAACTGCAGCTGGAACTCGGATTTCCGAAGAAATGAAGGATTTCCAATGCGAGGATTGGATTCAAAAGGAAGTCTTGGTCGGAACTCAGAACTTCGACTGAAAATAATAGAAGAAAAACCCGAGCTAGAACTCGGATTTCCAAAAGAATAAAGGATTTTCAATGCGAGTATTGGATTCAAAAGGAAGTCCTTGTCGGAACTCAGAACTTCGACTAAAAATAATAGAAGAAAAAACCGAGCTGGAACTCGGATTTCTAAAAGAATAAGGGATTTTCAATGCGAGGATTGGATTTAAAAAGAAGTTCTGGTCGGAACTCAGAACTTCGACTAAAAATAATAGAAGAAAAAAACCTGAGCTGGAACTCGGATTTCCGAAGAAATGATGGATTTCCAATGCCAGGATTGGATTAAAAAGGAAGTTCTGGTCGGAACTCTGAACTTCAACTGAAAATAATAGAAGAAAAACCCGAGCTGGAACTCGGATTTTCAAAGAAATGAAGGATTTCCAATGCGAGGATTGGATTCAAAAGGAAGTCCTGGTCGGAACTCAGAACTTCGACTAAAAATAATAGAAGAAAAACTCGAGCTGGAACTCGGATTTCCAAAAGAATGAATGATTTCCAATGCGAGGATTGGATTCAAAAGAAAGTCCTGGTCGGAACTCAGAACCTCGACTGAAAATAATAAAAGAAAAACCCGAGCTGGAACTCGGATTTCCAAAGAGATGAAGGATTTCCAATGCGAGGATTGGATTCAAAAGGAAGTCCTGGTCGGAACTCAGAACCTCGACTGAAAATAATAGAAGAAAAACCCGAGCTGCAACTCGGATTTCTAAAAGAATGAAGGATTTCTAATGCGAGGATTGGATTCAAAAGGAAGTCCTGGTCGGAACTCAGAACCTCGACTGGAAATAATAAAAGAAAAACCCGAGCTGGAACTCGAATTTCCAAAGAGATAAAGGATTTCCAATGCGAGGATTGGATTCAAAAGGAAGTCCTTGTCGGAACTCAGAACCTCGACTGAAAATAATAGAAGAAAAAACCGAGCTAGAACTCGGATTTCCAAAAGAATGAAGGATTTCCAATGCGAGTATTGGATTCAAAAGGAAGTCCTTGTATAAACTCAGAACTTCGACTAAAAATAATAGAAGAAAAAACCGAGCTGGAACTCGGATTTCTAAAAGAATAAGGGATTTTCAATGCGAGGATTGGATTTAAAAAGAAGTCCTGGTCGGAACTCAGAACTTTGACTGAAAATAATAGAAGAAAATCCCGAGCTGGAACTCCGATTTCTAAAAGAATAAAGGATTTCCAATGCGAGGAATGGATTCAAAAGGAAGTCCTGGTCGGAACTCAGAACTTCGACTGAAAATAATAGAATAAAAACCGCAGCTAGAACTCGGATTTCCGAAGAAATGAAGGATTTCCAATGCGAGGATTGGATTCAAAAGGAAGTCCTGGTCGGAACTCAGAACTTCGACAGAAAATAATAGAAGAAAAACCCGAGCTGGAACTCGGATTTCTAAAAGAATAAAGGATTTCCAATGCGAGAATTAGATTTAAAAGGAAGTCCTGGTCGGAACTCAGAACTTCGACTGAAAATAATAGAAGAAAAAAACCTGAGCTGGAACTCGGATTTCCGAAGAAATGATGGATTTCCAATGCGAGGATTGGATTCAAAAGGAAGTCCTAGTCGGAACTTAGAACTTCGACTGAAAATAATAGAAGAAAAACCCGAGCTGGAACTCGGATTTCCAAAGAAATGAAGGATTTCCAATGCGAGGATTGGATTCAAAAGGAAGTCCTGGTCGGAACTCAGAACTTCAACTAAAAATAATAGAAGAAAAACTCGAGCAAGAACTCGGATTTCCAAAAGAATGAAGGATTTCCAATGCGAGGATTGGATTCAAAAGAAAGTCCTGGTCGGAACTCAGAACCTCGACTGGAAATAATAAAAGAAAAACCCGAGCTGGAACTCGAATTTCCAAAGAGATGAAGGATTTCCAATGCGAGGATTGGATTCAAAAGGAAGTTCTGGTCGGAACTCAGAACCTCGACTGGAAATAATAGAAGAAAAACCCGAGCTGCAACTCGGATTTCTAAAAGAATGAAGGATTTCCAATGCCAGGATTGGATTCAAAAGGAAGTCCTGGTCGGAACTCAGAACCTCGACTGGAAATAATAAAAGAAAAACCCGAGCTGGAACTCGAATTTCCAAAGAGATGAAGGATTTCCAATGCGAGGATTGGATTCAAAAGGAAGTCCTGGTCGGAACTCATAACCTCAACTAGAAATAATAGAAGAAAAACCCGAGCTGCAACGCGGATTTCTAAATGAATGAAGGATTTCCAATGCGAGGATTGGATTCAAAAGGAAGTCCTGGTCGGAACTCAGAACCTCGACTGGAAATAACAAAAGAAAAACCCGAGCTGGAACTCGAATTTCCAAAGAGATAAAGGATTTCCAATGCGAGGATTGGATTCAAAAGGAAGTCCTGGTCGGAACTCAGAACCTCGACTGAAAAAAATAGAAGAAAAACCCGAGCTGCAACTCGAATTTCTAAAAGAATGAAGGATTTCCAATGCGAGGATTGGATTCAAAAGGAAGTCCTGGTCGGAACTCAGAACTTCGACTGAAATTAATAGAAGAAAAACCCGAGCTGGAACTCGGATTTCCAAAGAAATGAAGGATTTCCAATGCGAGGATTGGATTTAAAAGGAAGTCCTGGTCGGAACTCAGAACTTCGACTGAAAATAATAGAAGAAAAACTCGAGCTAGAACTCCGATTTCTAAAAGACTAAAGGATTTCCAATGCGAGGAATGGATTCAAAAGGAAGTCCTAGTCGGAACTCAGAACTTCGACTGAAAATAATAGAAGAAAAACCGCAGCTGGAACTCGGATTTCCGAAGAAATGAAGGATTTCCAATGCGAGGATTGGATTCAAAAGGAAGTCTTGGTCGGAACTCAGAACTTCGACTGAAAATAATAGAAGAAAAACCCGAGCTAGAACTCGGATTTCCAAAAGAATAAAGGATTTCCAATGCGAGTATTGGATTCAAAAGGAAGTCCTTGTCGGAACTCAGAACTTCGACTAAAAATAATAGAAGAAAAAACCGAGCTGGAACTCGGATTTCTAAAAGAATAAGGGATTTTCAATAAGAGGATTGGATTTAAAAAGAAGTTCTGGTCGGAACTCAGAACTTCGACTGAAAATAATAGAAGAAAAAAACCTGAGCTGGAACTCGGATTTCCGAAGAAATGATGGATTTCCAATGCGAGGATTGGATTAAAAAGGAAGTCCTGGTCAGAACTCTGAACTTCAACTGAAAATAATAGAAGAAAAACCCGAGCTGGAACTCGGATTTTCAAAGAAATGAAGGATTTCCAATGCGAGGATTGGATTCAAAAGGAAGTCCTGGTCGGAACTCAGAACTTCGACTAAAAATAATAGAAGAAAAACTCGAGCTGGAACTCGGATTTCCAAAAGAATGAATGATTTCCTATGCGAGGATTGGATTCAAAAGAAAGTCCTGGTCGGAACTCAGAACCTCGACTGGAAATAATAAAAGAAAAACCCGAGCTGGAACTCGGATTTCCAAAGAGATGAAGGATTTCCAATGCGAGGATTGGATTCAAAAGGAAGTCCTGGTCGGAACTCAGAACCTCGACTGAAAATAATAGAAGAAAAACCCGAGCTGCAACTCGGATTTCTAAAAGAATGAAGGATTTCTAATGCGAGGATTGGATTCAAAAGGAAGTCCTGGTCGGAACTCAGAACCTCGACTGGAAATAATAAAAGAAAAACCCGAGCTGGAACTCGAATTTCCAAAGAGATAAAGGATTTCCAATGCGAGGATTGGATTCAAAAGGAAGTCCTTGTCGGAACTCAGAACCTCGACTGAAAATAATAGAAGAAAAACCCGAGCTAGAACTCGGATTTCCAAAAGAATGAAGGATTTCCAATGCGAGTATTGGATTCAAAAGGAAGTCCTTGTATAAACTCAGAACTTCGACTAAAAATAATAGAAGAAAAAACCGAGCTGGAACTCGGATTTCTAAAAGAATAAGGGATTTAAAAAGAAGTCCTGGTCGGAACTCAGAACTTTGACTGAAAATAATAGAAGAAAATCCCGAGCTGGAACTCCGATTTCTAAAAGAATAAAGGATTTCCAATGCGAGAATTAGATTTAAAAGGAAGTCCTGGTCGGAACTCAGAACTTCGACTGAAAATAATAGAAGAAAAAAACCTTAGCTGGAACTCGGATTTCCGAAGAAATGATGGATTTCCACTGCGAGGATTGGATTCAAAAGGAAGTCCTGGTCGGAACTTAGAACTTCTTCGACTGAAAATAATAGAAGAAAAACCCGAGCTGGAACTCGGATTTCCAAAGAAATGAAGGATTTCCAATGCGAGGATTGGATTCAAAAGGAAGTCCTGGTCGGAACTCAGAACTTCGACTAAAAATAATAGAAGAAAAACTCGAGCGGGAACTCTGATTTCTAAAAGAATGAAGGATTTCCAATGCGAGGATTGGATTCAAAAGAAAGTCCTGGTCGGAACTCAGAACCTCGACTGGAAATAATAAAAGAAAAACCCGAGCTGGAACTCGGATTTCCAAAGAGATGAAGGATTTCCAATGCGAGGATTGGATTCAAAAGGAAGTTCTGGTCGGAACTCAGAACCTTGACTGGAAATAATAGAAGAAAAACCCGAGCTGCAACTCGGATTTCTAAAAGAATGAAGGATTTCCAGTGCGAGGATTGGATTCAAAAGGAAGTCCTGGTCGGAACTCAGAACCTTGACTGGAAATAATAAAAGAAAAACCCGAGCTGGAACTCGAATTTCCAAAGAGATGAAGGATTTCCAATGCGAGGATTGGATTCAAAAGGAAGTCCTGGTCGGAACTCATAACCTCAACTAGAAATAATAGAAGAAAAACCCGAGCTGCAACGCGGATTTCTAAATGAATGAAGGATTTCCAATGCGAGGATTGGATTCAAAAGGAAGTCCTGGTCGGAACTCAGAACCTCGACTGGAAATAACAAAAGAAAAACCCGAGCTGGAACTCGAATTTCCAAAGAGATAAAGGATTTCCAATGCGAGGATTGGATTCAAAAGGAAGTCCTGGTCGGAACTCAGAACCTCGACTGAAAAAAATAGAAGAAAAACCCGAGCTGCAACTCGAATTTCTAAAAGAATGAAGGATTTCCAATGCGAGGATTGGATTCAAAAGGAAGTCCTGGTCGGAACTCAGAACTTCGACTGAAATTAATAGAAGAAAAACCCGAGCTGGAACTCGGATTTCCAAAGAAATGAAGGATTTCCAATGCGAGGATTGGATTTAAAAGGAAGTCCTGGTCGGAACTCAGAACTTCGACTGAAAATAATAGAAGAAAAACTCGAGCTGGAACTCCGATTTCTAAAAGAATAAAGGATTTCCAATGCGAGGAATGGATTCAAAAGGAAGTCCTAGTCGGAACTCAGAACTTCGACTGAAAATAATAGAAGAAAAACCGCAGCTGGAACTCGGATTTCCGAAGAAATGAAGGATTTCCAATGCGAGGATTGGATTCAAAAGGAAGTCTTGGTCGGAACTCAGAACTTCGACTGAAAATAATAGAAGAAAAACCCGAGCTAGAACTCGGATTTCCAAAAGAATAAAGGATTTTCAATGCGAGTATTGGATTCAAAAGGAAGTCCTTGTCGGAACTCAGAACTTCGACTAAAAATAATAGAAGAAAAAACCGAGCTGGAACTCGGATTTCTAAAAGAATAAGGGATTTTCAATGCGAGGATTGGATTTAAAAAGAAGTTCTGGTCGGAACTCAGAACTTCGACTGAAAATAATAGAAGAAAAAAACCTGAGCTGGAACTCGGATTTCCGAAGAAATGATGGATTTCCAATGCCAGGATTGGATTAAAAAGGAAGTCCTGGTCGGAACTCTGAACTTCAACTGAAAATAATAGAAGAAAAACCCGAGCTGGAACTCGGATTTTCAAAGAAATGAAGGATTTCCAATGCGAGGATTGGATTCAAAAGGAAGTCCTGGTCGGAACTCAGAACTTCGACTAAAAATAATAGAAGAAAAACTCGAGCTGGAACTCGGATTTCCAAAAGAATGAATGATTTCCAATGCGAGGATTGGATTCAAAAGAAAGTCCTGGTCGGAACTCAGAACCTCGACTGGAAATAATAAAAGAAAAACCCGAGCTGGAACTCGGATTTCCAAAGAGATGAAGGATTTCCAATGCGAGGATTGGATTCAAAAGGAAGTCCTGGTCGGAACTCAGAACCTCGACTGAAAATAATAGAAGAAAAACCCGAGCTGCAACTCGGATTTCTAAAAGAATGAAGGATTTCTAATGCGAGGATTGGATTCAAAAGGAAGTCCTGGTCGGAACTCAGAACCTCGACTGGAAATAATAAAAGAAAAACCCGAGCTGGAACTCGAATTTCCAAAGAGATAAAGGATTTCCAATGCGAGGATTGGATTCAAAAGGAAGTCCTTATCGGAACTCAGAACCTCGACTGAAAATAATAGAAGAAAAAACCGAGCTAGAACTCGGATTTCCAAAAGAATGAAGGATTTCCAATGCGAGTATTGGATTCAAAAGGAAGTCCTTGTATAAACTCAGAACTTCGACTAAAAATAATAGAAGAAAAAACCGAGCTGGAACTCGGATTTCTAAAAGAATAAGGGATTTTCAATGCGAGGATTGGATTTAAAAAGAAGTCCTGGTCGGAACTCAGAACTTTGACTGAAAATAATAGAAGAAAATCCCGAGCTGGAACTCCGATTTCTAAAAGAATAAAGGATTTCCAATGCGAGGAATGGATTCAAAAGGAAGTCCTGGTCGGAACTCAGAACTTCGACTGAAAATAATAGAATAAAAACCGCAGCTAGAACTCGGATTTCCGAAGAAATGAAGGATTTCCAATGCGAGGATTGGATTCAAAAGGAAGTCCTGGTCGGAACTCAGAACTTCGACAGAAAATAATAGAAGAAAAACCCGAGCTGGAACTCGGATTTCTAAAAGAATAAAGGATTTCCAATGCGAGAATTAGATTTAAAAGGAAGTCCTGGTCGGAACTCAGAACTTCGACTGAAAATAATAGAAGAAAAAAACCTGAGCTGGAACTCGGATTTCCGAAGAAATGATGGATTTCCAATGCGAGGATTGGATTCAAAAGGAAGTCCTAGTCGGAACTTAGAACTTCGACTGAAAATAATAGAAGAAAAACCCGAGCTGGAACTCGGATTTCCAAAGAAATGAAGGATTTCCAATGCGAGGATTGGATTCAAAAGGAAGTCCTGGTCGGAACTCAGAACTTCAACTAAAAATAATAGAAGAAAAACTCGAGCAAGAACTCGGATTTCCAAAAGAATGAAGGATTTCCAATGCGAGGATTGGATTCAAAAGAAAGTCCTGGTCGGAACTCAGAACCTCGACTGGAAATAATAAAAGAAAAACCCGAGCTGGAACTCGAATTTCCAAAGAGATGAAGGATTTCCAATGCGAGGATTGGATTCAAAAGGAAGTTCTGGTCGGAACTCAGAACCTCGACTGGAAATAATAGAAGAAAAACCCGAGCTGCAACTCGGATTTCTAAAAGAATGAAGGATTTCCAATGCCAGGATTGGATTCAAAAGGAAGTCCTGGTCGGAACTCAGAACCTCGACTGGAAATAATAAAAGAAAAACCCGAGCTGGAACTCGAATTTCCAAAGAGATGAAGGATTTCCAATGCGAGGATTGGATTCAAAAGGAAGTCCTGGTCGGAACTCATAACCTCAACTAGAAATAATAGAAGAAAAACCCGAGCTGCAACGCGGATTTCTAAATGAATGAAGGATTTCCAATGCGAGGATTGGATTCAAAAGGAAGTCCTGGTCGGAACTCAGAACCTCGACTGGAAATAACAAAAGAAAAACCCGAGCTGGAACTCGAATTTCCAAAGAGATAAAGGATTTCCAATGCGAGGATTGGATTCAAAAGGAAGTCCTGGTCGGAACTCAGAACCTCGACTGAAAAAAATAGAAGAAAAACCCGAGCTGCAACTCGAATTTCTAAAAGAATGAAGGATTTCCAATGCGAGGATTGGATTCAAAAGGAAGTCCTGGTCGGAACTCAGAACTTCGACTGAAATTAATAGAAGAAAAACCCGAGCTGGAACTCGGATTTCCAAAGAAATGAAGGATTTCCAATGCGAGGATTGGATTTAAAAGGAAGTCCTGGTCGGAACTCAGAACTTCGACTGAAAATAATAGAAGAAAAACTCGAGCTAGAACTCCGATTTCTAAAAGACTAAAGGATTTCCAATGCGAGGAATGGATTCAAAAGGAAGTCCTAGTCGGAACTCAGAACTTCGACTGAAAATAATAGAAGAAAAACCGCAGCTGGAACTCGGATTTCCGAAGAAATGAAGGATTTCCAATGCGAGGATTGGATTCAAAAGGAAGTCTTGGTCGGAACTCAGAACTTCGACTGAAAATAATAGAAGAAAAACCCGAGCTAGAACTCGGATTTCCAAAAGAATAAAGGATTTCCAATGCGAGTATTGGATTCAAAAGGAAGTCCTTGTCGGAACTCAGAACTTCGACTAAAAATAATAGAAGAAAAAACCGAGCTGGAACTCGGATTTCTAAAAGAATAAGGGATTTTCAATAAGAGGATTGGATTTAAAAAGAAGTTCTGGTCGGAACTCAGAACTTCGACTGAAAATAATAGAAGAAAAAAACCTGAGCTGGAACTCGGATTTCCGAAGAAATGATGGATTTCCAATGCGAGGATTGGATTAAAAAGGAAGTCCTGGTCGGAACTCTGAACTTCAACTGAAAATAATAGAAGAAAAACCCGAGCTGGAACTCGGATTTTCAAAGAAATGAAGGATTTCCAATGCGAGGATTGGATTCAAAAGGAAGTCCTGGTCGGAACTCAGAACCTCGACTAAAAATAATAAAAGAAAAACTCGAGCTGGAACTCGGATTTCCAAAAGAATGAATGATTTCCTATGCGAGGATTGGATTCAAAAGAAAGTCCTGGTCGGAACTCAGAACCTCGACTGGAAATAATAGAAGAAAAACCCGAGCTGCAACTCGGATTTCCAAAGAGATGAAGGATTTCCAATGCGAGGATTGGATTCAAAAGGAAGTCCTGGTCGGAACTCAGAACCTCGACTGGAAATAATAAAAGAAAAACCCGAGCTGGAACTCGAATTTCCAAAGAGATGAAGGATTTCCAATGCGAGGATTGGATTCAAAAGGAAGTCCTGGTCGGAACTCATAACCTCAACTAGAAATAATAGAAGAAAAACCCGAGCTGCAACGCGGATTTCTAAATGAATGAAGGATTTCCAATGCGAGGATTGGATTCAAAAGGAAGTCCTGGTCGGAACTCAGAACCTCGACTGGAAATAACAAAAGAAAAACCCGAGCTGGAACTCGAATTTCCAAAGAGATAAAGGATTTCCAATGCGAGGATTGGATTCAAAAGGAAGTCCTGGTCGGAACTCAGAACCTCGACTGAAAAAAATAGAAGAAAAACCCGAGCTGCAACTCGAATTTCTAAAAGAATGAAGGATTTCCAATGAGAGGATTGGATTCAAAAGGAAGTCCTGGTCGGAACTCAGAACTTCGACTGAAATTAATAGAAGAAAAACCCGAGCTGGAACTCGGATTTCCAAAGAAATGAAGGATTTCCAATGCGAGGATTGGATTTAAAAGGAAGTCCTGGTCGGAACTCAGAACTTCGACTGAAAATAATAGAAGAAAAACTCGAGCTAGAACTCCGATTTCTAAAAGAATAAAGGATTTCCAATGCGAGGAATGGATTCAAAAGGAAGTCCTAGTCGGAACTCAGAACTTCGACTGAAAATAATAGAAGAAAAACCGCAGCTGGAACTCGGATTTCCGAAGAAATGAAGGATTTCCAATGCGAGGATTGGATTCAAAAGGAAGTCTTGGTCGGAACTCAGAACCTCGACTGAAAATAATAGAAGAAAAACCCGAGCTAGAACTCGGATTTCCAAAAGAATAAAGGATTTCCAATGCGAGTATTGGATTCAAAAGGAAGTCCTTGTCGGAACTCAGAACTTCGACTAAAAATAATAGAAGAAAAAACCGAGCTGGAACTCGGATTTCTAAAAGAATAAGGGATTTTCAATAAGAGGATTGGATTTAAAAAGAAGTTCTGGTCGGAACTCAGAACTTCGACTGAAAATAATAGAAGAAAAAAACCTGAGCTGGAACTCGGATTTCCGAAGAAATGATGGATTTCCAATGCGAGGATTGGATTAAAAAGGAAGTCCTGGTCGGAACTCTGAACTTCAACTGAAAATAATAGAAGAAAAACCCGAGCTGGAACTCGGATTTTCAAAGAAATGAAGGATTTCCAATGCGAGGATTGGATTCAAAAGGAAGTCCTGGTCGGAACTCAGAACTTCGACTAAAAATAATAGAAGAAAAACTCGAGCTGGAACTCGGATTTCCAAAAGAATGAATGATTTCCTATGCGAGGATTGGATTCAAAAGAAAGTCCTGGTCGGAACTCAGAACCTCGACTGGAAATAATAAAAGAAAAACCCGAGCTGGAACTCGGATTTCCAAAGAGATGAAGGATTTCCAATGCGAGGATTGGATTCAAAAGGAAGTCCTGGTCGGAACTCAGAACCTCGACTGAAAATAATAGAAGAAAAACCCGAGCTGCAACTCGGATTTCTAAAAGAATGAAGGATTTCTAATGCGAGGATTGGATTCAAAAGGAAGTCCTGGTCGGAACTCAGAACCTCGACTGGAAATAATAAAAGAAAAACCCGAGCTGGAACTCGAATTTCCAAAGAGATAAAGGATTTCCAATGCGAGGATTGGATTCAAAAGGAAGTCCTTGTCGGAACTCAGAACCTCGACTGAAAATAATAGAAGAAAAACCCGAGCTAGAACTCGGATTTCCAAAAGAATGAAGGATTTCCAATGCGAGTATTGGATTCAAAAGGAAGTCCTTGTATAAACTCAGAACTTCGACTAAAAATAATAGAAGAAAAAACCGAGCTGGAACTCGGATTTCTAAAAGAATAAGGGATTTTCAATGCGAGGATTGGATTTAAAAAGAAGTCCTGGTCGGAACTCAGAACTTTGACTGAAAATAATAGAAGAAAATCCCGAGCTGGAACTCCGATTTCTAAAAGAATAAAGGATTTCCAATGCGAGGAATGGATTCAAAAGGAAGTCCTGGTCGGAACTCAGAACTTCGACTGAAAATAATAGAATAAAAACCGCAGCTAGAACTCGGATTTCCGAAGAAATGAAGGATTTCCAATGCGAGGATTGGATTAAAAAAGAAGTCCTGGTCGGAACTCAGAACTTCGACAGAAAATAATAGAAGAAAAACCCGAGCTGGAACTCGGATTTCTAAAAGAATAAAGGATTTCCAATGCGAGAATTAGATTTAAAAGGAAGTCCTGGTCGGAACTCAGAACTTCGACTGAAAATAATAGAAGAAAAAAACCTGAGCTGGAACTCGGATTTCCGAAGAAATGATGGATTTCCAATGCGAGGATTGGATTCAAAAGGAAGTCCTGGTCGGAACTTAGAACTTCGACTGAAAATAATAGAAGAAAAACCCGAGCTGGAACTCGGATTTCCAAAGAAATGAAGGATTTCCAATGCGAGGATTGGATTCAAAAGGAAGTCCTGGTCGGAACTCAGAACTTCAACTAAAAATAATAGAAGAAAAACTCGAGCAAGAACTCGGATTTCCAAAAGAATGAAGGATTTCCAATGCGAGGATTGGATTCAAAAGAAAGTCCTGGTCGGAACTCAGAACCTCGACTGGAAATAATAAATGAAAAACCCGAGCTGGAACTCGGATTTCCAAAGAGATGAAGGATTTCCAATGCGAGAATTGGATTCAAAAGGAAGTCCTGGTCGGAACTCAGAACCTCGACTGGAAATAATAGAAGAAAAACCCGAGCTGCAACTCGGATTTCTAAAAGAATGAAGGATTTCCAATGCAAGGATTGGATTCAAAAGGAAGTCCTGGTCGGAACTCAGAACCTCGACTGGAAATAATAAAAGAAAAACCCGAGCTGGAACTCGAATTTCCAAAGAGATAAAGGATTTCCAAAGCGAGGATTGAATTCAAAAGGAAGTCCTGGTCGGAACTCAGAACCTCGACTGAAAATAATTGAAGAAAAACCCGAGCTAGAACTCGGATTTCCAAAGAGATGAAGTATTTCCAATGCGAGTATTGGATTCAAAAGGAAGTCCTTATCGGAACTCAGAACTTCGACTAAAAATAATACAAGAAAAAACCGAGCTGGAACTCGGATTTCTAAAAGAATGAAGGATTTCCAATGCGAGGATTGGATTCAAAAGGAAGTCCTGGTCGGAACTCAGAACCTCGACTGGAAATAATAAAAGAAAAACCCGAGCTGGAACTCGAATTTCCAAAGAGATAAAGGATTTTCAATGCGAGATTTGGATTCAAAAGGAAGTCCTTGTCGGAACTCAGAACCTCGACTGAAAATAATAGAAGAAAAACCCGAGCTAGAACTCGGATTTCCAAAAGAATGAAGGATTTCCAATGCGAGTATTGGATTCAAAATAAAGTCCTTGTCGGAACTCAGAACTTCGACTAAAAATAATAGAAGAAAAAACCGAGCTGGAACTCAGATTTCTAAAAGAATAAGGGATTTTCAATGCGAGGATTGGATTTAAAAAGAAGTCCTGGTCGGAACTCAGAACTTCGACTGAAAATAATAAAAGAAAAACCCGAGCTGGAACTCCGATTTCTAAAAGAATAAAGGATTTCCAATGCGAGGAATGGATTCAAAAGGAAGTCCTGGTCGGAACTCAGAACTTCGACTTAAAATAATAGAATAAAAACCGCAGCTAGAACTCGGATTTCCGAAGAAATGAAGGATTTCCAATGCGAGGATTGGATTCGAAAGGAAGTCCTGGTCGGAACTCAGAACTTCGACTGAAAATAATAGAAGAAAAACCCGAGCTAGAACTCGGATTTCTAAAAGAATAAAGGATTTCCAATGCGAGAATTAGATTTAAAAGGAAGTCCTAGTCGGAACTCAGAACTTTGACTGAAAATAATAGAAGAAAAAAACCTGAGCTGGAACTCGGATTTCCGAAGAAATGATGGATTTCCAATGCGAGGATTGGATTCAAAAGGAAGTCCTGGTCGGAGCTTAGAACTTCGACTGAAAATAATAGAAGAAAAACCCGAGCTGGAACTCGGATTTCCAAAGAAATGAAAGATTTCCAATGCGAGGATTGGATTCAAAAGGAAGTCCTGGTCGGAACTCAGAACTTCGACTAAAAATAATAGAAGAAAAACTCGAGCTGGAACTCGGATTTCCAAAAGAATGAAGGATTTCCAATGCGAGGATTGGATTCAAAAGAAAGTCCTGGTCGGAACTCAGAACCTCGACTGGAAATAATAAAAGAAAAACCCGAGCTGGAAATCGGATTTCCAAAGAGATAAAGGATTTCCAATGCGAGGATTGGATTCAAAAGGAAGTCCTGGTCGGAACTCAGAACCTCGACTGGAAATAATAGAAGAAAAACCCGAGCTGCAACTCGGATTTCTAAAAGAATGAAGGATTTCCAATGCAAGGATTGGATTCAAAAGGAAGTTCTGGTCGGAACTCAGAACCTCGACTGGAAATAATAAAAGAAAAACCCGAGCTGGAACTCGAATTTCCAAAGAGATAAAGGATTTCCAAAGCGAGGATTGAATTCAAAAGGAAGTCATGGTCGGAACTCAGAACCTCGACTGAAAATAATTGAAGAAAAACCCGAGCTAGAACTCGGATTTCTAAAAGAATAACGGATTTCCAATGCGAGAATTAGATTTAAAAGGAAGTCCTGGTCGGAACTCAGAACTTCGACTGAAAATAATAGAAGAAAAAAACTTGAGCTGGAACTCGGATTTCCGAAGAAATGATGGATTTCCAATGCAAGGATTGGATTCAAAAGGAAGTCCTGGTCGGAACTCAGAACTTCAACTGAAAATAATAGAAGAAAAACCCGAGCTGGAACTCGGATTTCCAAAGAAATGAAGGATTTCCAATGCGAGGATTGGATTCAAAAGGAAGTCCTGGTCGGAACTCAGAACTTCGACTAAAAATAATAGAAGAAAAACTCGAGCTGGAACTCGGATTTCCAAAAGAATGAAGGATTTCCAATGCGAGGATTGGATTCAAAAGAAAGTCCTGGTCGGAACTCAGAACCTCAACTGGAAATAATAAAAGAAAAACCTGAGCTGGAACTCGGATTTCCAAAGAGATGAAGGATTTCCAATGCGAGGATTGGATTCAAAAGGAAGTCCTGGTCGGAACTCAGAACCTCGACTAGAAATAATAGAAGAAAAACCCGAGCTGCAACTCGGATTTCTAAAAGAATGAAGGATTTCCAATGCGAGGATTGGACTCAAAAGGAAGACCTGGTTGGAACTCAGAACCTCGACTGGAAATAATAAAAGAAAAACCCGAGCTGGAACTCGAATTTCCAAAGAGATAAAGGATTTCCAATGCGAGGATTGGATTCAAAAGGAAGTCCTTGTCGGAACACAGAACCTCGACTGAAAATAATAGAAGAAAAACCCGAGCTAGAACTCGGATTTCCAAAAGAATGAAGGATTTCCAATGCTAGTATTGGATTCAAAAGGAAGTCCTTGTCGGAACTCAGAACTTCGACTAAAAATAATTGAAGAAAAAACCGAGCTGGAACTCGGATTTCTAAAAGAATAAGGGATTTTCAATGCGAGGATTGGATTTAAAAGGAAGTCCTGGTCGGAACTCAGAACTTCGACTGAAAATAATAGAAGAAAAACCCGAGCTGGAACTCCGATTTCTAAAAGAATAAAGGATTTCCAATGCGAGAAATGGAATAAAAAAGAAGTCCTGGTCGGAACTCAGAACTTCGACTGAAAATAATAGAATAAAAACCGCAGCTACAACTCGGATTTCCGAAGAAATGAAGGATTTTCAATGCGAGGATTGGATTCAAAAGGAAGTCCTGGTCGGAACTCAGAACTTCGACTGAAAATAATAGAAGAAAAACCCGAGCTAGAACTCGGATTTCTAAAGAATAAAGGATTTCCAATGCGAGAATTAGATTTAAAAGGAAGTCCTGGTCGGAACTCAGAACTTCAACTGAAAATAATAGAAGAAAAAAACCTGAGCTGGAACTCGGATTTTCGAAGAAATGATGGATTTCCACTGCGAGGATTGGATTCAAAAGGAAGTCCTGGTCGGAACTTAGAACTTCGACTGAAAATAATAGAAGAAAAACCCGAGCTGGAACTCGGATTTTCAAAGAAATTAAGGATTTCCAATGCGAGGATTGGATTCAAAAGGAAGTCCTGGTCGGAACTCAGAACTTCGCCTAAAAATGATAGAAGAAAAACTCGAGCTGGAACTCTGATTTCTAAAAGAATGAAGGATTTCCAATGCGAGGATTGGATTCAAAAGAAAGTCCTGGTCGGAACTCAGAACCTCGACTGGAAATAATAAAAGAAAAACCCGAGCTGGAACTCGGATTTCCAAAGAGATGAAGGATTTCCAATGCGAGGATTGGATTCAAAAGGAAGTCCTGGTCGGAACTCAGAACCTCGACTGGAAATAATAGAAGAAAAACCTGAGCTGCAACTCGGATTTCTAAAAGAATGAAGGATTTCCAATGCGAGGATTGGATTCAAAAGGAAGTCCTGGTCGGAACTCAGAACCTCGACTGGAAATAATAAAAGAAAAACCCGAGCTGGAACTCGAATTTCCAAAGAGATGAAGGATTTCCAATGCGAGGATTGGATTCAAAAGGAAGTCCTGGTCGGAACTCATAACCTCGACTAGAAATAATAGAAGAAAAACCCGAGCTGCAACGCGGATTTCTAAAAGAATGAAGGATTTCCAATGCGAGGATTGGATTCAAAAGGAAGTCCTGGTCGGAACTAAGAACCTCGACTGGAAATAATAAAAGAAAAACCCGAGCTGGAACTCGAATTTCCAAAGAGATAAAGGATTTCCAATGCGAGGATTGGATTCAAAAGGAAGTCCTGGTCGGAACTCAGAACCTCGACTGAAAAAAATAGAAGAAAAACCCGAGCTGCAACTCGAAATTCTAAAAGAATGAAGGATTTCCAATGCGAGGATTAGATTCAAAAGGAAGTCCTGGTCGGAACTCAGAACTTCGACTGAAATTAATAGAAGAAAAACCCGAGCTGGAACTCGGATTTCCAAAGAAATGAAGGATTTCCAATGCGAGGATTGGATTTAAAAGGAAGTCCTGGTCGGAACTCAGAACTTCGACTGAAAATAATAGAAGAAAAACCAGAGCTGAAACTCGGATTTCCAAAGAAATGAAGGATTTCCAATGCGAGGATTGGATTCAAAAGGAAGTCCTGGTCGGAACTCAGAACTTCGACTGAAAATAATAGAATAAAAACCGCAGCTACAACTCGGATTTCCGAAGAAATGAAGGATTTCCAATGCGAGGATTGGATTCAAAAGGAAGTCCTGGTCGGAACTCAGAACTTCGACTGAAAATAATAGAAGAAAAACCCGAGCTAGAACTCGGATTTCTAAAGAATAAAGGATTTCCAATGCGAGAATTAGATTTAAAAGGAAGTCCTGGTCGGAACTCAGAACTTCAACTGAAAATAATAGAAGAAAAAAACCTGAGCTGGAACTCGGATTTTCGAAGAAATGATGGATTTCCACTGCGAGGATTGGATTCAAAAGGAAGTCCTGGTCGAAACTTAGAACTTCGACTGAAAATAATAGAAGAAAAACCCGAGCTGGAACTCGGATTTTCAAAGAAATTAAGGATTTCCAATGCGAGGATTGGATTCAAAAGGAAGTCCTGGTCGGAACTCAGAACTTCGCCTAAAAATGATAGAAGAAAAACTCGAGCTGGAACTCTGATTTCTAAAAGAATGAAGGATTTCCAATGCGAGGATTGGATTCAAAAGAAAGTCCTGGTCGGAACTCAGAACCTCGACTGGAAATAATAAAAGAAAAACCCGAGCTGGAACTCGGATTTCCAAAGAGATGAAGGATTTCCAATGCGAGGATTGGATTCAAAAGGAAGTCCTGGTCGGAACTCAGAACCTCGACTGGAAATAATAGAAGAAAAACCTGAGCTGCAACTCGGATTTCTAAAAGAATGAAGGATTTCCAATGCGAGGATTGGATTCAAAAGGAAGTCCTGGTCGGAACTCAGAACCTCGACTGGAAATAATAAAAGAAAAACCCGAGCTGGAACTCGAATTTCCAAAGAGATGAAGGATTTCCAATGCGAGGATTGGATTCAAAAGGAAGTCCTGGTCGGAACTCATAACCTCGACTAGAAATAATAGAAGAAAAACCCGAGCTGCAACGCGGATTTCTAAAAGAATGAAGGATTTCCAATGCGAGGATTGGATTCAAAAGGAAGTCCTGGTCGGAACTAAGAACCTCGACTGGAAATAATAAAAGAAAAACCCGAGCTGGAACTCGAATTTCCAAAGAGATAAAGGATTTCCAATGCGAGGATTGGATTCAAAAGGAAGTCCTGGTCGGAACTCAGAACCTCGACTGAAAAAAATAGAAGAAAAACCCGAGCTGCAACTCGAAATTCTAAAAGAATGAAGGATTTCCAATGCGAGGATTAGATTCAAAAGGAAGTCCTGGTCGGAACTCAGAACTTCGACTGAAATTAATAGAAGAAAAACCCGAGCTGGAACTCGGATTTCCAAAGAAATGAAGGATTTCCAATGCGAGGATTGGATTTAAAAGGAAGTCCTGGTCGGAACTCAGAACTTCGACTGAAAATAATAGAAGAAAAACCAGAGCTGAAACTCGGATTTCCAAAGAAATGAAGGATTTCCAATGCGAGGATTGGATTCAAAAGGAAGTCCTGGTCGGAACTCAGAACTTCGACTGAAAATAATAGAATAAAAACCGCAGCTAGAACTCGGATTTCCGAAGAAATGAAGGATTTCCAATGCGAGGATTGGATTCAAAAGGAAGTCCTGGTCGGAACTCAGAACTTCGACTGAAAATAATAGAAGAAAAACCCGAGCTGGAACTCGGATTTCTAAAAGAATAAAGGATTTCCAATGCGAGAATTAGACTTAAAAGGAAGTCCTGGTCGGAACTCAGAACTTCGACTGAAAATAATAGAAGAAAAAAACCTGAGCTGGAACTCGGATTTCCGAAGAAATGATGGATTTCCACTGCGAGGATTGGATTAAAAAAGGAAGTCCTGGTCGGAACTTAGAACTTCGACTGAAAATAATAGAAGAAAAACTCGAGCTGGAACTCGGATTTCCAAAGAAATGAAGGATTTCCAATGCGAGGATTGGATTCAAAAGGAAGTCCTGGTCGGAACTCAAAACTTCGACTGAAAATAATAGAATAAAAACCGCAGCTAGAACTCGGATTTCCAAAGAAATGAAGGATTTCCAATGCGAGGATTGGATTCAAAAGGAAGTCCTGGTCGGAACTCAGAACTTCGACTGAAAATAATAGAAGAAAAACCTGAGCTGGAACTCGGATTTCTAAAAGAATAAAGGATTTCCAATGCGAGAATTAGACTTAAAAGGAAGTCCTGGTCGGAACTCAGAACTTCGACTGAAAATAATAGAAGAAAAAAACCTGAGCTGGAACTCGGATTTCCGAAGAAATGATGGATTTCCACTGCGAGGATTGGATTCAAAAGAAAGTCCTGGTCGGAACTTAGAACTTCGACTGAAAATAATAGAAGAAAAACCCGAGCTGGAACTCGGATTTCCAAAGAAATGAAGGATTTCCAATGCGAGGATTGGATTCAAAAGGAAGTCCTGGTCGGAACTCAGAACTTCGACTGAAAATAATAGAATAAAAACCGCAGCTAGAACTCGGATTTCCGAAGAAATGAAGGATTTCCAATGCGAGGATTGGATTCAAAAGGAAGTCCTGGTCGGAACTCAGAACTTCGACTGAAAATAATAGAAGAAAAACCCGAGCTAGAACTCGGATTTCTAAAGAATAAAGGATTTCCAATGCGAGAATTAGATTTAAAAGGAAGTCCTGGTCGGAACTCAGAACTTCAACTGAAAATAATAGAAGAAAAAAACCTGAGCTGGAACTCGGATTTTCGAAGAAATGATGGATTTCCACTGCGAGGATTGGATTCAAAAGGAAGTCCTGGTCGAAACTTAGAACTTCGACTGAAAATAATAGAAGAAAAACCCGAGCTGGAACTCGGATTTTCAAAGAAATTAAGGATTTCCAATGCGAGGATTGGATTCAAAAGGAAGTCCTGGTCGGAACTCAGAACTTCGCCTAAAAATGATAGAAGAAAAACTCGAGCTGGAACTCTGATTTCTAAAAGAATGAAGGATTTCCAATGCGAGGATTGGATTCAAAAGAAAGTCCTGGTCGGAACTCAGAACCTCGACTGGAAATAATAAAAGAAAAACCCGAGCTGGAACTCGGATTTCCAAAGAGATGAAGGATTTCCAATGCGAGGATTGGATTCAAAAGGAAGTCCTGGTCGGAACTCAGAACCTCGACTGGAAATAATAGAAGAAAAACCTGAGCTGCAACTCGGATTTCTAAAAGAATGAAGGATTTCCAATGCGAGGATTGGATTCAAAAGGAAGTCCTGGTCGGAACTCAGAACCTCGACTGGAAATAATAAAAGAAAAACCCGAGCTGGAACTCGAATTTCCAAAGAGATGAAGGATTTCCAATGCGAGGATTGGATTCAAAAGGAAGTCCTGGTCGGAACTCATAACCTCGACTAGAAATAATAGAAGAAAAACCCGAGCTGCAACGCGGATTTCTAAAAGAATGAAGGATTTCCAATGCGAGGATTGGATTCAAAAGGAAGTCCTGGTCGGAACTAAGAACCTCGACTGGAAATAATAAAAGAAAAACCCGAGCTGGAACTCGAATTTCCAAAGAGATAAAGGATTTCCAATGCGAGGATTGGATTCAAAAGGAAGTCCTGGTCGGAACTCAGAACCTCGACTGAAAAAAATAGAAGAAAAACCCGAGCTGCAACTCGAAATTCTAAAAGAATGAAGGATTTCCAATGCGAGGATTAGATTCAAAAGGAAGTCCTGGTCGGAACTCAGAACTTCGACTGAAATTAATAGAAGAAAAACCCGAGCTGGAACTCGGATTTCCAAAGAAATGAAGGATTTCCAATGCGAGGATTGGATTTAAAAGGAAGTCCTGGTCGGAACTCAGAACTTCGACTGAAAATAATAGAAGAAAAACCAGAGCTGAAACTCGGATTTCCAAAGAAATGAAGGATTTCCAATGCGAGGATTGGATTCAAAAGGAAGTCCTGGTCGGAACTCAGAACTTCGACTGAAAATAATAGAATAAAAACCGCAGCTAGAACTCGGATTTCCGAAGAAATGAAGGATTTCCAATGCGAGGATTGGATTCAAAAGGAAGTCCTGGTCGGAACTCAGAACTTCGACTGAAAATAATAGAAGAAAAACCCGAGCTGGAACTCGGATTTCTAAAAGAATAAAGGATTTCCAATGCGAGAATTAGACTTAAAAGGAAGTCCTGGTCGGAACTCAGAACTTCGACTGAAAATAATAGAAGAAAAAAACCTGAGCTGGAACTCGGATTTCCGAAGAAATGATGGATTTCCACTGCGAGGATTGGATTAAAAAAGGAAGTCCTGGTCGGAACTTAGAACTTCGACTGAAAATAATAGAAGAAAAACTCGAGCTGGAACTCGGATTTCCAAAGAAATGAAGGATTTCCAATGCGAGGATTGGATTCAAAAGGAAGTCCTGGTCGGAACTCAAAACTTCGACTGAAAATAATAGAATAAAAACCGCAGCTAGAACTCGGATTTCCAAAGAAATGAAGGATTTCCAATGCGAGGATTGGATTCAAAAGGAAGTCCTGGTCGGAACTCAGAACTTCGACTGAAAATAATAGAAGAAAAACCTGAGCTGGAACTCGGATTTCTAAAAGAATAAAGGATTTCCAATGCGAGAATTAGACTTAAAAGGAAGTCCTGGTCGGAACTCAGAACTTCGACTGAAAATAATAGAAGAAAAAAACCTGAGCTGGAACTCGGATTTCCGAAGAAATGATGGATTTCCACTGCGAGGATTGGATTCAAAAGAAAGTCCTGGTCGGAACTTAGAACTTCGACTGAAAATAATAGAAGAAAAACCCGAGCTGGAACTCGGATTTCCAAAGAAATGAAGGATTTCCAATGCGAGGATTGGATTCAAAAGGAAGTCCTGGTCGGAACTCAGAACTTCGACTGAAAATAATAGAATAAAAACCGCAGCTAGAACTCGGATTTCCGAAGAAATGAAGGATTTCCAATGCGAGGATTGGATTCAAAAGGAAGTCCTGGTCGGAACTCAGAACTTCGACTGAAAATAATAGAAGAAAAACCCGAGCTGGAACTCAGATTTCTAAAAGAATAAAGGATTTTCAATGCGAGAATTAGACTTAAAAGGAAGTCCTGGTCGGAACTCAGAACTTCGACTGAAAATAATAGAAGAAAAAAACCTGAGCTGGAACTCGGATTTCCGAAGAAATGATGGATTTCCACTGCGAGGATTGGATTAAAAAAGGAAGTCCTGGTCGGAACTTAGAACTTCGACTGAAAATAATAGAAGAAAAACCCGAGCTGGAACTCGGATTTCCAAAGAAATGAAGGATTTCCAATGCGAGGATTGGATTCAAAAGGAAGTCCTGGTCGGAACTCAAAACTTCGACTGAAAATAATAGAATAAAAACCGCAGCTAGAACTCGGATTTCCAAAGAAATGAAGGATTTCCAATGCGAGGATTGGATTCAAAAGGAAGTCGTGGTCGGAACTCAGAACTTCGACTGAAAATAATAGAAGAAAAACCTGAGCTGGAACTCGGATTTCTAAAAGAATAAAGGATTTCCAATGCGAGAATTAGACTTAAAAGGAAGTCCTGGTCGGAACTCAGAACTTCGACTGAAAATAATAGAAGAAAAAAACCTGAGCTGGAACTCGGATTTCCGAAGAAATGATGGATTTCCACTGCGAGGATTGGATTCAAAAGAAAGTCCTGGTCGGAACTTAGAACTTCGACTGAAAATAATAGAAGAAAAACCCGAGCTGGAACTCGGATTTCCAAAGAAATGAAGGATTTCCAATGCGAGGATTGGATTCAAAAGGAAGTCCTGGTCGGAACTCAGAACTTCGACTGAAAATAATAGAAGAAAAATCGCAGCTGGAACTCGGATTTCCGAAGAAATAAAGGATTTCCAATGCGAGGATTGGATTCAAAAGGAAGTCCTGGTCGGAACTCAGAACTTCGACTGAAAATAATAGAAGAAAAACCCGAGCTGGAACTCGGATTTCTAAAAGAATAAAGGATTTCCATAGCGAGAATTAGATTTAAAAGGAAGTCCTGGTCGGAACTCAGAACTTCGACTGAAAATAATAGAAGAAAAAAACCTTAGCTGGAACTCGGATTTCCGAAGAAATGATGGATTTCCACTGCGAGGATTGGATTCAAAAGGAAGTCCTGGTCGGAACTTAGAACTTCTTCGACTGAAAATAATAGAAGAAAAACCCGAGCTGGAACTCGGATTTCCAAATAAATGAAGGATTTCCAATGCGAGGATTGGATTCAAAAGGAAGTCCTGGTCGGAACTCAGAACTTCGACTAAAAATAATAGAAGAAAAACTCGAGCTGGAACTCTGATTTCTAAAAGAATGAAGGATTTCCAATGCGAGGATTGGATTCAAAAGAAAGTCCTGGTCGGAACTCAGAACCTCGACTGGAAATAATAAAAGAAAAACCCGAGCTGGAACTCGGATTTCCAAAGAGATGAAGGATTTCCAATGCGAGGATTGGATTCAAAAATAAGTTCTGGTCGGAACTCAGAACCTCGACTGGAAATAATAGAAGAAAAACCCGAGCTGCAACTCGGATTTCTAAAAGAATGAAGGATTTCCAATGCGAGGATTGGATTCAAAAGGAAGTCCTGGTCGGAACTCAGAACCTCGACTGGAAATAATAAAAGAAAAACCCGAGCTGGAACTCGAATTTCCAAAGAGATGAAGGATTTCCAATGCGAGGATTGGATTCAAAAGGAAGTCCTGGTCGGAACTCATAACCTCAACTAGAAATAATAGAAGAAAAACCCGAGCTGCAACGCGGATTTCTAAATGAATGAAGGATTTCCAATGCGAGGATTGGATTCAAAAGGAAGTCCTGGTCGGAACTCAGAACCTCGACTGGAAATAACAAAAGAAAAATCCGAGCTGGAACTCGAATTTCCAAAGAGATAAAGGATTTCCAATGCGAGGATTGGATTCAAAAGGAAGTCATGGTCGGAACTCAGAACCTCGACTGAAAAAAATAGAAGAAAAACCCGAGCTGCAACTCGAATTTCTAAAAGAATGAAGGATTTCCAATGCGAGGATTGGATTCAAAAGGAAGTCCTGGTCGGAACTCAGAACTTCGACTGAAATTAATAGAAGAAAAACCCGAGCTGGAACTCGGATTTCCAAAGAAATGAAGGATTTCCAATGCGAGGATTGGATTTAAAAGGAAGTCCTGGTCGGAACTCAGAACTTCGACTGAAAATAATAGAAGAAAAACTCGAGCTGGAACTCCGATTTCTAAAAGAATAAAGGATTTCCAATGCGAGGAATGGATTCAAAAGGAAGTCCTAGTCGGAACTCAGAACTTCGACTGAAAATAATAGAAGAAAAACCGCAGCTGGAACTCGGATTTCCGAAGAAATGAAGGATTTCCAATGCGAGGATTGGATTCAAAAGGAAGTCTTGGTCGGAACTCAGAACTTCGACTGAAAATAATAGAAGAAAAACCCGAGCTAGAACTCGGATTTCCAAAAGAATAAAGGATTTCCAATGCGAGTATTGGATTCAAAAGGAAGTCCTTGTCGGAACTCAGAACTTCGACTAAAAATAATAGAAGAAAAAACCGATCTGGAACTCGGATTTCTAAAAGAATAAGGGATTTTCAATGCGAGGATTGGATTTAAAAAGAAGTTCTGGTCGGAACTCAGAACTTCGACTGAAAATAATAGAAGAAAAAAACCTGAGCTGGAACTCGGATTTCCGAAGAAATGATGGATTTCCAATGCGAGGATTGGATTAAAAAGGAAGTCCTGGTCGGAACTCTGAACTTCAACTGAAAATAATAGAAGAAAAACCCGAGCTGGAACTCGGATTTTCAAAGAAATGAAGGATTTCCAATGCGAGGATTGGATTCAAAAGGAAGTCCTGGTCGGAACTCAGAACTTCGACTAAAAATAATAGAAGAAAAACTCGAGCTGGAACTCGGATTTCCAAAAGAATGAATGATTTCCAATGCGAGGATTGGATTCAAAAGAAAGTCCTGGTCGGAACTCAGAACCTCGAGTGGAAATAATAAAAGAAAAACCCGAGCTGGAACTCGGATTTCCAAAGAGATGAAGGATTTCCAATGCGAGGATTGGATTCAAAAGGAAGTCCTGGTCGGAACTCAGAACCTCGACTGAAAATAATAGAAGAAAAACCCGAGCTGCAACTCGGATTTCTAAAAGAATGAAGGATTTCTAATGCGAGGATTGGATTCAAAAGGAAGTCCTGGTCGGAACTCAGAACCTCGACTGGAAATAATAAAAGAAAAACCCGAGCTGGAACTCGAATTTCCAAAGAGATAAAGGATTTCCAATGCGAGGATTGGATTCAAAAGGAAGTCCTTGTCGGAACTCAGAACCTCGACTGAAAATAATAGAAGAAAAAACCGAGCTAGAACTCGGATTTCCAAAAGAATGAAGGATTTCCAATGCGAGTATTGGATTCAAAAGGAAGTCCTTGTATAAACTCAGAACTTCGACTAAAAATAATAGAAGAAAAAACCGAGCTGGAACTCGGATTTCTAAAAGAATAAGGGATTTTCAATGCGAGGATTGGATTTAAAAAGAAGTCCTGGTCGGAACTCAGAACTTTGACTGAAAATAATAGAAGAAAATCCCGAGCTGGAACTCCGATTTCTAAAAGAATAAAGGATTTCCAATGCGAGGAATGGATTCAAAAGGAAGTCCTGGTCGGAACTCAGAACTTCGACTGAAAATAATAGAATAAAAACCGCAGCTAGAACTCGGATTTCCGAAGAAATGAAGGATTTCCAATGCGAGGATTGGATTCAAAAGGAAGTCCTGGTCGGAACTCAGAACTTCGACAGAAAATAATAGAAGAAAAACCCGAGCTGGAACTCGGATTTCTAAAAGAATAAAGGATTTCCAATGCGAGAATTAGATTTAAAAGGAAGTCCTGGTCGGAACTCAGAACTTCGACTGAAAATAATAGAAGAAAAAAACCTGAGCTGGAACTCGGATTTCCGAAGAAATGATGGATTTCCAATGCGAGGATTGGATTCAAAAGGAAGTCCTGGTCGGAACTTAGAACTTCGACTGAAAATAATAGAAGAAAAACCCGAGCTGGAACTCGGATTTCCAAAGAAATGAAGGATTTCCAATGCGAGGATTGGATTCAAAAGGAAGTCCTGGTCGGAACTCAGAACTTCGACTGAAAATAATAGAATAAAAACCGCAGCTAGAACTCGGATTTCCGAAGAAATGAAGGATTTCCAATGCGAGGATTGGATTCAAAAGGAAGTCCTGGTCGGAACTCAGAACTTCGACTGAAAATAATAGAAGAAAAACCCGAGCTGGAACTCGGATTTCTAAAAGAATAAAGGATTTCCAATGCGAGAATTAGACTTAAAAGGAAGTCCTGGTCGGAACTCAGAACTTCGACTGAAAATAATAGAAGAAAAAAACCTGAGCTGGAACTCGGATTTCCGAAGAAATGATGGATTTCCACTGCGAGGATTGGATTCAAAAGGAAGTCCTGGTCGGAACTTAGAACTTCGACTGAAAATAATAGAAGAAAAACCCGAGCTGGAACTCGGATTTCCAAAGAAATGAAGGATTTCCAATGCGAGGATTGGATTCAAAAGGAAGTCCTGGTCGGAACTCAAAACTTCGACTGAAAATAATAGAATAAAAACCGCAGCTAGAACTCGGATTTCCAAAGAAATGAAGGATTTCCAATGCGAGGATTGGATTCAAAAGGAAGTCCTGGTCGGAACTCAGAACTTCGACTAAAAATAATAGAAGAAAAACCTGAGCTGGAACTCGGATTTCTAAAAGAATAAAGGATTTCCAATGCGAGAATTAGACTTAAAAAGAAGTCCTGGTCGGAACTCAGAACTTCGACTGAAAATAATAGAAGAAAAAAACCTGAGCTGGAACTCGGATTTCCGAAGAAATGATGGATTTCCACTGCGAGGATTGGATTCAAAAGGAAGTCCTGGTCGGAACTTAGAACTTCGACTGAAAATAATAGAAGAAAAACCCGAGCTGGAACTCGGATTTCCAAAGAAATGAAGGATTTCCAATGCGAGGATTGGATTCAAAAGGAAGTCCTGGTCGGAACTCAGAACTTCGACTGAAAATAATAGAAGAAAAACCGCAGCTGGAACTCGGATTTCCGAAGAAATAAAGGATTTCCAATGCGAGGATTGGATTCAAAAGGAAGTCCTGGTCGGAACTCAGAACTTCGACTGAAAATAATAGAAGAAAAACCCGAGTTGGAACTCGGATTTCTAAAAGAATAAAGGATTTCTAATGCGAGAATTAGATTTAAAAGGAAGTCCTGGTCGGAACTCAGAACTTCGACTGAAAATAATAGAAGAAAAAAACCTTAGCTGGAACTCGGATTTCCGAAGAAATGATGGATTTCCACTGCGAGGATTGGATTCAAAAGGAAGTCTTGGTCGGAACTTAGAACTTCTTCGACTGAAAATAATAGAAGAAAAACCCGAGCTGGAACTCGGATTTCCAAAGAAATGAAGGATTTCCAATGCGAGGATTGGATTCAAAAGGAAGTCCTGGTCGGAACTCAGAACTTCGACTAAAAATAATAGAAGAAAAACTCGAGCTGGAACTCTGATTTCTAAAAGAATGAAGGATTTCCAATGCGAGGATTGGATTCAAAAGAAAGTCCTGGTCGGAACTCAGAACCTCGACTGGAAATAATAAAAGAAAAACCCGAGCTGGAACTCGGTCTTCCAAAGAGATGAAGGATTTCCAATGCGAGGATTGGATTCAAAAGGAAGTTCTGGTCGGAACTCAGAACCTCGACTGGAAATAATAGAAGAAAAACCCGAGCTGCAACTCGGATTTCTAAAAGAATGAAGGATTTCCAATGCGAGGATTGGATTCAAAAGGAAGTCCTGGTCGGAACTCAGAACCTCGACTGGAAATAATAAAAGAAAAACCCGAGCTGGAACTCAAATTTCCAAAGAGATGAAGGATTTCCAATGCGAGGATTGGATTCAAAAGGAAGTCCTGGTCGGAACTCAGAAGTTCGACTGAAAATAATAGAAGAAAAACCCGAGCTGGAACTCGAATTTCCAAAGAGATAAAGGATTTCTAATGCGAGGATTGGATTCAAAAGGAAGTCCTGGTCGGAACTCAGAACCTCGACTGAAAAAAATAGAAGAAAAACCCGAGCTGCAACTCGAATTTCTAAAAGAATGAAGGATTTCCAATGCGAGGATTGGATTCAAAAGGAAGTCCTGGTCGGAACTCAGAACTTCGACTGAAATTAATAGAAGAAAAACCCGAGCTGGAACTCAGATTTCCAAAGAAATGAAGGATTTCCAATGCGAGGATTGGATTTAAAAGGAAGTCCTGGTCGGAACTCAGAACTTCGACTGAAAATAATAGAAGAAAAACTCGAGCTGGAACTCCGATTTCTAAAAGAATAAAGGATTCAAAAGGAAGTGAAGGATTTCCAATGTGAGGATTGGATTCAAAAGGAAGTCATGGTTGGAACTCAGAACTTCGACTGAAAATAATAAAAGAAAAACCCGAGCTGGAACTCGGATTTCCAAAGAGATGAAGGATTTCCAATGCGAGGATTGGATTCAAAAGGAAGTCCTGGTCGGAACTCAGAACTTCGACTAAAAATAATAGAAGAAAAACCCGAGCTGGAACTCGGATTTCCAAAGAAATGAAGGATTTCTAATGCGATGATTGGATTCAAAAGGAAGTCCTGGTCGGAACTCAGAACTTCGACTAAAAATAATAGAAGAAAAACCCGAGCTGGAACTTGGATTTCCAAAGAGATGAAGGATTTCCAATGCGAGGATTGGATTCAAAAGGAAGTTATGGTCGGAACTGAGAACTTCGACTGAAAATAATAGAAGAAAAACCCGAGCTGGAACTCGAATTTCCAAAAGAATGAAGGATTTCCAATGTGAGGATTGAATTCAAAAGGAAGTCATGGTTGGAACTCAGAACTTCGACTGGAAATAATAAAAGAAAAACCCGAGCTGGAACTCGGATTTCTGAAGAAGTGACGGATTTCCAATGCGAGGATTGAATTCAAAAGGAAGTCCTGGTCGAAACTCAGAACTTCGACTGAAAATAATAGCAGAAAAACCCGAGCTGGAACTCAGATTTCCAAAAGAATGAAGGATTTCCAATGCGAGGATTGGATTCAAAAGGAAATCCTGGTCGGAACTCAGAACTTCGACTGAAAATAATAGAAGAAAAACCCGAGCTGGAACTCAGATTTCCAAAAGAATAAAGGATTTCCAATGCGAGGATTGGATTCAGAAGGAAGTCCTGGAAGGAACTCAGAACTTCGACTGAAAATAATAAAAGAAAAACCCGAGCTAGAACTCGGATTTCCAAAGAGATGAAGGATTTCCAATGCGAGGATTGGATTCAAAAGGAAGTCCTGGTCGGAACTCAGAACTTCGACTGAAAATAATAGAAGAAAAACCCGAGCTGGAACTCGGATTTCTAAAGAAATGAAAGATTTCCAATGCAAGGATTGGATTCAAAAGGAAGTCCTGGTCGGAACTCAGAACTTCGACTGGAAATAATAAAAGAAAAACCCGAGCTGAAACTCGGATTTCCAAAGAGTTGAAGGATTTTCAATGCGAGAATTAGATTCAAAAGGAAGTCCTGGTCGGAACTCAGAACTTTGACTGAAAATAATAGAAGAAAAACCCGAGCTGGAACTCAGATTTCCAAAAGAATGAAGGATTTCCAATGCGAGGATTGGATTCAAAAGGAAGTCCTGGTCGGAACTCAGAACTTCGACTGAAAATAATAGAAGAAAAACCTGAGCTTGAACTCGGATTTCAGAAGAAATGAAGGATTTCCAATGCGAGGATTGGATTCAAAAGGAAGTCTTGGTCGAAACTCAGAACTTCGACTGAAACTAATAGAAGAAAAACCACAGCTGGAACTCGGATTTCCAAAGAAATGAAGGATTTCCAATGCGAGGATTGGATTCAAAAGGAAGTCCTGGTCGGAACTCAGAACTTCGACTGAAAATAATAAAAGAAAAACCTGACCTGGAACTCGGATTTCCAAAGAACTGTAGGATTTTCAATGCGAGGATTGGATTCAAAAAGAAGTCCTGGTCGGAACTCAGAACTTCGACTGAAAATAATAGAAGAAAAACCCGAGCTGGAACTCGGATTTTCAAAGAAATGAAGGGTTTCCAATGTGAGGATTGGATTCAAAAGGAAGTCCTGGTCGAAACTCAGAACTTCGACTGGAAATAATAGAAGAAAAACCGGAGCTGGAACTCGGATTTCCAAAGAGATGAAGGATTTCCAATGCGAGGATTCTATTCAAAAAGAAGTTCTGGTCGGAACTGAGAACTTCAACTGAAAATAATAGAAGAAAAACCTGAGCTGGAACTCGGATTTCCAAAGAAATGAAGGATTTCCAATGCGAGGATTGGATTAAAAAAGAAGTCTTGGTCGGAACTCAGAACTTCGACTGAAAATAATAGAAAAAAAACCCGAGCTGGAACTCGGATTTCCAAAGAAATGAAGGATTTCTAATGCGAGGATTGGATTCAAAAGGAAGTCCTGGTCGGAACTCAGAACTTCGACTGAAAATAATAGAAGAAAAACCCGAGCTGAAACTCGGATTTCCAAAGAAATGAAGGATTTTCAATGCGAGGATTAGATTCAAAAGGAAGTCCTGGTCGGAACTCAGAACTTTAACTGAAAATAATAGAAGAAAAACCCGAGCTGGAACTCGGATTTCCAAAAGAATGAAGGATTTCCAATTGGAGGATTGGATTCAAAAGGAAGTCATGGTTGGAACTCAGAACTTTGACTGGAAATAATAAAAGAAAAACCCGAGCTGGAACTCGGATTTCCGAAGAAGTGAAGGATTTCCAATGTGAGGATTGGATTCAAAAGGAAGTCATGGTTGGAACTCAGAACTTCGACTGAAAATAATAAAAGAAAAATCCGAGCTGGAACTCGGATTTCCAAAGAGATGAAGGATTTCCAATGCGAGGATTGGATTCAAAAGGAAGTCCTGGTCGGAACTCAGAACTTCGACTAAAAATAATAGAAGAAAAACCCGAGCTGGAACTCGGATTTCCAAAGAAATGAAGGATTTCTAATGCGATGATTGGATTCAAAAGGAAGTCCTGGTCGGAACTCAGAACTTCGACTGAAAATAATAGAAGAAAAACCCGAGCTGGAACTTGGATTTCCAAAGAGATGAAGGATTTCCAATGCGAGGATTGGATTCAAAAGGAAGTTATGGTCGGAACTGAGAACTTCGACTGAAAATAATAGAAGAAAAACCCGAGCTGGAACTCGAATTTCCAAAAGAATGAAGGATTTCCAATGTGAGGATTGAATTCAAAAGGAAGTCATGGTTGGAACTCAGAACTTCGACTGGAAATAATAAAAGAAAAACCCGAGCTGGAACTCGGATTTCCGAAGAAGTGACGGATTTCCAATGCGAGGATTGAATTCAAAAGGAAGTCCTGGTCGAAACTCAGAACTTCGACTGAAAATAATAGCAGAAAAACCCGAGCTGGAACTCAGATTTCCAAAAGAATGAAGGATTTCCAATGCGAGGATTGGATTCAAAAGGAAATCCTGGTCGGAACTCAGAACTTCGACTGAAAATAATAGAAGAAAAACCCGAGCTGGAACTCAGATTTCCAAAAGAATGAAGGATTTCCAATGCGAGGATTGCATTCAAAAGGAAGTCCTGGTCGGAACTCAGAACTTCGACTGAAAATAATAGAAGAAAAACCCGAGCTGGAACTCAGATTTCCAATAGAATGAAGGATTTCCAATGCGAGGATTGGATTCAGAAGGAAGTCCTGGTCGGAACTCAGACCTTCGACTGAAAATAATAAAAGAAAAACCCGAGCTGGAACTCGGATTTCCAAAGAGATGAAGGATTTCCAATGCGAGGATTGGATTCAAAAGGAAGTCCTGGTCGGAACTCAGAACTTCGACTGAAAATAATAGAAGAAAAACCCGAGCTGGAACTCGGATTTCCAAAAGAATGAAGGATTTCCAATGCGAGGATAGGATTCAAAAGGAAGTCCTGGTCGGAACTCAGAACTTCGACTGAAAATAATAGAAGAAAAACCCGAGCTAGAACTCGGATTTCCGAAGAAATAAAGCATTTCCAATACGAGGATTGGATTCAAAAGGAAGTCCTGGTCGGAACTCAGAACTTCGACTGAAAATAATAGAAGAAAAACCTGAGCTTGAACTCGGATTTCCGAAGAAATGAAGGATTTTCAATGCGAGAATTGAATTCAAAAGGAAGTCCTGGTCGGAACTCAGAACTTCGACTGAAAATAATAGAAGAAAAACCCGAGTTGGAACTCGGATTTCCAAAGAAATGTAGGATTTCCAATGCGAGGATTGGATTCAAAAGGAAGTCCTGGTCGGAACTCAGAACTTCCACTGAAAATAATAAAAGAAAACCCCGAGCTGGAACTCGAATTTCCAAAATAATGAAGGATTTCCAATGCGAGGATTGGATTCAAAAGGAAGTCTTGGTCGGAACTCAGAACTTCTACTGAAAATAATAAAAGAAAACCCTGACCTGGAACTCGGATTTCCAAAGAACTGTAGGATTTCCAATGCGAGGATTGGATTCAAAAGGAAGTCCGGGTCGGAACTCAGAACTTCGACTGAAAATAATAGAAGAAAAACCCGAGCTGGAACTCGGATTTTCAAAGAAATGAAGGGTTTCCAATGCGAGGATTGGATTCAAAAGGAAGTCCAGGTCGAAACTCAGAACTTCGACTGAAAATAATAGAAGAAAAACCTGAGCTGGAACTCGGATTTCCAAAGAGATGAAGGATTTCCAATGCGAGGATTCTATTCAAAAAGAAGTTCTGGTCGGAACTGAGAACTTCGACTGAAAATAATAGAAGAAAAACCCGAGCTGGAACTCGGATTTCCAAAGAAATGAAGGATTTCCAATGCGAGGATTAGATTAAAAAAGAAGTCTTGGTCGGAACTCAGAACTTCGACTGAAAATAATAGAAAAAAAACCCGAGCTGGAACACGGATTTCCAAAGAAATGAAGGATTTCTAATGCGAGGATTGGATTCAAAAGGAAGTCCTGGTCGGAACTCAGAACTTCGACTGAAAATAATAGAAGAAAAACCCGAGCTGGAACTTGGATTTCCAAAGAGATGAAGGATTTCCAATGCGAGGATTGGATTCAAAAGGAAGTTCTGGTCGAAACTGAGAACTTCGACTGAAAATAATAGAAGAAAAAACTGAGCTGGAACTCGAATTTCCAAAAGAATGAAGGATTTCCAATGTGAGGATTGGATTCAAAAGGAAGTCATGGTTGGAACTCAGAACTTCAACTGGAAATAATAAAAGAAAAACCTGAGCTAGAACTCGGATTTCCGAAGAAGTGAAGGATTTCCAATGCGAGGATTGAATTCAAAAGGAAGTCCTGGTCAAAACTGAGAACTTCGACTGAAAATAATAGAAGAAAAACCGAGCTGGAACTCGGATTTCCAAAGAAATGAAGGATTTCCAATGCGAGGATTGGATTCAAAAGGAAGTCCTTGTCGGAACTCAGAACTTCGACTGAAAATAATAAAAGAAAAACCTGACCTGGAACTGGGATTTCCAAAGAACTGTAGGATTTCCAATGCGAGGATTGGATTCAAAAGGAAGTCCTGGTCGGAACTCAGAACTTCGACTGAAAATAATAGAAGAAAAACCCGAGCTGGAACTCGGATTTCCAAAGAGATGAAGGATTTCCAATGCGAGGATTCTATTCAAAAAGAAGTTCTGGTCGGAACTCAGAACTTCGACTGAAAATAATAGAAGAAAAACCCGAGCTGGAACTCGGATTTCCAAAGAGATGAAGGATTTCCAATGCGAGGATTCTATTCAAAAAGAAGTTCTGGTCGGAACTCAGAACTTCGACTGAAAATAATAGAAGAAAAACCCAAGCTGGAACTCGGATGTCCAAAGAAATGAAGGATTTCCAATGCGAGGATTGGATTCAAAAAGAAGTCTTGGTCGGAACTCAGAACTTCGACTGAAAATAATAGAAGAAAAACCCGAGCTGGAACTCGGATTTCCAAAGAAATGAAGGATTTCTAATGCGAGGATTGGATTCAAAAGGAAGTCCTGGTCGGAACTCAGAACTTCGACTGAAAATAATAGAAGAAAAACCCGAGCTGGAACTTGGATTTCCAAAGAGATGAAGGATTTCCAATGCGAGGATTGGATTCAAAAGGAACTTCTGGTCGGAACTGAGAACTTCGACTGAAAATAATAGAAGAAAAACCCGAGCTGGAACTCGAATTTCCAAAAGAATGAAGGATTTCCAATGTGAGGATTGGATTCAAAAGGAAGTCATGGTTGGAACTCAGAACTTCGACTGAAAATAATAAAAGAAAAACCCGAGCTGAAACTCGGATTTCCGAAGAAGTGAAGGATTTCCAATGCGAGGATTGAATTCAAAAGGAAGTCCTGGTCGAAACTCAGAACTTCGACTGAAAATAATAGAAGAAAAACCCGAGCTGGAACTCAGATTTCCAAAAGAATGAAGGATTTCCAATGCGAGGATTGGATTCAAAAGGAAGTCCTGGTCGGAACTCAGAACTTCGACTGAAAATAATAGAAGAAAAACCTGAGCTGGAACTCAGATTTCCAAACGAATGAAGGATTTCCAATGCGAGGATTGGATTCAGAAGGAAGTCCTGAAGGAACTCAGAACTTCGACTGAAAATAATAAAAGAAAAACCCGAGCTGGAACTCGGATTTCCAAAGAGATGAAGGATTTCCAATGCGAGGATTGGATTCAAAAAGAAGTCCTGGTCGGAACTCAGAACTTCGACTGAAAATAATAGAAGAAAAACCCGAGCTGGAACTCGGATTTCTAAAGAAATGAAAGATTTCCAATGCAAGGATTGGATTCAAAAGGAAGTCCTGGTCGGAACTCAGAACTTCGACTGGAAATAATAAAAGAAAAACCCGAGCTGGAACTCGAATTTCCAAAGAGTTGAAGGATTTTCAATGCGAGAATTAGATTCAAAAGGAAGTCCTGGTCGGAACTCAGAACTTTGACTGAAAATAATAGAAGAAAAATTCGAGCTGGAACTCGGATTTCCAAAAGAATGAAGGATTTCCAATGCGAGGATTGGATTCAAAAGGAAGTCCTGGTCGGAACTCAGAACTTCGACTGAAAATAATAGAAGAAAAACCTGAGCTTGAACTCGGATTTCCGAAGAAATGAAGGATTTCCAATGCGAGGATTGGATTCAAAAGGAAGTCTTGGTCGAAACTCAGAACTTCGACTGAAACTAATAGAAGAAAAACCACAGCTGGAACTCGGATTTCCAAAGAAATGAAGGATTTCCAATGCGAGGATTGGATTCAAAAGGAAGTCCTGGTCGGAACTCAGAACTTCGACTGAAAATAATAAAAGAAAAACCTGACCTGGAACTCGGATTTCCAAAGAACTGTAGGATTTTCAATGCGAGGATTGGATTCAAAAAGAAGTCCTGGTCGGAACTCAGAACTTCGACTGAAAATAATAGAAGAAAAACCCGAGCTGGAACTCGGATTTTCAAAGAAATGAAGGGTTTCCAATGTGAGGATTGGATTCAAAAGGAAGTCCTGGTCGAAACTCAGAACTTCGACTGGAAATAATAGAAGAAAAACCGGAGCTGGAACTCGGATTTTCAAAGAGATGAAGGATTTCCAATGCGAGGATTCTATTCAAAAAGAAGTTCTGGTCGGAACTGAGAACTTCAACTGAAAATAATAGAAGAAAAACCTGAGATGAAACTCGGATTTCCAAAGAAATGAAGGATTTCCAATGCGAGGATTGGATTAAAAAAGAAGTCTTGGTCGGAACTCAGAACTTCGACTGAAAATAATAGAAAAAAAACCCGAGCTGGAACTCGGATTTCCAAAGAAATGAAGGATTTCTAATGCGAGGATTGGATTCAAAAGGAAGTCCTGGTCGGAACTCAGAACTTCGACTGAAAATAATAGAAGAAAAACCCGAGCTGAAACTCGGATTTCCAAAGAAATGAAGGATTTTCAATGCGAGGATTAGATTCAAAAGGAAGTCCTGGTCGGAACTCAGAACTTTAACTGAAAATAATAGAAGAAAAACCCGAGCTGGAACTCGGATTTCCAAAAGAATGAAGGATTTCCAATGCGAGGATTGGATTCAAAAGGAAGTCATGGTTGGAACTCAGAACTTCGACTGGAAATAATAAAAGAAAAACCCGAGCTGGAACTCGGATTTCCGAAGAAGTGAAGGATTTCCAATATGAGGATTGGATTCAAAAGGAAGTCATGGTTGGAACTCAGAACTTCGACTGAAAATAATAAAAGAAAAACCCGAGCTGGAACTCGGATTTCCAAAGAGATGAAGGATTTCCAATGCGAGGATTGAATTCAAAAGGAAGTCCTGGTCGGAACTCAGAACTTCGACTAAAAATAATAGAAGAAAAACCCGAGCTGGAACTCGGATTTCCAAAGAAATGAAGGATTTCTAATGCGATGATTGGATTCAAAAGGAAGTCCTGGTCGGAACTCAGAACTTCGACTGAAAATAATAAAAGAAAAACCCGAGCTGGAACTTGGATTTCCAAAGAGATGAAGGATTTCCAATGCGAGGATTGGATTCAAAAGGAAGTTATGGTCGGAACTGAGAACTTCGACTGAAAATAATAGAAGAAAAACCCGAGCTGGAACTCGAATTTCCAAAAGAATGAAGGATTTCCAATGTGAGGATTGAATTCAAAAGGAAGTCATGGTTGGAACTCAGAACTTCGACTGGAAATAATAAAAGAAAAACCCGAGCTGGAACTCGGATTTCCGAAGAAGTGACGGATTTCCAATGCGAGGATTGAATTCAAAAGGAAGTCCTGGTCGAAACTCAGAACTTCGACTGAAAATAATAGCAGAAAAACCCGAGCTGGAACTCAGATTTCCAAAAGAATGAAGGATTTCCAATGCGAGGATTGGATTCAAAAGGAAATCCTGGTCGGAACTCAGAACTTCGACTGAAAATAATAGAAGAAAAACCCGAGCTGGAACTCAGATTTCCAGAAGAATGAAGGATTTCCAATGCGAGGATTGCATTCAAAAGGAAGTCCTGGTCGGAACTCAGAACTTCGACTGAAAATAATAGAAGAAAAACCCGAGCTGGAACTCAGATTTCCAATAGAATGAAGGATTTCCAATGCGAGGATTGTATTCAGAAGGAAGTCCTGGTCGGAACTCAGACCTTCGACTGAAAATAATAAAAGAAAAACCCGAGCTGGAACTCGGATTTCCAAAGAGATGAAGGATTTCCAATGCGAGGATTGGATTCATAAGGAAGTCCTGGTCGGAACTCAGAACTTCGACTGAAAATAATAGAAGAAAAACCCGAGCTGGAACTCGGATTTCCAAAAGAATGAAGGATTTCCAATGCGAGGATAGGATTCAAAAGGAAGTCCTGGTCGGAACTCAGAACTTCGACTGAAAATAATAGAAGAAAAACCCGAGCTAGAACTCGGATTTCCGAAGAAATGAAGCATTTTCAATACGAGGATTGGATTCAAAAGGAAGTCCTGGTCGGAACTCAGAACTTCGACTGAAAATAATAGAAGAAAAACCTGAGCTTGAACTCGGATTTCCGAAGAAATGAAGGATTTCCAATGCGAGAATTGAATTCAAAAGGAAGTCCTGGTCGGAACTCAGAACTTCGACTGAAAATAATAGAAGAAAAACCCGAGTTGGAACTCGGATTTCCAAAGAAATGTAGGATTTCCAATGCGAGGATTGGATTCAAAAGGAAGTCCTGGTCGGAACTCAGAACTTCCACTGAAAATAATAAAAGAAAACCCCGAGCTGGAACTCGAATTTCCAAAATAATGAAGGATTTCCAATGCGAGGATTGGATTCAAAAGGAAGTCCTGGTCGGAACTCAGAACTTCGACTGAAAATAATAAAAGAAAAACCTGACCTGGAACTCGGATTTCCAAAGAACTGTAGGATTTCCAATGCGAGGATTGGATTCAAAAGGAAGTCCTGGTCGGAACTCAGAACTTCGACTGAAAATAATAGAAGAAAAACCCGAGCTGGAACTCGGATTTTCAAAGAAATGAAGGGTTTCCAATGCGAGGATTGGATTCAAAAGGAAGTCCTGGTCGAAACTCAGAACTTCGACTGAAAATAATAGAAGAAAAACCCGAGCTGGAACTCGGATTTCCAAAGAGATGAAGGATTTCCAATGCGAGGATTCTATTCAAAAAGAAGTTCTGGTCGGAACTGAGAACTTCGACTGAAAATAATAGAAGAAAAACCCGAGCTGGAACTCGGATTTCCAAAGAAATGAAGGATTTCCAATGCAAGGATTAGATTAAAAAAGAAGTCTTGGTCGGAACTCAGAACTTCGACTGAAAATAATAGAAAAAAAACCCGAGCTGGAACACGGATTTCCAAAGAAATGAAGGATTTCTAATGCGAGGATTGGATTCAAAAGGAAGTCCTGGTCGGAACTCAGAACTTCGACTGAAAATAATAGAAGAAAAACCCGAGCTGGAACTTGGATTTCCAAAGAGATGAAGGATTTCCAATGCGAGGATTGGATTCAAAAGGAAGTTCTGGTCGGAACTGAGAACTTCGACTGAAAATAATAGAAGAAAAACCTGAGCTGGAACTCGAATTTCCAAAAGAATGAAGGATTTCCAATGTGAGGATTGGATTCAAAATTAAGTCATGGTTGGAACTCAGAACTTCGACTGGAAATAATAAAAGAAAAACCTGAGCTAGAACTCGGATTTCCGAAGAAGTGAAGGATTTCCAATGCGAGGATTGAATTCAAAAGGAAGTCCTGGTCGAAACTGAGAACTTCGACTGAAAATAATAGAAGAAAAACCGAGCTGGAACTCGGATTTCCAAAGAAATGAAGGATTTCCAATGCGAGGATTGGATTCAAAAGGAAGTCCTGGTCGGAACTCAGAACTTCGACTGAAAATAATAAAAGAAAAACCTGACCTGGAACTGGGATTTCCAAAGAACTGTAGGATTTCCAATGCGAGGATTGGATTCAAAAGAAAGTCCTGGTCGGAACTCAGAACTTCGACTGAAAATAATAGAAGAAAAACCCGAGCTGGAACTCGGATTTTCAAAGAAATGAAGGGTTTCCAATGCGAGGATTGGATTCAAAAGGAAGTCCTGGTCGAAACTCAGAACTTCGACTGGAAATAAAAGAAGAAAAACCCGAGCTGGAACTCGGATTTCCAAAGAGATGAAGGATTTCCAATGCGAGGATTCTATTCAAAAAGAAGTTCTGGTCGGAACTCAGAACTTCGACTGAAAATAATAGAAGAAAAACCCAAGCTGGAACTCGGATGTCCAAAGAAATGAAGGATTTCCAATGCGAGGATTGGATTCAAAAAGAAGTCTTGGTCGGAACTCAGAACTTCGACTGAAAATAATAGAAGAAAAACCCGAGCTGGAACTCGGATTTCCAAAGAAATGAAGGATTTCTAATGCGAGGATTGGATTCAAAAGGAAGTCCTGGTCGGAACTCAGAACTTCGACTGAAAATAATAGAAGAAAAACCCGAGCTGGAACTTGGATCTCCAAAGAGATGAAGGATTTCCAATGCGAGGATTGTATTCAAAAGGAAGTTCTGGTCGGAACTGAGAACTTCGACTGAAAATAATAGAAGAAAAACCCGAGCTGGAACTCGAATTTCCAAAAGAATGAAGGATTTCGAATGTGAGGATTGGATTCAAAAGGAAGTCATGGTTGGAACTCAGAACTTCGACTGAAAATAATAAAAGAAAAACCCGAGCTGGAACTCGGATTTCCGAAGAAGTGAAGGATTTCCAATGCGAGGATTGAATTCAAAAGGAAGTCCTGGTCGAAACTCAGAACTTCGACTGAAAATAATAGAAGAAAAACCCGAGCTGGAACTCAGATTTCCAAAAGAATGAAGGATTTCCAATGCGAGGATTGGATTCAAAAGGAAGTCCTGGTCGGAACTCAGAACTTCGACTGAAAATAATAGAAGAAAAACCCGAGCTGGAACTCAGATTTCCAAAAGAATGAAGGATTTCCAATGCGAGGATTGGATTCAGAAGGAAGTACTGGAAGGAACTCAGAACTTCGACTGAAAATAATAAAAGAAAAACCCGAGCTGGAACTCGGATTTCCAAAGAGATGAAGGATTTTCAATGCGAGGATTGGATTCAAAAGGAAGTCCTGGTCGGAACTCAGAACTTCGACTGAAAATAATAGAAGAAAAACCCGAGCTGGAACTCGGATTTCCAAAGAAATGAAAGATTTCCAATGCAAGGATTGGATTCAAAAGGAAGTCCTGGTCGGAACTCAGAACTTCGACTGGAAATAATAAAAGAAAAACCCGAGCTAGAACTCGGATTTCCAAAGAGTTGAAGGATTTTCAATGCGAGGATTAGATTCAAAAGGAAGTCCTGGTCGAAACTCAGAACTTTGACTGAAAATAATAGAAGAAAAACCCGAGCTTGAACTCAGATTTTTAAAGAGATGAAGGATATCTAATGCGAGGATTGGATTCAAAAAGAAGTCCTGGTCGGAACTCAGAACTTCAACTAAAAATAATAGAAGAAAAACCCGAGTTGTATCTCGGATTTCTAAAAGAATGACGGATTTCCAATGCGAGGATTGGATTCAAATGGAAGTCCTGGTCAGAACTCAGAACTTAAACTGAAAATAATAGAAGAAAAACCCAAGCTGGAACTTGGATTTCCGAAGAAATGAAGGATTTCCAATGCGAGGATTGGATTCAAAAGGAAGTCCTGGTCAGAACTCAAAACTTTGACTGAAAATAATAGAATAGAAACCCAAGCTGGAACTCGGATTTCCATAGAAATGAAGGATTTCCAATGCGAGGATTGGATTCAAAAGGAAGTACTGGTCGGAACTCAGAACTTCCACTGAAAATAATAGAAGAAAAACCCGAGCTGGAACTCGAATTTCCAAAAGAATGAAGGATTTCCAATGCGAGAATTGGATTCAAAAGGAAGTTCTGGTCGGAACTTAGAACTTCGACTGGAAATAATAAAAGAAAAACCGAACTGGAACTCGGATTTATGAAGAAGTGAAGGATTTCCAATGCGAGGATTGAATTCAAAAGGAAGCCTGGTCGGAACTCAGAACTTCGACTGAAAATAATAGAAGAAAAACCCGAGTTGGAACTAAGATTTCCAAAAGAATGAAGGATTTCCAATGCGAGGATTGGATTCAAAAGGAAGTCCTGGTCGGAACTCAGAACTTCAATTGAAAATAATAGAATCAAAACCCGAGCTGGAACTCGGATTTCCAAAGAAATGAAGGATTTCCAATGCGAGGATTGGATTCAAAAGGAAGTCCTGGTCGGAACTCAGAACTTCGACTGAAAATAATAGAAGAAAAACCCGAGCTGGAACTCAGATTTCCAAATAAATGAAGGATTTCCAATGCGAGGATTGTATTCAAAAGGAAGTCCTGGTCGGAACTCAGAACTTCGACTGAAAATAATACAAGAAAAACCCGAGCTGGAACTCAGATTTCCAAAAGAATGAAGGATTTCCAATTCGAGGATTGGATTCAGAAGGAAGTCCTGATCGGAACTCAGAACTTTGACTGAAAAAAATAAAAGAAAAACCCGAGCTTGAACTCGGATTTTCGAAGAAATGAAGGATTTCCAATGCGAGGATTGGATTCAAAAGGAAGTCTTGTTCGAAACTCAGAACTTCGACAGAAAATAATAGAAGAAAAACCCGAGTTGGAACTCGGATTTCCAAAGAGATGAAGGATTTTCAATGCGAGGATTGGATTCAAAAGGAAGTCCTGGTCGGAACTCAGAACTTCGACTGAAAATAATAGAAGAAAAACCCGAGCTTGAACTCGGATTTCCGAAGAAATGAAGGATTTCCAATGCGAGGATTGGATTCAAAAGGAAGTCTTGGTCGAAACTCAGAACTTTGACTGAAAATAATAGAAGAAAAACCTGAGCTGGAACTCGGATTTCCAAAGAAATGAAGGATTTCTAATGCGAGGATTGGATTCAAAAGGAAGTCCTAGTCGGAACTCAGAACTTCGACTGAAAATAATAGAAGAAAAACCTGAGCTGGAACTCGGATTTCCAAAGAGATGAAGGATTTCCAATGCGAGGATTGGATTCAAAAGGAAGTTCTGGTCGGAACTGACAACTTCGACTGAAAATAATAGAAGAAAAACCCGAGTTGGAACTCGAATTTCCAAAAGAATAAAGGATTTCCAATGTGAGGATTGGATTCAAAAGGAAGTCATGGTTGGAACTCAGAACTTCGACTGGAAATAATAAAAGAAACACCCGAGCTGGAACTCGGATTTCCGAAGAAGTGAAGGATTTCCAAAGCGAGGATTGAATTCAAAAGAAAGTCCTGGTCGAAACTCAGAACTTCGACTGAAAATAATAGAAGAAAAACCCGAGCTGGAACTCAGATTTCCAAAAGAATGAAGGATTTCCAATGCGAGGATTGGATTCAAAAGGAAGTCCTGGTCGGAACTCAGAACTTCGACTGAAAATAATAGAAGAAAAACCCGAGCTGGAACTCAGATTTCCAAAAGAATGAAGGATTTCCAATGCGAGGATTGGATTCAGAAGGAAGTCCTGGTCGGAACTCAGAACTTCGACTGAAAATAATAAAACAAAAAACCCGAGCTGGAACTCGGATTTCCAAAGAGTTGAAGGATTTTCAATGCGAGGATTAGATTCAAAAGGAAGTCCTGGTCGGAACTCAGAACTTTGACTGAAAATAATAGAAGAAAAACCCGAGCTGGAACTCGGATTTCCAAAAGAATGAAGGATTTCCAATGCGAGGATTGGATTAAAAAAGAAGTCCTGGTCGGAACTCAGAACTTGGACTGAAAATAATAGAAGAAAAACCCGAGCTAGAACTCGGATTTTCGAAGAAATAAAGGATTTCCAATACGAGGATTGGATTAAAAAAGGAAGTCTTGGTCGGAACTCAGAACTTCGACTGAAAATAATAGAAGAAAAACCCGAGCTGGAACTCGAATTTCCAAAAGAATGAAGGATTTCCAATGCGAGGATTGGATTCAAAAGGAAGTCCTGGAGAACTCCGACTGGAAATAATAAAAGAAAAACCCGAGCTGGAACTCGGATTTCCAACGAAGTGAAGGATTTTCAATGCGAGGATTGAATTCAAAAGGAAGTCCTGGTCGGAACTTAGAACTTTGACTGAAAATAATAGAAGAAAAACCTGAGCTTGAACTCGAATTTCCGAAGAAATGAAGGATTTCCAATGCGAGGATTGGATTCAAAAGGAAGTCTTGGTCGAAACTCAGAACTTCGACTGAAAATAATAGAAGAAAAACCAGAGCTGGAACTCGGATTTTCAAAAAAATGAAGGATTTCCAATGCGAGGATTGGATTCAAAAGGAAGTCCTGGTCGGAACTCAGAACTTCGACTGAAAATAATAGAAGAAAAACCCGAGCTGGAACTCGGATTTCCAAAGAAATGTAGGATTTCTAATGCGAGGATTGGATTCAAAAGGAAGTTCTGGTCGAAACTCAGAACTTCCACTGAAAATAATAGAAGAAAAACCCGAGCTGGAACTCGAATTTCCAAAAGAATGAAGGATTTCCAATGCGAGGATTGGATTAAAAAAGAAGTCCTGGTCGGAACTCAGAACTTTGACTGAAAATAATAGAAGAAAAACCCGAGCTAGAACTCGGATTTCCGAAGAAATGAAGGATTTTCAATACGAGAATTGGATTCAAAAGGAAGTCTTGGTCGGAACTCAGAACTTCGACTGAAAATAATAGAAGAAAAACCTGAGCTTGAACTCGGATTTCCGAAGAAATGAAGGATTTCCATTGCGATGATTGGATTCAAAAGGAAGTCTTGGTCGAAACTCAGAACTTCGACTGAAAATAATAGAAGAAAAACCAGAGCTGGGACTCGGATTTCTAAAGAAATGAAGGATTTCCAATGCGAGGATTGGATTCAAAAGGAAGTCCTGGTCGGAACTCAGAACTTCGACTGAAAATAATAAAAGAAAAACCTGACCTGGAACTCGGATTTCCAAAGAATTGTAGGATTTCCAATGCAAGGATTGGATTCAAAAGGAAGTCCTGGTCGGAACTCAAAACTTCGACTGAAAATAATAGAAGAAAAACCCGAGCTGCAACTCGGATTTTCAAATAAATGAAGGATTTCCAATGCGAGGATTGGATTCAAAAGGATGTCCTGGTCGGAACTCAGAACTTCGACTTAAAATAATAGAAAAAAAACACGAGCTGGAACTCGAATTTCCAAAAGAATGAAGGATTTCCAATGCGAGGATTCTATTCAAAAGGAAGTTCTGGTCGGAACTGAGAACTTCGACTGAAAATAATAGAAGAAAAACCCGAGCTGGAACTCGGATTTCCAAAAGAATGAAGGATTTCCAATGCGAGGTTTGGATTCAAAAGGAAGTCCTGGTCGAAACTCAGAACTTCCACTGAAAATAATAGAAGAAAAACCCGAGCTGGAACTCGAATTTCCAAAAGAATGAAGGATTTCCAATGCGAGGATTGGATTCAAATGGAAGTCCTGGTCGAAACTGAGAACTTCGACTGAAAATAATAGAAGGAAATCCCGAGCTGGAACTCGGATTTTCAAAGAAATGAAGGATTTCCAATGCGAGGATTGGATTCAAAAGGAAGTCCTGGTCGGAACTCAGAACTTCGACTGAAAATAATAGAATAAAAACCCGAGCTGGATCTCGGATTTCCAAAGAAATTAAGGATTTCCAATGCGAGGATTGGATTCAAAAGGAAGTCCTGGTCGGAACTGAGAACTTCGACTGAAAATAATAAAAGAAAAACCCGAGCTGGAACTCGGATTTCCAAAGAAATGAAGGATTTATAATGCAAGGATTGAATTCAAAAGGAAGTCCTGGTCGGAACTCAGAACTTCGACTGAAAATAATAGAAGAAAAACCCGAGCTGGAACTCGGATTTCCAAAGAAATGTAGGATTTCCAAAGCGAGGATTGGATTCAAAAGGAAGTCTTGGTCGAAACTCAGAACTTGCACTGAAAATAATAGAAGAAAAACCCGAGCTGGAACTCGAATTTCCAAAAGAATGAAGGATTTACAATGCGAGGATTGGATTCAAAAGGAAGTCCTGGTCGAAACTTAAAACTTCGACTGGAAATAATAAAAGAAAAACCCGAGCTGGAACTCGGATTTCCAAAGAAGTGAAGGATTTTCAATGCGAGGATTGAATTCAAATGGAAGTCCTGGTCGGAACTCAGAACTTCGACTGAAAATAATAGAAGAAAAACCCGAGCTGGAACTCAGATTTACAAAAGAATGAAGGATTTCCAATGCGAGGATTGGATTCAGAAGGAAGTCCTGGTCGGAACTCAGAACTTCGACTGAAAATAATAAAAGAAAAACTGAGCTGGAACTCGGATTTCCAAAGAGATGAAGGATTTCCAATGCGAGGATTGGATTCAAAAGGAAGTCCTGGTCGGAACTCAGAACTTCGACTGAAAATAATAGCAGAAAAACCCGAGCTGGAACTCGGATTTCCAAAGAAATGATGGATTTTCAATGCGAGGATTGGATTCAAAAGGAAGTCCTGGTCGGAACTCAGAACTTCGACTGAAAATAATAGAAGAAAAACCCGAGCTGGAACTCGGATTTCCAAAGAAATGAAAGATTTCCAATGCATGGATTGGATTCAAAAGGAAGTCCTGGTCGGAACTCAGAACTTCGACTGGAAATAATAAAAGAAAAACCCGAGCTGGAACTCGGATTTCCAAAGAGTTGAAGGATTTTCAATGCGAGGATTAGATTCAAAAGGAAGTCTTGGTCGGAACTCAGAACTTTGACTGAAAATAATAGAAGAAAAACCCGAGCTGGAACTCGGATTTCCAAAAGAATGAAAGATTTCCAATGCGAGGATTGGATTCAAAAGGAAGTCCTGGTCAGAACTCAGAACTTCGACTGAAAATAATAGAAGAAAAACCGGAGCTAGAACTCGGATTTCCGAAGAAATGAAGGATTTCCAATACGAGGATTGGATTCAAAAGGAAGTCCTGGTCGGAACTCAGAACTTCGACTGAAAATAATAGAAGAAAAACCTGAGCTTGAACTCGAATTTCCGAAGAAATGAAGGATTTCCAATGCGAGGATTGGATTCAAAAGGAAGTCTTGGTCGAAACTCAGAACTTCGACTGAAAATAATAGAAGAAAAACCAGAGCTGGAACTCGGATTTTCAAAAAAATGAAGGATTTCCAATGCGAGGATTGGATTCAAAAGGAAGTCCTGGTCGGAACTCAGAACTTCGACTGAAAATAATAGAAGAAAAACCCGAGCTGGAACTCGGATTTCCAAAGAAATGTAGGATTTCTAATGCGAGGATTGGATTCAAAAGGAAGTTCTGGTCGAAACTCAGAACTTCCACTGAAAATAATAGAAGAAAAACCCGAGCTGGAACTCGAATTTCCAAAAGAATGAAGGATTTCAAATGCGAGGATTGGATTCAAAAGGAAGTCCTTGTCGGAACTCAGAACTTCGACTGGAAATAATAAAAGAAAAACCCGAGCTGGAACTCGGATTTCCAAAGAAGTGAAGGATTTTCAATGCGAGCATTGAATTCAAATGGAAGTCCTGGTCGGAACTCAGAACTTCGACTGAAAATAATAGAAGAAAAACCCGAGCTGGAACTCGGATTTCCGAAGAAGTGAAGGATTTCCAATGCGAGGATTGGATTCAAAAGGAAGTCCTGGTCGGAACTCAAAACTTCGACTGAAAATAATAGAATAAAAACCTGAGTTGGAACTCGGATTTCCAAAGAAATGAAGGATTTCCAATGCAAGGATTGGATTCAAAAGGAAGTCCTGGTCGGAACTCAGAACTTCGACTGAAAATAATAGAAGAAAAACCCGAGCTGGAACTCGGATTTCCAAAGAAATGAAGGATTTTCAATGCGAGGATTGGATTCAAAAGGAAGTCCTGGTCGGAACTCAGAACTTCGACTGAAAATAATAGAAGAAAAACCCGAGCTGGTACTCGGATTTCCAAAGAAATGAAAGATTTCCAATTCAAGGATTGGATTCAAAAGGAAGTCCTGGTCGGAACTCAGAACTTCGACTGGAAATAATAAAAGAAAAACCCGAGCTGGAACTCGGATTACCAAAGAGTTGAACGATTTTCAATGTGAGGATTAGATTCAAAAGGAAGTCCTGGTCGGAACTCAGAACTTTGACTGAAAATAATAGAAGAAAAACCCGAGCTGGAACTCGGATTTCCAAAAGAATGAAGGATTTCCAATGCGAGGATTGGATTCAAAAGGAAGTCCTGGTCGGAACTCAGAACTTCGACTGAAAATAATAGAAGAAAAACCCGAGCTAGAACTCGGATTTCCAAAGAAATGAAGGATTTCCAATACGAGGATTGGATTCAAAAGGAAGTCCTGGTCGGAACTCAGAACTTCGACTGAAAATAATAGAAAAAAAAACCTGAGCTTGAACTAGGATTTCTGAAGAAATGAAGGATTTCCAATGCGAGGATTGGATTCAAAAGGAAGTCTTGGTCGAAACTCAGAACTTCGACTGAAAATAATAGAAGAAAAACCAGAGCTGAAACTCGGATTTCCAAAGAAATGAAGGATTTCCAATGCGAGGATTGGATTCAAAAGGAAGTCCTGGTCGGAACTCAGAACTTCGATTGAAAATAATAAAAGAAAAACCTGACCTGGAACTCGGATTTCCAAAGAACTATAGGATTTCCAATGCGAGGATTGGATTCAAAATGAAGAACTGGTCGGAACTCAGAACTTCGACTGAAAATAATAGAAGAAAAACCCGAGCTGGAACTCGGATTTCCAAAGAAATGTAGGATTTCTAATGCGAGGATTGGATTCAAAAGGAAGTTCTGGTCGAAACTCAGAACTTCCACTGAAAATAATAGAAGAAAAACCCGAGCTGGAACTCGGATTTCCAAAGAGATGAAGGATTTCCAATGCGAGGATTGGATTCAAAAGGAAGTTCTGGTCGGAACTGAGAACTTCGACTGAAAATAATAGAAGAAAAACCCGAGCTGGAACTCGAATTTCCAAAAGAATGAAGGATTTCCAATGTGAGGATTGGATTCAAAAGGAAGTCATGGTTGGAACTCAGAACTTCGACTGGAAATAATAAAAGAAAAACCCGAGCTGGAACTCGGATTTCCGAAGAAGTGAAGGATTTCCAATGCGAGGATTGAATTCAAAAGGAAGTCCTGGTCGAAAATCAGAACTTCGACTGAAAATAATAGAAGAAAAACCCGAGCTGGAACTCAGATTTCCAAAAGAATGAAGGAATTCCAATGCGAGGATTGGATTCAAAAGGAAGTCCTGGTCGGAACTCAGAACTTCGACTGAAAATAATAGAAGAAAAACCCGAGCTGGAACTCAGATTTCCAAAACAATGAAGGATTTACAATGCGAGGATTGGATTCAGAAGGAAGTCCTGGTCGGAACTCAGAACTTCGACTGAAAATAATAAAAGAAAAACCCGAGCTGGAACTCGGATTTCCAAAGAGATGAAGGATTTCCAATGCAAGGATTGGATTCAAAAGGAAGTCCTGGTCGGAACTCAGAACTTCGACTGAAAATAATAGAAGAAAAACTCGAGCTGGAACTCGGATTTCCAAAGAAATGAAAGATTTCCAATGCAAGGATTGGATTCAAAAGGAAGTCCTGGTCGGAACTCAGAACTTCCACTGAAAATAATAGAAGAAAAACCCGAGCTGGAACTCGAATTTCCAAAAGAATGAAGGATTTCCAATGCGAGGATTGGATTCAAAAGGAAGTCCTGGTCGGAACTCAGAACTTCGACTGAAAATAATAGAAGAATAACCCGAGCTGTAACTCGGATTTCTAAAAGAATGAAGGATTTCCAATGCGAGGATTGGATTCAAATGAAAGTCCTGGTCGGAACTCAGAACTTCGACTGAAAATAATAGAAGAAAAACCCGAGCTGGAACTCGGATTTTCAAAGAAATGAAGGATTTCCAATGCGAGGATTGGATTCAAAAGGAAGTCCTGGTCGGAACTCAGAACTTCGACTGAAAATAATAGAAGAAAAACCCGAGCTGGAACTTGGATTTCCAAAGAGATGAAGGATTTCCAATGCGAGGATTGGATTCAAAAGGAAGTCCTGGTCGGAACTCAGAACTTCGACTGAAAATAATAGAAGAAAAACTCGAGCTGGAACTCGGATTTCCAAAGAAATGAAAGATTTCCAATGCAAGGATTGGATTCAAAAGGAAGTCCTGGTCGGAACTCAGAACTTCCACTGAAAATAATAGAAGAAAAACCCGAGCTGGAACTCGAATTTCCAAAAGAATGAAGGATTTCCAATGCGAGGATTGGATTCAAAAGGAAGTCCTGGTCGGAACTCAGAACTTCGACTGAAAATAATAGAAGAATAACCCGAGCTGTAACTCGGATTTCTAAAAGAATGAAGGATTTCCAATGCGAGGATTGGATTCAAATGAAAGTCCTGGTCGGAACTCAGAACTTCGACTGAAAATAATAGAAGAAAAACCCGAGCTGGAACTCGGATTTTCAAAGAAATGAAGGATTTCCAATGCGAGGATTGGATTCAAAAGGAAGTCCTGGTCGGAACTCAGAACTTCGACTGGAAATAATAGAAGAAAAACCCGAGCTGGAACTTGGATTTCCAAAGAGATGAAGGATTTTCAATGCGAGGATTGGATTCAAAAGGAAGTCCTGGTCGGAACTCAGAACTTCGACTGAAAATAATAGAAGAAAAACCCGAGCTGGAACTCAGATTTTCAAAGAAATGAAGGGTTTCCAATGCGAGGATTGGATTCAAAAGGAAGTCCTGGTCGAAACACAGAACTTCGACTGGAAATAATAGAAGAAAAACCCGAGCTGGAACTCGGATTTCCAAAGAGATGAAGGATTTCTAATGCGAGGATTCTATTCAAAAAGAAGTTCTGGTGGGAACTGAGAACTTCGACTGAAAATAATAGAAGAAAAACCCGAGCTGGAACTCGGATTTCCAAAGAAATGAAGGATTTCCAATGCGAGGATTGGATTCAAAAAGAAGTCTTGGTCGGAACTCAGAACTTCGACTGAAAATAATAGAAAAAAAACCCGAGCTGGAACTCGGATTTCCAAAGAAATGAAGGATTTCTAATGCGAGGATTGGATTCAAAAGGAAGTCCTGGTCGGAACTCAGAACTTCGACTGAAAATAATAGAAGAAAAACCCGAGCTGGAACTTGGATTTCCAAAGAGATGAAGGATTTCCAATGCGAGGATTGGATTCAAAAGGAAGTTATGGTCGGAACTGAGAACTTCGACTGAAAATAATAGAAGAAAAACCCGAGCTGGAACTCGAATTTCCAAAAGAATGAAGGATTTCCAATGTGAGGATTGGATTCAAAAGGAAGTCCTGGTCGAAACTCAGAACTTCGACTGAAAATAATAGAAGAAAAACCCGAGCTGGAACTTAGATTTCCAAAAGAATGAAGGATTTCCAATGCGAGGATTGGATTCAAAAGGAAGTCATGGTCGGAACTCAGAACTTCGACTGAAAATAATAGAAGAAAAACCCGATCTGGAACTCAGATTTCCTAAAGAATGAAGGATTTTCAATGCGAGGATTGGATTCAGAAGGAAGTCCTGGTCGGAACTCAGAACTGCGACTGAAAATAATAAAAGAAAAACCCGAGCTGGAACTCGGATTTCCAAAGAGATGAAGGATTTCCAATGCGAGGATTGGATTCAAAAGGAAGTCCTGGTCGGAACTCAGAACTTCGACTGAAAATAATAGAAGAAAAACCCGAGCAGGAACTCGGATTTCCAAAGAAATGAAGGATTTTCAATGCGAGGATTAGATTCAAAAGGAAGTCCTGGTCGGAACTCAGAACTTTGACTGAAAATAATAGAAGAAAAACCCGAGCTGGAACTCGAATTTTCAAAAGAATGAAGGATTTCAAATGCGAGGATTGGATTCAAAAGGAAGTCCTGGTCGGAACTCAGAACTTCGACTGGAAATAATAAAAGAAAAACCCGAGCTGGAACTCGGATTTCCAAAGAAGTGAAGGATTTTCAATGCGAGCATTGAATTCAAATGGAAGTCCTGGTCGGAACTCAGAACTTCGACTGAAAATAATAGAAGAAAAACCCGAGCTGGAACTCGGATTTCCGAAGAAGTGAAGGATTTCCAATGCGGGGATTGGATTCAAAAGGAAATCCTGGTCGGAACTCAAAACTTCGACTGAAAATAATAAAATAAAAACCAGAGCTGGAACTCGGATTTCCAAAGAAATGAAGGATTTCCAATGCGAGTATTGGATTCAAAAGGAAGTCCTGTTCGGAACTCAGAACTTCGACTGAAAATAATAGAAGAAAAACTTGAACTGGAACTCAGTTTTACAAAAGAATGAAGGATTTCCAATGCGAGGATTGGATTCAGAAGGAAGTCCTGGTCGGAATTCAGAACTTCGACTGAAAATAATAAAAGAAAAACCGAGCTGGAACTCGGATTTCCAAAGAGATGAAGGATTTCCAATGCAAGGATTGGATTCAAAAGGAAGTCCTGGTCGGAACTCAGAACTTCGACTGAAAATAATAGAAGAAAAACCCGAGCTGGAACTCGGATTTCCAAAGAAATGAAGGATTTTCAATGCGAGGATTGGATTCAGAAGGAAGTCCTGGTCGGAACTCAGAACTGCGACTGAAAATAATAAAAGAAAAACCCGAGCTGGAACTCGGATTTCCAAAGAGATGAAGGATTTCCAATGCGAGGATTGTATTCAAAAGGAAGTCCTGGTCGGAACTCAGAACTTCGACTGAAAATAATAGAAGAAAAACCCGAGCAGGAACTCGGATTTCCAAAGCAATGAAGGATTTTCAATGCGAGGATTAGATTCAAAAGGAAGTCCTGGTCGGAACTCAGAACTTTGACTGAAAATAATAGAAGAAAAACCCGAGCTGGAACTCGAATTTTCAAAAGAATGAAGGATTTCAAATGCGAGGATTGGATTCAAAAGGAAGTCCTGGTCGGAACTCAGAACTTCGACTGGAAATAATAAAAGAAAAACCCGAGCTGGAACTCGGATTTCCAAAGAAGTGAAGGATTTTCAATGCGAGCATTGAATTCAAATGGAAGTCCTGGTCGGAACTCAGAACTTCGACTGAAAATAATAGAAGAAAAACCCGAGCTGGAACTCGGATTTCCGAAGAAGTGAAGGATTTCCAATGCGAGGATTGGATTCAAAAGGAAGTCCTGGTCGGAACTCAAAACTTCGACTGAAAATAATAGAATAAAAACCTGAGCTGGAACTCGGATTTCCAAAGAAATGAAGGATTTCCAATGCGAGTATTGGATTCAAAAGGAAGTCCTGTTCGGAACTCAGAACTTCGACTGAAAATAATAGAAGAAAAACTCGAACTGGAACTCAGTTTTACAAAAGAATGAAGGATTTCCAATGCGAGGATTGGATTCAGAAGGAAGTCCTGGTCGGAACTCAGAACTTCGACTGAAAATAATAAAAGAAAAACTGAGCTGGAACTCGGATTTCCAAAGAGATGAAGGATTTCCAATGCAAGGATTGGATTCAAAAGGAAGTCCTGGTCGGAACTCAGAACTTCGACTGAAAATAATAGAAGAAAAACCCGAGCTGGAACTCAGATTTCCAAAGAAATGAAGGATTTTCAATGCGAGGATTGGATTCAAAAGGAAGTCCTGGTCGGAACTCAGAACTTCGACTGAAAATAATAGAAGAAAAACCCGAGCTGGAACTCGGATTTCCAAAGAAATGAAAGATTTCCAATTCAAGGATTGGATTCAAAAGGAAGTCCTGGTCGGAACTCAGAACTTCGACTGGAAATAATAAAAGAAAAACCCGAGCTGGAACTCGGATTTCCAAAGAGTTGAAGGATTTTCAATGTGAGGATTAGATTCAAAAGGAAGTCCTGGTCGGAACTCAGAACTTTGACTGAAAATAATAGAAGAAAAACCCGAGCTGGAACTCGGATTTCCAAAAGAATGAAGGATTTCCAATGCGAGGATTGGATTCAAAAGGAAGTCCTGGTCGGAACTCAGAACTTCGACTGAAAATAATAGAAGAAAAACCCGAGCTAGAACTCGGATTTCCAAAGAAATGAAGGATTTCCAATACGAGGATTGGATTCAAAAGGAAGTCCTAGTCGGAACTCAGAACTTCGACTGAAAATAATAGAAAAAAAAAACCTGAGCTTGAACTAGGATTTCCGAAGAAATGAAGGATTTCCAATGCGAGGATTGGATTCAAAAGGAAGTCTTGGTCGAAACTCAGAACTTCGACTGAAAATAATAGAAGAAAAACCAGAGCTGAAACTCGGATTTCCAAAGAAATGAAGGATTTCCAATGCAAGGATTGGATTCAAAAGGAAGTCCTGGTCGGAACTCAGAACTTCGATTGAAAATAATAAAAGAAAAACCTGACCTGGAACTCGGATTTCCAAAGAACTGTAGGATTTCCAATGCGAGGATTGGATTCAAAATGAAGTCCTGGTCGGAACTCAGAACTTCGACTGAAAATAATAGAAGAAATACCCGAGCTGAAATTCGGATTTTCAAAGAAATGAAGGGTTTCCAATGCGAGGATTGGATTCAAAAGGAAGTCCTGGTCGAAACTCAGAACTTTGACTGGAAATAATAGAAGAAAAACCCGAGCTGGAACTCGGATTTCCAAAGAGATGAAGGATTTCCAATGCGAGGATTCTATTCAAAAAGAAGTTCTGGTCGGAACTGAGAACTTCGACTGAAAATAATAGAAGAAAAACCCGAGCTGGAACTCGGATGTCCAAAGAAATGAAGGATTTCCAATGCGAGGATTGGATTAAAAAAGAAGTCTTGGTCGGAACTCAGAACTTCGACTGAAAATAATAGAAGAAAAACCTGAGCTGGAACTCGAATTTCCAAAGAAATGAAGGATTTCTAATGCGAGGAGTGGATTCAAAAGGAAGTCCTGGTCGGAACTCAGAACTTCGACTGAAAATAATAGAAGAAAAACCCGAGCTGGAACTTGGATTTCCAAAGAGATGAAGGATTTCCAATGCGAGGATTGGATTCAAAAGGAAGTTCTGGTCGGAACTGAAAACTTCGACTGAAAATAATAGAAGAAAAACCCGAGCTGGAACTCGAATTTCCAAAAGAATGAAGGATTTCCAATGTGAGGATTGGATTCAAAAGGAAGTCATGGTTGGAACTCAGAACTTCGACTGGAAATAATAAAAGAAAAACCCGAGCTGGAACTCAGATTTCCGAAGAAGTGAAGGATTTCCAATGCGAGGATTGAATTCAAAAGGAAGTCCTGGTCGAAACTCAGAACTTCGACTGAAAATAATAGAAGAAAAACCCGAGCTGGAACTCAGATTTCCAAAACAATGAAGGATTTCCAATGCGAGGATTGGATTCAGAAGGAAGTCCTGGTCGGAACTCAGAACTTCGACTGAAAATAATAAAAGAAAAACCCGAGCTGGAACTCGGATTTCCAAAGAGATGAAGGATTTCCAATGCGAGGATTGGATTAAAAAGGAAGTCCTGGTCGGAACTCAGAACTTCGACTGAAAATAATAGAAGAAAAACTCGAGCTGGAACTCGGATTTCCAAAGAAATGAAAGATTTCCAATGCAAGGATTGGATTCAAAAGGAAGTCCTGGTCGGAACTCAGAACTTCCTCTGAAAATAATAGAAGAAAAACCCGAGCTGGAACTCGAATTTCCAAAAGAATGAAGGATTTCCAATGCGAGGATTGGATTCAAAAGGAAGTCCTGGTCGGAACTCAGACCTTCGACTGAAAATAATAGAAGAATAACCCGAGCTGTAACTCGGATTTCTAAAAGAATGAAGGATTTCCAATGCGAGGATTGGATTCAAATGGAAGTCCTGGTCGGAACTCAGAACTTCGACTGAAAATAATAGAAGAAAAACCCGAGCTGAAACTCGGATTTTCAAAGAAATGAAGGATTTCCAATGCGAGGATTGGATAAAAAAGGAAGTCCTGGTCGGAACTCAGAACTTCGACTGAAAATAATAGAAGAAAAACCCGAGCTGGAACTTGGTATTCCAAAGAGATGAAGGATTTCCAATGCGAGGATTGGATTCAAAAGGAAGTCCTGGTCGGAACTCAGAACTTCGACTGAAAATAATAAAAGAAAAACCTGACCTGGAACTCGGATTTCCAAAGAACTGTAGGATTTCCAATGCGAGGATTGGATTCAAAAGGAAGTCCTGGTCGGAACTCAGAACTTCGACTGAAAATAATAGAAGAAAAACCCGAGCTGGAACTCGGATTTTCAAAGAAATGAAGGGTTTCCAATGCGAGGATTGGATTCAAAAGGAAGTCCTGGTCGAAACTCAGAACTTCGACTGGAAATAATAGAAGAAAAACCCGAGCTGGAACTCAGATTTCCAAAGAAATGAAGGATTTCTAATGCGAGGATTGGATTCAAAAGGAAGTCCTGGTCGGAACTCAGAACTTCGACTGAAAATAATAGAAGAAAAACCCGAGCTGGAACTTGGATTTCCAAAGAGATGAAGGATTTCCAATGCGAGGATTGGATTCAAAAGGAAGTTCTGGTCGGAACTACGAACTTCGACTGAAAATAATAGAAGAAAAACCCGAGCTGGAACTCGAATTTCCAAAAAAATGAAGGATTTCCAATGTGAGGATTGGATTCAGAAGGAAGTCCTGGTCGGAACTCAGAACTTCGACTGAAAATAATAAAAAAAAAACCCGAGCTGGAACTCGGATTTCCAAAGAGATGAAGGATTTCCAATGCGAGGATTGGATTCAAAAGGAAGTCCTGGTTGGAACTCAGAACTTCGACTGAAAATAATAGAAGAAAAACCCGAGCAGGAACTCGGATTTCCAAAGAAATGAAGGATTTTCAATGCGAGGATTAGATTCAAAAGGAAGTCCTGGTCGGAACTCAGAACTTTGACTGAAAATAATAGAAGAAAAACCCGAGCTGGAACTCGAATTTCCAAAAGAATGAAGGATTTCAAATGCGAGGATTGGATTCAAAAGGAAGTCCTGGTCGGAACTCAGAACTTCGACTGGAAATAATAAAAGAAAAACCCGAGCTGGAACTCGGATTTCCGAAGAAGTGAAGGATTTCCAATGCGAGGATTGAATTCAAAAGGAAGTCCTGGTCGAAACTCAGAACTTCGACTGAAAATAATAGAAGAAAAACCCGAGCTGGAACTTAGATTTCCAAAAGATTGAAGGATTTCCAATGCGAGGATTCTATTCAAAAAGAAGTTCTGGTCGGAACTGAGAACTTCGACTGAAAATAATAGAAGAAAAACCCGAGCTGGAACTCGGATTTCCAAAGAAATGAAGGATTTCCAATGCGAGGATTGGATTCAAAAAGAAGTCTTGGTCGGAACTCAGAACTTCGACTGAAAATAATAGAAAAAAAACCCGAGCTGGAACTCAGATTTCCAAAGAAATGAAGGATTTCTAATGCGAGGATTGGATTCAAAAGGAAGTCCTGGTCGGAACTCAGAACTTCGACTGAAAATAATAGAAGAAAAACCCGAGCTGGAACTTGGATTTCCAAAGAGATGAAGGATTTCCAATGCGAGGATTGGATTCAAAAGGAAGTTCTGGTCGGAACTGCGAACTTCGACTGAAAATAATAGAAGAAAAACCCGAGCTGGAACTCGAATTTCCAAAAAAATGAAGGATTTCCAATGTGAGGATTGGATTCAGAAGGAAGTCCTGGTCGGAACTCAGAACTTCGACTGAAAATAATAAAAAAAAAACCCGAGCTGGAACTCGGATTTCCAAAGAGATGAAGGATTTCCAATGCGAGGATTGGATTCAAAAGGAAGTCCTGGTTGGAACTCAGAACTTCGACTGAAAATAATAGAAGAAAAACCCGAGCAGGAACTCGGATTTCCAAAGAAATGAAGGATTTTCAATGCGAGGATTAGATTCAAAAGGAAGTCCTGGTCGGAACTCAGAACTTTGACTGAAAATAATAGAAGAAAAACCCGAGCTGGAACTCGAATTTCCAAAAGAATGAAGGATTTCAAATGCGAGGATTGGATTCAAAAGGAAGTCCTGGTCGGAACTCAGAACTTCGACTGGAAATAATAAAAGAAAAACCCGAGCTGGAACTCGGATTTCCGAAGAAGTGAAGGATTTCCAATGCGAGGATTGAATTCAAAAGGAAGTCCTGGTCGAAACTCAGAACTTCGACTGAAAATAATAGAAGAAAAACCCGAGCTGGAACTTAGATTTCCAAAAGATTGAAGGATTTCCAATGCGAGGATTGGATTCAAAAGGAAGTCCTGGTCGGAACTCAGAACTTCGACTGAAAATAATAGAAGAAAAATCCGATCTGGAACTCAGATTTCCAAAAGAATGAAGGATTTTCAATGCGAGGATTGGATTCAGAAGGAAGTCCTGGTCGGAACTCAGAACTTTGACTGAAAATAATAAAAGAAAAACCTGAGCTGGAACTCGGATTTCCAAAGAGATGAAGGATTTCCAATGCGAGGATTGGATTCAAAAGGAAGTCCTGGTTGGAACTCAGAACTTCGACTGAAAATAATAGAAGAAAAACCCGAGCAGGAACTCGGATTTCCAAAGAAATGAAGGATTTTCAATGCGAGGATTAGATTCAAAAGGAAGTCCTGGTCGGAACTCAGAACTTTGACTGAAAATAATAGAAGAAAAACCCGAGCTGGAACTCGAATTTCCAAAAGAATGAAGGATTTCAAATGCGAGGATTGGATTCAAAAGGAAGTCCTGGTCGGAACTCAGAACTTTGACTGAAAATAATAGAAGAAAAACCCGAGCTGGAACTCGAATTTCCAAAAGAATGAAGGATTTCAAATGCGAGGATTGGATTCAAAAGGAAGTCCTGGTCGGAACTCAGAACTTCGACTGGAAATAATAAAAGAAAAACCCGAGCTGGAACTCGGATTTCCGAAGAAGTGAAGGATTTCCAATGCGAGGATTGAATTCAAAAGGAAGTCCTGGTCGAAACTCAGAACTTCGACTGAAAATAATAGAAGAAAAACCCGAGCTGGAACTTAGATTTCCAAAAGATTGAAGGATTTCCAATGCGAGGATTGGATTCAAAAGGAAGTCCTGGTCGGAACTCAGAACTTCGACTGAAAATAATAGAAGAAAAATCCGATCTGGAACTCAGATTTCCAAAAGAATGAAGGATTTTCAATGCGAGGATTGGATTCAGAAGGAAGTCCTGGTCGGAACTCAGAACTTCGACTGAAAATAATAAAAGAAAAACCGAGCTGGAACTCGGATTTCCAAAGAGATGAGGGATTTCCAATGCAAGGATTGGATTCAAAAGGAAGTCCTGGTCGGAACTCAGAACTTCGACTGAAAATAATAGAAGAAAAACCCGAGCTGGAACTCGGATGTCCAAAGAAATGAAGGATTTCCAATGCGAGGATTGTATTAAAAAAGAAGTCTTGGTCGGAACTCAGAACTTCGACTGAAAATAATAGAAGAAAAACCTGAGCTGAAACTCGAATTTCCAAAGAAATGAAGGATTTCTAATGCGAGGAGTGGATTCAAAAGGAAGTCCTGGTCGGAACTCAGAACTTCGACTAAAAATAATAGAAGAAAAACCCGAGCTGGAACTTGGATTTCCAAAGAGATGAAGGATTTCCAATGCGAGGATTGGATTCAAAAGGAAGTTCTGGTCGGAACTGAGAACTTCGACTGAAAATAATAGAAGAAAAACCCGAGCTGGAACTCGAATTTCCAAAAGAATGAAGGATTTCCAATGTGAGGATTGGATTCAAAAGGAAGTCATGGTTGGAACTCAGAACTTCGACTGGAAATAATAAAAGAAAAACCCGAGCTGGAACTCGGATTTCCGAAGAAGTGAAGGATTTCCAATGCGAGGATTGAATTCAAAAGGAAGTCCTGGTCGAAACTCAGAACTTCGACTGAAAATAATAGAAGAAAAACCCGAGCTGGAACTCAGATTTCCAAAAGAATGAAGGAATTTCAATACGAGGATTGGATTCAAAAGGAAGTCCTGGTCGGAACTCAGAACTTCGACTGAAAATAATAGAAGAAAAACCCGAGCTGGAACTCAGATTTCCAAAACAATGAAGGATTTACAATGCGAGGATTGGATTCAGAAGGAAGTCCTGGTCGGAACTCAGAACTTCGACTGAAAATAATAAAAGAAAAACCCGAGCTGGAACTCGGATTTCCAAAGAGATGAAGGATTTCCAATGCGAGGATTGGATTCAAAAGGAAGTCCTGGTCGGAACTCAGAACTTCGACTGAAAATAATAGAAGAAAAACTTGAGCTGGAACTCGGATTTCCAAAGAAATGAAAGATTTCCAATGCAAGGATTGGATTCAAAAGGAAGTCCTGGTCGGAACTCAGAACTTCCACTGAAAATAATAGAAGAAAAACCCGAGCTGGAACTCGAATTTCCAAAAGAATGAAGGATTTCCAATGCGAGGATTGGATTCAAAAGGAAGTCCTGGTCGGAACTCAGAACTTCGACTGAAAATAATAAAAGAATAACCCGAGCTGTAACTCGGCTTTCTAAAAGAATGAAGGATTTCCAATGCGAGGATTGGATTCAAATGAAAGTCCTGGTCGGAACTCAGAACTTCGACTGAAAATAATAGAAGAAAAACCCGAGCTGGAACTCGGATTTTCAAAGAAATGAAGGATTTCCAATGCGAGGATTGGATTCAAAAGGAAGTCCTGGTCGGAACTCAGAACTTCGACTGGAAATAATAGAAGAAAAACCCGAGCTGGAACTTGGATTTCCAAAGAGATAAAGGATTTCCAATGCGAGGATTGGATTCAAAAGGAAGTCCTGGTCGGAACTCAGAACTTCGACTGAAAATAATAAAAGAAAAACCTGACCTGGAACTCGGATTTCCAAAGAACTGTAGGATTTCCAATGCGAGGATTGGATTCAAAAGGAAGTCCTGGTCGGAACTCAGAACTTCGACTGAAAATAATAGAAGAAAAACCCGAGCTGGAACTCGGATTTTCAAAGAAATGAAGGGTTTCCAATGCGAGGATTGGATTCAAAAGGAAGTCCTGGTCGAAACTCAGAACTTCGACTGGAAATAATAGAAGAAAAACCCGAGCTGGAACTCGGATTTCCAAAGAGATGAAGGATTTCTAATGCGAGGATTCTATTCAAAAAGAAGTTCTGGTCGGAACTGAGAACTTCGACTGAAAATAATAGAAGAAAAACCCGAGCTGGAACTCGGATTTCCAAAGAAATGAAGGATTTCCAATGCGAGGATTGGATTCAAAAAGAAGTCTTGGTCGGAACTCAGAACTTCGACTGAAAATAATAGAAAAAAAACCCGAGCTGGAACTCGGATTTCCAAAGAAATGAAGGATTTCTAATGCGAGGATTGGATTCAAAAGGAAGTCCTGGTCGGAACTCAGAACTTCGACTGAAAATAATAGAAGAAAAACCCGAGCTGGAACTTGGATTTCCAAAGAGATGAAGGATTTCCAATGCGAGGATTGGATTCAAAAGGAAGTTATGGTCGGAACTGAGAACTTCGACTGAAAATAATAGAAGAAAAACCCGAGCTGGAACTCGAATTTCCAAAAGAATGAAGGATTTCCAATGTGAGGATTGGATTCAAAAGGAAGTCCTGGTCGAAACTCAGAACTTCGACTGAAAATAATAGAAGAAAAACCCGAGCTGGAACTTAGATTTCCAAAAGAATGAAGGATTTCCAATGCGAGGATTGGATTCAAAAGGAAGTCCTGGTCGGAACTCAGAACTTCGACTGAAAATAATAGAAGAAAAACCCGATCTGGAACTCAGATTTCCAAAAGAATGAAGGATTTTCAATGCGAGGATTGGATTCAGAAGGAAGTCCTGGTCGGAACTCAGAACTTCGACTGAAAATAATAAAAGAAAAACCCGAGCAGGAACTCGGATTTCCAAAGAGATGAAGGATTTCCAATGCGAGGATTGGATTCAAAAGGAAGTCTTGGTCGGAACTCAGAACTTCGACTGAAAATAATAGAAGAAAAACCCGAGTAGGAACTCGGATTTCCAAAGAAATGAAGGATTTTCAATGCGAGGATTAGATTCAAAAGGAAGTCCTGGTCGGAACTCAGAACTTTGACTGAAATTAATAGAAGAAAAACCCGAGCTGGAACTCGAATTTCCAAAAGAATGAAGGATTTCAAATGCGAGGATTGGATTCAAAAGGAAGTCCTGGTCGGAACTCAGAACTTCGACTGGAAATAATAAAAGAAAAACCCGAGCTGGAACTCGGATTTCCAAAGAAGTGAAGGATTTTCAATGCGAGCATTGAATTCAAATGGAAGTCCTGGTCGGAACTCAGAACTTCGACTGAAAATAATAGAAGAAAAACCCGAGCTGGAACTCGGATTTCCGAAGAAGTGAAGGATTTCCAATGCGGGGATTGGATTCAAAAGGAAATCCTGGTCGGAACTCAAAACTTCGACTGAAAATAATAGAATAAAAACCTGAGCTGGAACTCAGATTTCCAAAGAAATGAAGGATTTCCAATGCGAGTATTGGATTCAAAAGGAAGTCCTGTTCGGAACTCAGAACTTCGACTGAAAATAATAGAAGAAAAACTCGAACTGGAACTCAGTTTTACAAAAGAATGAAGGATTTCCAATGCGAGGATTGGATTCAGAAGGAAGTCCTGGTCGGAACTCAGAACTTCGACTGAAAATAATAAAAGAAAAACCGAGCTGGAACTCGGATTTCCAAAGAGATGAAGGATTTCCAATGCAAGGATTGGATTCAAAAGGAAGTCCTGGTCGGAACTCAGAACTTCGACTGAAAATAATAGAAGAAAAACCCGAGCTGGAACTCGGATTTCCAAAGAGATGAAGGATTTCCAATGCAAGGATTGGATTCAAAAGGAAGTCCTGGTCGGAACTCAGAACTTCGACTGAAAATAATAGAAGAAAAACCCAAGCTGGAACTCGGATTTCCAAAGAGATGAAGGATTTCCAATGCGAGGATTGGATTCAAAAGGAAGTCCTGGTTGGAACTCAGAACTTCGACTGAAAATAATAGAAGAAAAACCCGAGCAGGAACTCGGATTTCCAAAGAAATGAAGGATTTTCAATGCGAGGATTAGATTCAAAAGGAAGTCCTGGTCGGAACTCAGAACTTTGACTGAAAATAATAGAAGAAAAACCCGAGCTGGAACTCGAATTTCCAAAAGAATGAAGGATTTCAAATGCGAGGATTGGATTCAAAAGGAAGTCCTGGTCGGAACTCAGAACTTTGACTGAAAATAATAGAAGAAAAACCCGAGCTGGAACTCGAATTTCCAAAAGAATGAAGGATTTCAAATGCGAGGATTGGATTCAAAAGGAAGTCCTGGTCGGAACTCAGAACTTCGACTGGAAATAATAAAAGAAAAACCCGAGCTGGAACTCGGATTTCCGAAGAAGTGAAGGATTTCCAATGCGAGGATTGAATTCAAAAGGAAGTCCTGGTCGAAACTCAGAACTTCGACTGAAAATAATAGAAGAAAAACCCGAGCTGGAACTTAGATTTCCAAAAGATTGAAGGATTTCCAATGCGAGGATTGGATTCAAAAGGAAGTCCTGGTCGGAACTCAGAACTTCGACTGAAAATAATAGAAGAAAAATCCGATCTGGAACTCAGATTTCCAAAAGAATGAAGGATTTTCAATGCGAGGATTGGATTCAGAAGGAAGTCCTGGTCGGAACTCAGAACTTCGACTGAAAATAATAAAAGAAAAACCGAGCTGGAACTCGGATTTCCAAAGAGATGAAGGATTTCCAATGCAAGGATTGGATTCAAAAGGAAGTCCTGGTCGGAACTCAGAACTTCGACTGAAAATAATAGAAGAAAAACCCGAGCTGGAACTCGGATGTCCAAAGAAATGAAGGATTTCCAATGCGAGGATTGTATTAAAAAAGAAGTCTTGGTCGGAACTCAGAACTTCGACTGAAAATAATAGAAGAAAAACCTGAGCTGGAACTCGAATTTCCAAAGAAATGAAGGATTTCTAATGCGAGGAGTGGATTCAAAAGGAAGTCCTGGTCGGAACTCAGAACTTCGACTAAAAATAATAGAAGAAAAACCCGAGCTGGAACTTGGATTTCCAAAGAGATGAAGGATTTCCAATGCGAGGATTGGATTCAAAAGGAAGTTCTGGTCGGAACTGAGAACTTCGACTGAAAATAATAGAAGAAAAACCCGAGCTGGAACTCGAATTTCCAAAAGAATGAAGGATTTCCAATGTGAGGATTGGATTCAAAAGGAAGACATGGTTGGAACTCAGAACTTCGACTGGAAATAATAAAAGAAAAACCCGAGCTGGAACTCGGATTTCCGAAGAAGTGAAGGATTTCCAATGCGAGGATTGAATTCAAAAGGAAGTCCTGGTCGAAACTCAGAACTTCGACTGAAAATAATAGAAGAAAAACCCGAGCTGGAACTCAGATTTCCAAAAGAATGAAGGAATTTCAATACGAGGATTGGATTCAAAAGGAAGTCCTGGTCGGAACTCAGAACTTCGACTGAAAATAATAGAAGAAAAACCCGAGCTGGAACTCAGATTTCCAAAACAATGAAGGATTTACAATGCGAGGATTGGATTCAGAAGGAAGTCCTGGTCGGAACTCAGAACTTCGACTGAAAATAATAAAAGAAAAACCCGAGCTGGAACTCGGATTTCCAAAGAGATGAAGGATTTCCAATGCGAGGATTGGATTCAAAAGGAAGTCCTGGTCGGAACTCAGAACTTCGACTGAAAATAATAGAAGAAAAACTTGAGCTGGAACTCGGATTTCCAAAGAAATGAAAGATTTCCAATGCAAGGATTGGATTCAAAAGGAAGTCCTGGTCGGAACTCAGAACTTCCACTGAAAATAATAGAAGAAAAACCCGAGCTGGAACTCGAATTTCCAAAAGAATGAAGGATTTCCAATGCGAGGATTGGATTCAAAAGGAAGTCCTGGTCGGAACTCAGAACTTCGACTGAAAATAATAAAAGAATAACCCGAGCTGTAACTCGGCTTTCTAAAAGAATGAAGGATTTCCAATGCGAGGATTGGATTCAAATGAAAGTCCTGGTCGGAACTCAGAACTTCCACTGAAAATAATAGAAGAAAAACCCGAGCTGGAACTCGGATTTTCAAAGAAATGAAGGATTTCCAATGCGAGGATTGGATTCAAAAGGAAGTTCTGGTCGGAACTCAGAACTTCGACTGGAAATAATAGAAGAAAAACCCGAGCTGGAACTTGGATTTCCAAAGAGATAAAGGATTTCCAATGCGAGGATTGGATTCAAAAGGAAGTCCTGGTCGGAACTCAGAACTTCGACTGAAAATAATAAAAGAAAAACCTGACCTGGAACTCGGATTTCCAAAGAACTGTAGGATTTCCAATGCGAGGATTGGATTCAAAAGGAAGTCCTGGTCGGAACTCAGAACTTCGACTGAAAATAATAGAAGAAAAACCCGAGCTGGAACTCGGATTTTCAAAGAAATGAAGGGTTTCCAATGCGAGGATTGGATTCAAAAGGAAGTCCTGGTCGAAACTCAGAACTTCGACTGGAAATAATAGAAGAAAAACCCGAGCTGGAACTCGGATTTCCAAAGAGATGAAGGATTTCTAATGCGAGGATTCTATTCAAAAAGAAGTTCTGGTCGGAACTGAGAACTTCGACTGAAAATAATAGAAGAAAAACCCGAGCTGGAACTCGGATTTCCAAAGAAATGAAGGATTTCCAATGCGAGGATTGGATTCAAAAAGAAGTCTTGGTCGGAACTCAGAACTTCGACTGAAAATAATAGAAAAAAAACCCGAGCTGGAACTCGGATTTCCAAAGAAATGAAGGATTTCTAATGCGAGGATTGGATTCAAAAGGAAGTCCTGGTCGGAACTCAGAACTTCGACTGAAAATAATAGAAGAAAAACCCGAGCTGGAACTTGGATTTCCAAAGAGATGAAGGATTTCCAATGCGAGGATTGGATTCAAAAGGAAGTTATGGTCGGAACTGAGAACTTCGACTGAAAATAATAGAAGAAAAACCCGAGCTGGAACTCGAATTTCCAAAAGAATGAAGGATTTCCAATGTGAGGATTGGATTCAAAAGGAAGTCCTGGTCGAAACTCAGAACTTCGACTGAAAATAATAGAAGAAAAACCCGAGCTGGAACTTAGATTTCCAAAAGAATGAAGGATTTCCAATGCGAGGATTGGATTCAAAAGGAAGTCCTGGTCGGAACTCAGAACTTCGACTGAAAATAATAGAAGAAAAACCCGATCTGGAACTCAGATTTCCAAAAGAATGAAGGATTTTCAATGCGAGGATTGGATTCAGAAGGAAGTCCTGGTCGGAACTCAGAACTTCGACTGAAAATAATAAAAGAAAAACCCGAGCAGGAACTCGGATTTCCAAAGAGATGAAGGATTTCCAATGCGAGGATTGGATTCAAAAGGAAGTCTTGGTCGGAACTCAGAACTTCGACTGAAAATAATAGAAGAAAAACCCGAGTAGGAACTCGGATTTCCAAAGAAATGAAGGATTTTCAATGCGAGGATTAGATTCAAAAGGAAGTCCTGGTCGGAACTCAGAACTTTGACTGAAATTAATAGAAGAAAAACCCGAGCTGGAACTCGAATTTCCAAAAGAATGAAGGATTTCAAATGCGAGGATTGGATTCAAAAGGAAGTCCTGGTCGGAACTCAGAACTTCGACTGGAAATAATAAAAGAAAAACCCGAGCTGGAACTCGGATTTCCAAAGAAGTGAAGGATTTTCAATGCGAGCATTGAATTCAAATGGAAGTCCTGGTCGGAACTCAGAACTTCGACTGAAAATAATAGAAGAAAAACCCGAGCTGGAACTCGGATTTCCGAAGAAGTGAAGGATTTCCAATGCGGGGATTGGATTCAAAAGGAAATCCTGGTCGGAACTCAAAACTTCGACTGAAAATAATAGAATAAAAACCTGAGCTGGAACTCAGATTTCCAAAGAAATGAAGGATTTCCAATGCGAGTATTGGATTCAAAAGGAAGTCCTGTTCGGAACTCAGAACTTCGACTGAAAATAATAGAAGAAAAACTCGAACTGGAACTCAGTTTTACAAAAGAATGAAGGATTTCCAATGCGAGGATTGGATTCAGAAGGAAGTCCTGGTCGGAACTCAGAACTTCGACTGAAAATAATAAAAGAAAAACCGAGCTGGAACTCGGATTTCCAAAGAGATGAAGGATTTCCAATGCAAGGATTGGATTCAAAAGGAAGTCCTGGTCGGAACTCAGAACTTCGACTGAAAATAATAGAAGAAAAACCCGAGCTGGAACTCAGATTTCCAAAGAAATGAAGGATTTCCAATGCGAGTATTGGATTCAAAAGGAAGTCCTGTTCGGAACTCAGAACTTCGACTGAAAATAATAGAAGAAAAACTCGAACTGGAACTCAGTTTTACAAAAGAATGAAGGATTTCCAATGCGAGGATTGGATTCAGAAGGAAGTCCTGGTCGGAACTCAGAACTTCGACTGAAAATAATAAAAGAAAAACCGAGCTGGAACTCGGATTTCCAAAGAGATGAAGGATTTCCAATGCAAGGATTGGATTCAAAAGGAAGTCCTGGTCGGAACTCAGAACTTCGACTGAAAATAATAGAAGAAAAACCCGAGCTGGAACTCGGATTTCCAAAGAAATGAAGGATTTTCAATGCGAGGATTGGATTCAAAAGGAAGTCCTGGTCGGAACTCAGAACTTCGACTGAAAATAATAGAAGAAAAACCCGAGCTGGAACTCGGATTTCCAAAGAAATGAAAGATTTCCAATGCGAGGATTGGATTCAAAAGGAAGTCCTGGTCGGAACTCAGAACTTCGACTGGAAATAATAAAAGAAAAACCCGAGCTGGAACTCGGATTTCCAAAGAGTTGAAGGATTTTCAATGTGAGGATTAGATTCAAAAGGAAGTCCTGGTCGGAACTCAGAACTTTGACTGAAAATAATAGAAGAAAAACCCGAGCTGGAACTGGGATTTCCAAAAGAATGAAGGATTTCCAATGCGAGGATTGGATTCAAAAGGAAGTCCTGGTCGGAACTCAGAACTTCGACTTAAAATAATAGAAGAAAAACCCGATCTAGAACTCGGATTTCCAAAGAAATGAAGGATTTCCAATACGAGGATTGGATTCAAAAGGAAGTCCTGGTCGGAACTCAGAACTTCGACTGAAAATAATAGAAAAAAAACCCTGAGCTTGAACTAGGATTTCCGAAGAAATGAAGGATTTCCAATGCGAGGATTGGATTCAAAAGGAAGTCTTGGTCGAAACTCAGAACTTCGACTGAAAATAATAGAAGAAAAACCGGAGCTGAAACTCGGATTTCCAAAGAAATGAAGGATTTCCAATGCGAGGATTGGATTCAAAAGGAAGTCCTGGTCGGAACTCAGAACTTCGATTGAAAATAATAAAAAAAAAACCTGACCTGGAACTCGGATTTCCAAAGAACTGTAGGATTTCCAATGCGAGGATTGGATTCAAAATGAAGTCCTGGTCGGAACTCAGAACTTCGACTGAAAATAATAAAAGAAAAACCCGAGCTGGAACTCGGATTTCCAAAGAGATGAAGGATTTTCAATGCGAGGATTGGATTCAAAAGGAAGTCCTGGTCGGAACTCAGAACTTCGACTGAAAATAATAGAAGAAAAACCCGATCTGGAACTCAGATTTCCAAAAGAATGAAGGATTTTCAATGCGAGGATTGGATTCAGAAGGAAGTCCTGGTCGGAACTCAGAACTGCGACTGAAAATAATAAAAGAAAAACCCGAGCTGGAACTCGGATTTCCAAAGAGATGAAGGATTTCCAATGCGAGGATTGGATTCAAAAGGAAGTCCTGGTCGGAACTCAGAACTTCGACTGAAAATAATAGAAGAAAAACCCGAGCAGGAACTCGGATTTCCAAAGAAATGAAGGATTTTCAATGCGAGGATTAGATTCAAAAGGAAGTCCTGGTCGGAACTCAGAACTTTGACTGAAAATAATAGAAGAAAAACCCGAGCTGGAACTCGAATTTTCAAAAGAATGAAGGATTTCAAATGCGACGATTGGATTCAAAAGGAAGTCCTGGTCGGAACTCAGAACTTCGACTGGAAATAATAAAAGAAAAACCCGAGCTGGAACTCGGATTTCCAAAAAAGTGAAGGATTTTCAATGCGAGCATTGAATTCAAATGGAAGTCCTGGTCGGAACTCAGAACTTCGACTGAAAATAATAGAAGAAAAACCCGAGCTGGAACTCGGATTTCCGAAGAAGTGAAGGATTTCCAATGCGAGGATTGGATTCAAAAGGAAGTCCTGGTCGGAACTCAAAACTTCGACTGAAAATAATAGAATAAAAACCTGAGCTGGAACTCGGATTTCCAAAGAAATGAAAGATTTCCAATGCGAGTATTGGATTCAAAAGGAAGTCCTGTTCGGAACTCAGAACTTCGACTGAAAATAATAGAAGAAAAACTCGAACTGGAACTCAGTTTTACAAAAGAATGAAGGATTTCCAATGCGAGGATTGGATTCAGAAGGAAGTCCTGGTCGGAACTCAGAACTTCGACTGAAAATAATAAAAGAAAAACTGAGCTGGAACTCGGATTTCCAAAGAGATGAAGGATTTCCAATGCAAGGATTGGATTCAAAAGGAAGTCCTGGTCGGAACTCAGAACTTCGACTGAAAATAATAGAAGAAAAACCCGAGCTGGAACTCGGATTTCCAAAGAAATGAAGGATTTTCAATGCGAGGATTGGATTCAAAAGGAAGTCCTGGTCGGAACTCAGAACTTCGACTGAAAATAATAGAAGAAAAACCCGAGCTGGAACTCGGATTTCCAAAGAAATGAAAGATTTCCAATTCAAGGATTGGATTCAAAAGGAAGTCCTGGTCGGAACTCAGAACTTCGACTGGAAATAATAAAAGAAAAACCCGAGCTGGAACTCGGATTTCCAAAGACTTGAAGGATTTTCAATGTGAGGATTAGATTCAAAAGGAAGTCCTGGTCGGAACTCAGAACTTTGACTGAAAATAATAGAAGAAAAACCCGAGCTGGAACTCGGATTTCCAAAAGAATGAAGGATTTCCAATGCGAGGATTGGATTCAAAAGGAAGTCCTGGTCGGAACTCAGAACTTCGACTTAAAATAATAGAAGAAAAACCCGAGCTAGAACTCGGATTTCCAAAGAAATGAAGGATTTCCAATACGAGGATTGGATTCAAAAGGAAGTCCTGGTCGGAACTCAGAACTTCGACTGAAAATAATAGAAAAAAAAACCTGAGCTTGAACTAGGATTTCCGAAGAAATGAAGGATTTCCAATGCGAGGATTGGATTCAAAAGGAAGTCTTGGTCGAAACTCAGAACTTCGACTGAAAATAATAGAAGAAAAACCAGAGCTGAAACTCGGATTTCCAAAGAAATGAAGGATTTCCAATGCGAGGATTGGATTCAAAAGGAAGTCCTGGTCGGAACTCAGAACTTCGATTGAAAATAATAAAAGAAAAACCTGACCTGGAACTCCGATTTCCAAAGAACTGTAGGATTTCCAATGCGAGGATTGGATTCAAAATGAAGTCCTGGTCGGAACTCAGAACTTCGACTGGAAATAATAGAAGAAAAACCCGAGCTGGAACTCGGATTTTCAAAGAAATGAAGGGTTTCCAATGCGAGGATTGGATTCAAAAGGAAGTCCTGGTCGAAACTCAGAACTTTGACTGGAAATAATAGAAGAAAAACCCGAGCTGGAACTCGGATTTCCAAAGAGATGAAGGATTTCCAATGCGAGGATTCTATTCAAAAAGAAGTTCTGGTCGGAACTGAGAACTTCGACTGAAAATAATAGAAGAAAAACCCGAGCTGGAACTCGGATGTCCAAAGAAATGAAGGATTTCCAATGCGAGGATTGGATTCAAAAAGAAGTCTTGGTCGGAACTCAGAACTTCGACTGAAAATAATAGAAGAAAAACCTGAGCTGGAACTCGAATTTCCAAAGAAATGAAGGATTTCTAATGCGAGGAGTGGATTCAAAAGGAAGTCCTGGTCGGAACTCAGAACTTCGACTGAAAATAATAGAAGAAAAACCCGAGCTGGAACTTGGATTTCCAAAGAGATGAAGGATTTCCAATGCGAGGATTGGATTTAAAAGGAAGTTCTGGTCGGAACTGAGAACTTCGACTGAAAATAATAGAAGAAAAACCCGAGCTGGAACTCGAATTTCCAAAAGAATGAAGGATTTCCAATGTGAGGATTGGATTCAAAAGGAAGTCATGGTTGGAACTCAGAACTTCGACTGGAAATAATAAAAGAAAAACCCGAGCTGGAACTCGGATTTCCGAAGAAGTGAAGGATTTCCAATGCGAGGATTGAATTCAAAAGGAAGTCCTGGTCGAAACTCAGAACTTCGACTGAAAATAATAGAAGAAAAACCCGAGCTGGAACTCAGATTTCCAAAAGAATGAAGGAATTCCAATGCGAGGATTGGATTCAAAAGGAAGTCCTGGTCGGAACTCAGAACTTCGACTGAAAATAATAGAAGAAAAACCCGAGCTGGAACTTGGATTTCCAAAGAGATGAAGGATTTCCAATGCGAGGATTGGATTCAAAAGGAAGTTCTGGTCGGAACTGAGAACTTCGACTGAAAATAATAGAAGAAAAACCCGAGCTGGAACTCGAATTTCCAAAAGAATGAAGGAATTCCAATGCGAGGATTGGATTCAAAAGGAAGTCCTGGTCGGAACTCAGAACTTCGACTGAAAATAATAGAAGAAAAACCCGAGCTGGAACTTGGATTTCCAAAGAGATGAAGGATTTCCAATGCGAGGATTGGATTCAAAAGGAAGTTCTGGTCGGAACTGAGAACTTCGACTGAAAATAATAGAAGAAAAACCCGAGCTGGAACTCGAATTTCCAAAAGAATGAAGGATTTCCAATGTGAGGATTGGATTCAAAAGGAAGTCATGGTTGGAACTCAGAACTTCGACTGGAAATAATAAAAGAAAAACCCGAGCTGGAACTCGGATTTCCGAAGAAGTGAAGGATTTCCAATGCGAGGATTGAATTCAAAAGGAAGTCCTGGTCGAAACTCAGAACTTCGACTGAAAATAATAGAAGAAAAACCCGAGCTGGAACTCAGATTTCCAAAAGAATGAAGGAATTCCAATGCGAGGATTGGATTCAAAAGGAAGTCCTGGTCGGAACACAGAACTTTGACTGGAAATAATAGAAGAAAAACCCGAGCTGGAACTCGGATTTCCAAAGAGATGAAGGATTTCCAATGCGAGGATTCTATTCAAAAAGAAGTTCTGGTCGGAACTGAGAACTTCGACTGAAAATAATAGAAGAAAAACCCGAGCTGGAACTCGGATGTCCAAAGAAATGAAGGATTTCCAATGCGAGGATTGGATTCAAAAAGAAGTCTTGGTCGGAACTCAGAACTTCGACTGAAAATAATAGAAGAAAAACCTGAGCTGGAACTCGAATTTCCAAAGAAATGAAGGATTTCTAATGCGAGGAGTGGATTCAAAAGGAAGTCCTGGTCGGAACTCAGAACTTCGACTGAAAATAATAGAAGAAAAACCCGAGCTGGAACTTGGATTTCCAAAGAGATGAAGGATTTCCAATGCGAGGATTGGATTCAAAAGGAAGTTCTGGTCGGAACTGAGAACTTCGACTGAAAATAATAGAAGAGAAACCCGAGCTGGAACTCGAATTTTCAAAAGAATGAAGGATTTCCAATGTGAGGATTGGATTCAAAAGGAAGTCATGGTTGGAACTCAGAACTTCGACTGGAAATAATAAAAGAAAAACCCGAGCTGGAACTCGGATTTCCGAAGAAGTGAAGGATTTCCAATGCGAGGATTGAATTCAAAAGGAAGTCCTGGTCGAAACTCAGAACTTCGACTGAAAATAATAGAAGAAAAACCCGAGCTGGAACTCAGATTTCCAAAAGAATGAAGGAATTCCAATGCGAGGATTGGATTCAAAAGGAAGTCCTGGTCGGAACTCAGAACTTCGACTGAAAATAATAGAAGAAAAACCCGAGCTGGAACTCAGATTTCCAAAACAATGAAGGATTTCCAATGCGAGGATTCGATTCAGAAGGAAGTCCTGGTCGGAACTCAGAACTTCGACTGAAAATAATAAAAGAAAAACCCGAGCTGGAACTCGGATTTCCAAAGAGATGAAGGATTTCCAATGCGAGGATTGGATTAAAAAGGAAGTCCTGGTCGGAACTCAGAACTTCGACTGAAAATAATAGAAGAAAAACTCGAGCTGGAACTCGGATTTCCAAAGAAATGAAAGATTTCCAATGCAAGGATTGGATTCAAAAGGAAGTCCTGGTCGGAACTCAGAACTTCGACTGAAAATAATAGAAGAATAACCCGAGCTGTAACTCGGATTTCTAAAAGAATGAAGGATTTCCAATGCGAGGATTGGATTCAAATGGAAGTCCTGGTCGGAACTCAGAACTTCGACTGAAAATAATAGAAGAAAAACCCGAGCTGAAACTCGGATTTTCAAAGAAATGAAGGATTTCCAATGCGAGGATTGGATTCAAAAGGAAGTCCTGGTCGGAACTCAGAACTTCGACTGAAAATAATAGAAGAAAAACCCGAGCTGGAACTTGGATTTCCAAAGAGATGAAGGATTTCCAATGCGAGGATTGGATTCAAAAGGAAGTCCTGGTCGGAACTCAGAACTTTGACTGAAAATAATAAAAGAAAAACCTGACCTGGAACTCGGATTTCCAAAGAACTGTAGGATTTCCAATGCGAGGATTGGATTCAAAAGGAAGTCCTGGTCGGAACTCAGAACTTCGACTGAAAATAATAGAAGAAAAACCCGAGCTGGAACTCGGATTTTCAAAGAAATGAAGGGTTTCCAATGCGAGGATTGGATTCAAAAGGAAGTCCTGGTCGAAACTCAGAACTTCGACTGGAAATAATAGAAGAAAAACCCGAGCTGGAACTCGGATTTCCAAAGAGATGAAGGATTTCTAATGCGAGGATTCTATTCAAAAAGAAGTTCTGGTCGGAACTGAGAACTTCGACTGAAAATAATAGAAGAAAAACCCGAGCTGGAACTCGGATTTCCAAATTAATGAAGGATTTCCAATGCGAGGATTGGATTCAAAAAGAAGTCTTGGTCGGAACTCAGAACTTCGACTGAAAATAATAGAAAAAAAACCCGAGCTGGAACTCGGATTTCCAAAGAAATGAAGGATTTCTAATGCGAGGATTGGATTCAAAAGGAAGTCGTGGTCGGAACTCAGAACTTTGACTGAAAATAATAGAAGAAAAACCCGAGCTGGAACTTGGATTTCCAAAGAGATGAAGGATTTCCAATGCGAGGATTGGATTCAAAAGGAAGTTCTGGTCGGAACTGCGAACTTCGACTGAAAATAATAGAAGAAAAACCCGAGCTGGAACTCGAATTTCCAAAAGAATGAAGGATTTCCAATGTGAGGATTGGATTCAGAAGGAAGTCCTGGTCGGAACTCAGAACTTCGACTGAAAATAATAAAAAAAAAACCCGAGCTGGAACTCGGATTTCCAAAGAGATGAAGGATTTCCAATGCGAGGATTGGATTCAAAAGGAAGTCCTGGTTGGAACTCAGAACTTCGACTGAAAATAATAGAAGAAAAACCCGAGCAGGAACTCGGATTTCCAAAGAAATGAAGGATTTTCAATGCGAGGATTAGATTCAAAAGGAAGTCCTGGTCGGAACTCAGAACTTTGACTGAAAATAATAGAAGAAAAACCCGAGCTGGAACTCGAATTTCCAAAAGAATGAAGGATTTCAAATGCGAGGATTGGATTCAAAAGGAAGTCCTGGTCGGAACTCAGAACTTCGACTGGAAATAATAAAAGAAAAACCCGAGCTGGAACTCGGATTTCCGAAGAAGTGAAAGATTTCCAATGCGAGGATTGAATTCAAAAGGAAGTCCTGGTCGAAACTCAGAACTTCGACTGAAAATAATAGAAGAAAAACCCGAGCTGGAACTTAGATTTCCAAAAGAATGAAGGATTTCCAATGCGAGGATTGGATTCAAAAGGAAGTCCTGGTCGGAACTTAGAACTTCGACTGAAAATAATATAAGAAAAATCCGATCTGGACCTCAGATTTCCAAAAGAATGAAGGATTTTCAATGCGAGGATTGGATTCAGAAGGAAGTCCTGGTCGGAACTCAGAACTTTGACTAAAAATAATAAAAGAAAAACCTGAGCTGGAACTCGGATTTCCAAAGATATGAAGGATTTCCAATGCGAGGATTGGATTCAAAAGGAAGTCCTGGTTGGAACTCAGAACTTCGACTGAAAATAATAGAAGAAAAACCCGAGCAGGAACTCGGATTTCCAAAGAAATGAAGGATTTTCAATGCGAGGATTAGATTCAAAAGGAAGTCCTGGTCGGAACTCAGAACTTTGACTGAAAATAATAGAAGAAAAACCCGAGCTGGAACTCGAATTTCCAAAAGAATGAAGGATTTCAAATGCGAGGATTGGATTCAAAAGGAAGTCCTGGTCGGAACTCAGAACTTCGACTGGAAATAATAAAAGAAAAACCCGAGCTGGAACTCGGATTTCCAAAGAAGTGAAGGATTTTCAATGCGAGCATTGAATTCAAATGGAAGTCCTGGTCGGAACTCAGAACTTCGACTGAAAATAATAGAAGAAAAACCCGAGCTGGAACTCGGATTTCCGAAGAAGTGAAGGATTTCCAATGCGGGGATTGGATTCAAAAGGAAGTCCTGGTCGGAACTCAAAACTTCGACTGAAAATAATAGAATAAAAACCTGAGCTGGAACTCGGATTTCCAAAGAAATGAAGGATTTCCAATGCGAGTATTGGATTCAAAAGGAAGTCCTGTTCGGAACTCAGAACTTCGACTGAAAATAATAGAAGAAAAACTCGAACTGGAACTCAGTTTTACAAAAGAATGAAGGATTTCCAATGCGAGGATTGGATTCAGAAGGAAGTCCTGGTCGGAACTCAGAACTTCGACTGAAAATAATAAAAGAAAAACCGAGCTGGAACTCGGATTTCCAAAGAGATGAAGGATTTCCAATGCAAGGATTGGATTCAAAAGGAAGTCCTGGTCGGAACTCAGAACTTCGACTGAAAATAATAGAAGAAAAACCCGAGCTGGAACTCAGATTTCCAAAGAAATGAAGGATTTTCAATGCGAGGATTGGATTCAAAAGGAAGTCCTGGTCGGAACTCAGAACTTCGACTGAAAATAATAGAAGAAAAACCCGAGCTGGAACTCGGATTTCCAAAGAAATGAAAGATTTCCAATTCAAGGATTGGATTCAAAAGGAAGTCCTGGTCGGAACTCAGAACTTCGACTGGATATAATAAAAGAAAAACCCGAGCTGGAACTCAGATTTCCAAAGAGTTGAAGGATTTTCAATGTGAGGATTAGATTCAAAAGGAAGTCCTGGTCGGAACTCAGAACTTTGACTGAAAATAATAGAAGAAAAACCCGAGCTGGAACTCGGATTTCCAAAAGAATGAAGGATTTCCAATGCGAGGATTGGATTCAAAAGGAAGTCCTGGTCGGAACTCAGAACTTCGACTGAAAATAATAGAAGAAAAACCCGAGCTAGAACTCGGATTTCCAAAGAAATGAAGGATTTCCAATACGAGGATTGGATTCAAAAGGAAGTCCTGGTCGGAACTCAGAACTTCGACTGAAAATAATAGAAAAAAAAACCTGAGCTTGAACTAGGATTTCCGAAGAAATGAAGGATTTCCAATGCGAGGATTGGATTCAAAAGGAAGTCTTGGTCGAAACTCAGAACTTCGACTGAAAATAATAGAAGAAAAACCAGAGCTGAAACTCGGATTTCCAAAGAAATGAAGGATTTCCAATGCGAGGATTGGATTCAAAAGGAAGTCCTGGTCGGAACTCAGAACTTCGATTGAAAATAATAAAAGAAAAACCTGACCTGGAACTCGGATTTCCAAAGAACTGTAGGATTTCCAATGCGAGGATTGGATTCAAAATGAAGTCCTGGTCGGAACTCAGAACTTCGACTGAAAATAATAGAAGAAAAACCCGAGCTGGAACTCGGATTTTCAAAGAAATGATGGGTTTCCAATGCAAGGATTGGATTCAAAAGGAAGTCCTGGTCGAAACTCAGAACTTTGACTGGAAATAATAGAAGAAAAACCCGAGCTGGAACTCGGATTTCCAAAGAGATGAAGGATTTCCAATGCGAGGATTCTATTCAAAAAGAAGTTCTGGTCGGAACTGAGAACTTCGACTGAAAATAATAGAAGAAAAACCCGAGCTGGAACTCGGATGTCCAAAGAAATGAAGGATTTCCAATGCGAGGATTGGATTCAAAAAGAAGTCTTGGTCGGAACTCAGAACTTCGACTGAAAATAATAGAAGAAAAACCTGAGCTGGAACTCGAATTTCCAAAGAAATGAAGGATTTCTAATGCGAGGAGTGGATTCAAAAGGAAGTCCTGGTCGGAACTCAGAACTTCGACTGAAAATAATAGAAGAAAAACCCGAGCTGGAACTTGGATTTCCAAAGAGATGAAGGATTTCCAATGCGAGGATTGGATTCAAAAGGAAGTTCTGGTCGGAACTGAGAACTTCGACTGAAAATAATAGAAGAAAAACCCGAGCTGGAACTCGAATTTCCAAAAGAATGAAGGATTTCCAATGTGAGGATTGGATTCAAAAGGAAGTCATGGTTGGAACTCAGAACTTCGACTGGAAATAATAAAAGAAAAACCCGAGCTGGAACTCGGATTTCCGAAGAAGTGAAGGATTTCCAATGCGAGGATTGAATTCAAAAGGAAGTCCTGGTCGAAACTCAGAACTTCGACTGAAAATAATAGAAGAAAAACCCGAGCTGGAACTCAGATTTCCAAAAGAATGAAGGAATTCCAATGCGAGGATTGGATTCAAAAGGAAGTCCTGGTCGGAACTCAGAACTTCGACTGAAAATAATAGAAGAAAAACCCGAGCTGGAACTCAGATTTCCAAAACAATGAAGGATTTCCAATGCGAGGATTGGATTCAGAAGGAAGTCATGGTCGGAACTCAGAACTTCGACTGAAAATAATAAAAGAAAAACCCGAGCTGGAACTCGGATTTCCAATGCGAGGATTGGATTCAAAAGGAAGTCCTGGTCGGAACTCAGAACTTCGATTGAAAATAATAGAAGAAAAACTCGAGCTGGAACTCGGATTTCCAAAGAAATGAAAGATTTCCAATGCAAGGATTGGATTCAAAAGGAAGTCCTGGTCGGAACTCAGAACTTCCACTGAAAATAATAGAAGAAAAACCCGAGCTGGAACTCGAATTTCCAAAAGAATGAAGGATTTCCAATGCGAGGATTGGATTCAAAAGGAAGTCCTGGTCGGAACTCAGAACTTCGACTGAAAATAATAGAAGAATAACCCGAGCTGTAACTCGGATTTCTAAAAGAATGAAGGATTTCCAATGCGAGGATTGGATTCAAATGGAAGTCCTGGTCGGAACTCAGAACTTCGACTGAAAATAATAGAAGAAAAACCCGAGCTGGAACTCGGATTTTCAAAGAAATGAAGGATTTCCAATGCGAGGATTGGATTCAAAAGGAAGTCCTGGTCGGAACTCAGAACTTCGACTGAAAATAATAGAAGAAAAACCCGAGATGGAACTTGGATTTCCAAAGAGATGAAGGATTTCCAATGCGAGGATTGGATTCAAAAGGAAGTCCTGGTCGGAACTCAGAACTTCGACTGAAAATAATAAAAGAAAAACCTGACCTGGAACTCGGATTTCCAAAGAACTGTAGGATTTCCAATGCGAGGATTGGATTCAAAAGGAAGTCATGGTCGGAACTCAGAACTTCGACTGAAAATAATAGAAGAAAAACCCGTGCTGGAACTCGGATTTTCAAAGAAATGAAGGGTTTCCAATGCGAGGATTGGATTCAAAAGGAAGTCCTGGTCGAAACTCAGAACTTCGACTGGAAATAATAGAAGAAAAACCCGAGCTGGAACTCGGATTTCCAAAGAGATGAAGGATTTCCAATGCGAGGATTCTATTCAAAAAGAAGTTCTGGTCGGAACTGAGAACTTCGACTGAAAATAATAGAAGAAAAACCCGAGCTGGAACTCGGATTTCCAAAGAAATGAAGGATTTCCAATGCGAGGATTGGATTAAAAAAGAAGTCTTGGTCGGAACTCAGAACTTCGACTGAAAATAATAGAAAAAAAACCCGAGCTGGAACTCGAATTTCCAAAGAAATGAAGGATTTCTAATGCGAGGATTGGATTCAAAAGGAAGTCCTGGTCGGAACTCAGAACTTCGACTGAAAATAATAGAAGAAAAACCTGAGCTGGAACTTGGATTTCAAAAGAGATGAAGGATTTCCAATGCGAGGATTGGATTCAAAAGGAAGTTCTGGTCGGAACTGAGAACTTCGACTGAAAATAATAGAAGAAAAACCCGAGCTGGAACTCGAATTTCCAAAAGAATGAAGGATTTCCAATGTGAAGATTGGATTCAAAAGGAAGTCATGGTTGGAACTTAGAACTTCGACTGGAAATAATAAAAGAAAAACCCGAGCAGGAACTCGGATTTCCGAAGAAGTGAAGGATTTCCAATGCGAGGATTGAATTCAAAAGGAAGTCCTGGTCGAAACTCAGAACTTCGACTGAAAATAATAGAAGAAAAACCCGAGCTGGAACTCAGATTTCCAAAAGAATGAAGGATTTCCAATGCGAGGATTGGATTCAAAAGGAAGTCCTGGTCGGAACTCAGAACTTCGACTGAAAATAATAGAAGAAAAACCCGATCTGGAACTCAGATTTCCAAAAGAATGAAGGATTTTCAATGCGAGGATTGGATTCAGAAGGAAGTCCTGGTCGGAACTCAGAACTTCGACTGAAAATAATAAAAGAAAAACCCGAGCTGGAACTCGGATTTCCAAAGAGATGAAGGATTTCCAATGCGAGGATTGGATTCAAAAGGAAGTCCTGGTCGGAACTCAGAACTTCGACTGAAAATAATAGAAGAAAAACCCGAGCTGGAACTCGGATTTCCAAAGAAATGAAGGATTTTCAATGCGAGGATTAGATTCAAAAGGAAGTCTTGGTCGGAACTCAGAACTTTGACTGAAAATAATAGAAGAAAAACCCGAGCTGGAACTCGGATTTCCAAAAGAATGAAGGATTTCCAATGCGAGGATTGGATTCAAAAGGAAGCCCTGGTCGGAACTCAGAACTTCGACTGAAAATAATAGAAGAAAAACCCGAGCTAGAACTCGGATTTCCGAAGAAATGAAGGATTTCCAATACGAGGATTGGATTCAAAAGGAAGTCCTGGTCGGAACTCAGAACTTCGACTGAAAATAATAGAAGAAAAACCTTTGATTGAACTCGGATTTCCGAAGAAATGAAGTATTTCCAATGCGAGGATTGAATTCAAAAGGAAGTCCTGGTCGGAACTCAGAACTTCGACTGAAAATAATAGAAGAAAAACCCGAGTTGGAACTCGGATTTCCAAAGAAATGTAGGATTTCCAATGCGAGGATTGGATTCAAAAGGAAGTCCTGGTCGGAACTCAGAACTTCGACTGAAAATAATAGAAGAAAAACCCGAGCTGGAACTCGGATTTTCAAAGAAATGAAGGGTTTCCAATGCCAGGATTGGATTCAAAATGAAGTCCTGGTCGAAACTCAGAACTTCGACTGGAAATAATAGAAGAAAAACCCGAGCTGGAACTCGGATTTCCAAAGAGATGAAGGATTTCCAATGCGAGGATTTTATTCAAAAAGAAGTTCTGGTCGGAACTGAGAACTTCGACTGAAAATAATAGAAGAAAAACCCGAGCTGGAACTCGGATTTCCAAAGAAATGAAGGATTTCCAATGCGAGGATTGGATTCAAAAAGAAGTCTTGGTCGGAACTCAGAACTTCGATTGAAAATAATAGAAAAAAAACCCGA